>NC_136885.1:37029318-37079318 GCF_949152265.1 Phoxinus phoxinus
ACTCTACACACACTCAACACACACTCAACACACACTCTACAAACACTCTACACACACTCAACACACACTCTACACACACTCTACACACACTCTACACACACTCAACACACACTCTACACACACTCAACACACACTCAACACACACTCTACACACACTCAACACACACTCTACACACACTCAACACACACTCTACACACACTCTACACACACTCAACACACACTCTACACACACTCTACACACACTCTACACACACTCTACACACACTCAACACACACTCTACACACACTCAACACACACTCTACACACACTCTACACACACACTCAACACACACTCAACACACACTCAACACACACTCTACACACACTCTACACACACTCAACACACACTCTACACACACTCTACACACACTCTACACACACTCTACACACACTCTACACACACTCTACACACACTCAACACACTCTACACACACTCTACACACACTCAACACACACTCTACACACACTCTACACACACTCAACACACACTCAACACACACTCTACACACACTCAACACACACTCAACACACACTCTACACACACTCAACACACACTCTATTCATCAGCACGTCGGCCTCTGAAACCACATTACTGTTCATCAGTGGCCGGTTCCATAAACCGCTTAGACTAGTAACTCAAGTTAGTCATCTATTTTTTTAATTAGACTGGTCATAACAGAACTGGCCATGTCTTTACATAAAAAGATGTCGATGGAGTCGAGTGAGGGTCCGTTCACACAGAATGTGTTTTTCCCTTCCACTGCTCTGCTTTTCCAGGGTTCTTCTATGTAAATATGTGCTAGATGGACGTCTTTAATAGTTAAACGTCTGCCGTCTTGTGCAGCGTTTCACACATGACACGCCGCTCTAAAAACGTGGTGTGAGTTAAAGATGATATTACGCTCCTTTTCACGAGATGTCATATAACTCTCTGGTGTCCTCAGAATGTGTGTGAAATTTCAGCTCTGAATACCAGATCATTTATTATATCTCGTCAGATTTGCCCCTTTTTGGCTGTGAGAAAACACGCTCAGTTTTAGTGTGTGTCCCTTTAAATGCAAATGAGATTTAGCTCCGCCTCCGTTCAGAAGAGGGCGGGGCTTCAGAAACTCCGGCAATAACAGAACTGGCCGATCTCACTCCTCCAGAATCCCAGAGTAACCAGCAGCGAGCGCAGCCTTACGGAGAGACTCAGAGTTTCTGGATGTTAGCGGAGACACTTGTGTAGTTGTTGTGGAGTTACACTGATCATCTCATCATCATGTTGAACTCTTACACACGTGTCCACAGTTCCTGAGGTGTTTATAAGACAGCGCTGACATGTTCTGGTCACTAGTGTCCAGTGCTCGTGTGTGCTCGACCACAGAACAGTTTCATGCTTTGCTGGATCTCCTGCCGTCGCTGCAGAGAAAGGTTCACCAGAACTAAGTTCCCGGGTGTATATACAGCAGGCCCCGATTCCAGTAAGTGTGTGTGTTCCTGCAGGTGGAGCTGGAGGCGTGCTGTGTGTTCGTGCCGTCGGACAGCCTGCCGTCGCCCGGGTCGCTGGTGAGCGGAGACGTGGCCGGGACCGTGCGCTGCTGGTACCACAGCCAGGCCTGCATGCCCGGGACGCTGGTGCTGTGCCTCCCGCAGATCCGTGTGTTCAGCGCAGGACACCGGCGCATGGAGCCGCTGCAGGACGGGCCCTTCACTGTACCCAGACCCGTGCTGGAGGAGGGTACGAGTGTGTGTGTGTGTGTGCCCAGACCAGTGCTGGAGGAGGGTACGAGTGTGTGTGTGTGTGTGTGTGTGTGTGTGTGTGTGTGTGTGTGTGTCCAGACCCGTGCTGGAGGAGGGTACGAGTGTGTGTGTGTGTGTGTGTGCCCAGACCCGTGCTGGAGGAGGGTACGAGTGTGTGTGTGTGTGTGTGTGTGTGTGTGTGTGTGTGTGTCCAGACCCGTGCTGGAGGAGGGTACGAGTGTGTGTGTGTGTGTGTGTGCCCAGACCCGTGCTGGAGGAGGGTACGAGTGTGTGTGTGTGTGTGTGTGTGTGTGTGTGTGTGTGTCCAGACCCGTGCTGGAGGAGGGTACGAGTGTGTGTGTGTGTGTGTGTGCCCAGACCCGTGCTGGAGGAGGGTACGAGTGTGTGTGTGTGTGTGTGTGTGTGTGTGTGTCCAGACCCGTGCTGGAGGAGGGTACGAGTGTGTGTGTGTGTGTGTGTGCCCAGACCCGTGCTGGAGGAGGGTACGAGTGTGTGTGTGTGTGTGTGTGTGTGCCCAGACCCGTGCTGGAGGAGGGTACGAGTGTGTGTGTGTGTGTGTGTGCCCAGACCCGTGCTGGAGGAGGGTACGAGTGTGTGTGTGTGTGTGTGCGCCCAGACCCGTGCTGAAGGAGGGTACGAGTGTGTGTGTGTGTGTGTGTGTGTGTGTGAGTGCCCAGACCCGTGCTGGAGGAGGGTACGAGTGTGTGTGTGTGTGTGTGTGCCCAGACCCGTGCTGAAGGAGGGTACGAGTGTGTGTGTGTGTGTGTGTGTGAGTGCCCAGACCCGTGCTGGAGGAGGGTACGTGTGTGTGTGTGTGTGTGTGTGTGTGTGTCTATGAGCCTGAGATACAAGTGTGACGTCTCTGTGTGTGTGTGTTCACAGGCGATGCGTTCCCGTGGACGGTGTGTGTGAGTCAGCTGAGCGTGTACTCTCTCCTGGGACAGCAGCGTTCCCTCAGTGTTCTGGATCCGCTGGGCTTTACCTCCACGCTGGCGCTGACCGCCCCGAAGCTGCAGCCCGAGAGCAGAGACGCCTTCATCATGTGCCTGCATGTGGACCTGCAACCGGTGCAGCTCCGGTGCTCCAACCCTCAGGTACTGCAGAACACAGGTGTACAGGTGCAGATCACAGGTGTACAGGTGCAGAACACAGGTGTACAGGTGCAGATCACAGGTGTACAGGTGCAGAACACAGGTGTACAGGTGCAGATCACAGGTGTACAGGTGCAGAACACAGGTGCAGATCACAGGTGTACAGGTGCAGATCACAGGTGTACAGGTGCAGATCACAGGTGTACATGTGCAGATCACAGGTGTACAGGTGCAGATCACAGGTGCAGATCACAGGTGTAGATCACAGGTGTACAGGTGCAGAACACAGGTCTACAGGTGCAGAACACAGGTCTACAGGTGCAGATCGCAGAACACAGGTCTACAGGTGCAGATCACAGGTGTACAGGTGCAGAACACAGGTCTACAGGTGCAGATCACAGGTGTACATGTGCAGATCACAGGTGTACAGGTGCAGATCACAGGTGCAGATCACAGGTGTAGATCACAGGTGTACAGGTGCAGAACACAGGTCTACAGGTGCAGAACACAGGTCTACAGGTGCAGATCGCAGAACACAGGTCTACAGGTGCAGATCACAGGTGTACAGGTGCAGATCACAGGTGTACAGGTGCAGATCACAGGTGTACATGTGCAGATCACAGGTGTACAGGTGCAGATCACAGGTGCAGATCACAGGTGTAGATCACAGGTGTACAGGTGCAGAACACAGGTCTACAGGTGCAGAACACAGGTCTACAGGTGCAGATCGCAGAACACAGGTCTACAGGTGCAGATCACAGGTGTACAGGTGCAGATCACAGGTGTACAGGTGCAGATCACAGGTCTACAGGTGCAGAACACAGGTCTACAGGTGCAGATCACAGGTGTACAGGTGCAGATCACAGGTGTACAGGTGCAGATCACAGGTCTACAGGTGCAGAACACAGGTCTACAGGTGCAGATCACAGGTCTACAGGTGCAGAACACAGGTCTACAGGTGCAGAACACAGGTGTACAGGTGCAGATCACAGGTCTACAGGTGCAGAACACAGGTCTACAGGTGCAGATCACAGGTCTACAGGTGCAGAACACAGGTCTACAGGTGCAGATCACAGGTCTACAGGTGCAGAACACAGGTCTACAGGTGCAGAACACAGGTCTACAGGTGCAGATCACAGGTCTACAGGTGCAGAACACATGTGTACAGGTGCTGTTCAGGTGTACAGGTTCAGAACACAACACAGGTCTACAGGTGCAGATCACAGGTCTACAGGTGCAGAACACAGGTGTACAGGTGCTGTTCAGGTGTACAGGTTCAGAACACAACACAGGTGTACAGGTGCAGATCACAGGTGTACAGGTGCAGAACACAGGTGTACAGGTGCAGATCACAGGTCTACAGGTGCAGAACACAGGTGTACAGGTGCAGAACACAGGTGTACAGGTGCTGTTCAGGTGTACAGGTTCAGAACACAACACAGGTGTACAGGTGCAGAACACAACACAGGTCTACAGGTGCAGATCACAGGTCTACAGGTGCAGAACACAGGTCTACAGGTGCAGAACACAGGTGTACAGGTGCTGTTCAGGTGTACAGGTTCAGAACACAACACAGGTGTACAGGTGCAGAACACAGGTGTGTGTCTCGTGTGTACTCAGTAGTGATGCTCCGATCATGATCGGCCGATATTGGCAAAAAATTGCTTGATCGGCGAACGCCAAAAGCGCCGATCAGAAAAGCCGATCACGTGACGTAAATTACTCGCGTGTCTTTTTTCCACCTGCATGCGCGGCGCACGGTCACACAACAGCAGAACGGAGCTTGCCAATGGCAACATGAGTTCTCCTTCTCCCGTCTGGAAGTTTTTTATAGTGTACAAGAAAAATTAGCCATTTGCAGTGTATGTCGTGCTGAAATCCCTCGAGGTGGAAGCCACCAACGGCATTTTAACACCACTAACATGATTAGGCATCTTTGAACGGATTTTCATACGAGGTCTTAAATTTCATTAAGTTAGGTCTAAAAAAGGTTTTACCCTTGTTCATTTCCAGAAACGCTGGCCGCAGAAAGTCATTACAGAGTAGCAAATAAGTAGTCGTAGCCTACACCGCGGAGCTGTAGAGCAGGGTCTCCAACACGACGCTCGCGAGCTGACTGGAGGGAGCTCGCCAAGGGGCCGTTCACATATTGCGTCTTTTGCGCGCTCAAGTTCGTTATTTCAAATGTAGGCGTGCGGCAAGCGCTCATTATAGAAGCGATGCGGCCGTTTTTTCCTGGCCCAGCAAGATGAAAAAATATCAACTTCCGCAAAACCTACTAAAACTTCTTTGTCGTTGTGGAGAGCGCAGTGCATGGTTGCATAGCAACGACAGACGCCACAGGAAAACCGGACCGAATTTTACTATTAATAATAAAAGATAAGCGAATGTGCATTGTAAATGCCAGTAATTTATCTTTTTTTGACTCATTCTTTTTATAAAAAAAATATTTAAAGGCTGAAATATGAGGTTTATCTTTTTATAAAACCTTTTTGTCAAAACTTTATTTGCACTTGTACATGTTAGTAGATAACATATTGCAAGACACTCTTTTAAAATCTAGCCATAATTTATGTTATTATTTTAATGCTTATGTAAACAAAAAGTGCATATTGATGCTAATTTTATTTGTTATTTGCTGGTTAATGCGTCGTGTAGGTCTTAAATTTCAATCTTGATCTTAAAATGTCTTAAATTTTACTTAAAGGTCTTTCATGAATTTGTCTAATAGACAACCTACTGGTTTTGGGTTTTGCATAATTGATTGTTCCAGAAAAAAATAAATATTGCCACCTCATAGTTACCGGTAGTTTCATTTCTACAAATGGTGCAAACTCTGCTAGATTATAGATAAAAGGTTCCCATTCCTCTGCCATTCTGTGATCGGCAGTGATCGGCAATCGGCAGATCATGATTTTGGTGATCGGTAATCGGTGATCGGCCCCAAAAATGCTGATCGGAGCATCTCTAGCACTCAGGTTCAGCTGGTGTGTGTCTCATGTGTGTGTCTCGTGTGTACTCAGGTTCAGCTGGTGTGTGTCTAATGTGTGTGTCTCGTGTGTACTCAGGTTCAGCTGGTGTGTGTCTCATGTGTGTGTCTCGTGTGTACTCAGGTTCAGCTGGTGTGTGTCTCATGTGTGTGTCTCGTGTGTACTCAGGTTCAGCTGGTGTGTGTCTCATGTGTGTGTCTCGTGTGTACTCAGGTTCAGCTGGTGTGTGTCTCATGTGTGTGTCTCGTGTGTACTCAGGTTCAGCTGGTGTGTGTCTCATGTGTGTGTCTCGTGTGTATTCAGGTTCAGCTGGTGTGTGTCTCATGTGTGTGTCTCGTGTGTACTCAGGTTCAGCTGGTGTGTGTCTCATGTGTGTGTCTCGTGTGTACTCAGGTTCAGCTGGTGTGTGTCTCATGTGTGTGTCTCGTGTGTACTCAGGTTCAGCTGGTGTGTGTCTCATGTGTGTGTCTCGTGTGTACTCAGGTTCAGCTGGTGTGTGTCTAATGTGTGTGTCTCGTGTGTACTCAGGTTCAGCTGGTGTGTGTCTCATGTGTGTGTCTCGTGTGTACTCAGGTTCAGCTGGTGTGTGTCTCATGTGTGTGTCTCGTGTGTACTCAGGTTCAGCTGGTGTGTGTCTAATGTGTGTGTCTCGTGTGTACTCAGGTTCAGCTGGTGTGTGTCTCATGTGTACTCAGGTTGAGCTGGTGTGTGTCTCATGTGTGTGTCTCGTGTGTACTCAGGTTCAGCTGGTGTGTGTCTCATGTGTGTGTCTCGTGTGTACTCAGGTTCAGCTGGTGTGTGTCTCATGTGTGTGTCTCGTGTGTACTCAGGTTCAGCTGGTGTGTGTCTCATGTGTGTGTCTCGTGTGTACTCAGGTTCAGCTGGTGTTCAGTCTGTGGTGTCGATGGAGTCAGATCTTCAGTGCGTTTGAGCGGATGCAGAGCAGAGGAACACACAGGTCGTCTGCAGGTTTTCCAGACTCCTCAGCGCCCCCTGCTGGACCCTCCTCACCCTCACCTGTCCCCCCCGACACCAGCACCTGCAGCCCCTCAGCTGACCTGGGCTCTCACACTGAGGTCAGAGGTCACACACCATCCCTCTCACTCTCTCTCTCTCTCTCTCTCTCTCTCTCTCTCTCTCTCTCTCTGTCAGCATCTGTGTGTTGCTGGACTCAGTGTTGAGGTGTGTTTCAGGGGGATTCGACACACACCGAGGAGCCGGTGGTGTGTGAGACCATGACGCTCGAGCAGAAGACCTGCAGTATCAGCGGCTCCAGCGGGAAACTGAGCGTCTGGATGCAGTGGATGCTGCCGAAACTCACACTCAAACTCTTCTCCTGCGACACCGCGGCCAGAAACAACGGTACTGACCACACACACACACACGCACACACACACAGTCTGCAGTTCAGACTATCAACATGTGAAGAAGTTTCAGATGCGTCTCACGCTGGTGTTCAGGTCAGATCCTCTTCACAGCGTCAGCTCAGCGTTATACAGTACAGATGTTTCAGAGCAGCTTCACAGTAATAAACAGGAGAATAACAGAATCAATGATGAAACTTCATCAAATATGAGACACAGTTAGACTCAGGAGTGAAGCAGCTCCACAGAAGAAGAGAGGATCATTATTCAGATCAAGCTCTGTTCTCGTCTGATAGTGTCAGTGCAGTCAGATCAATAATATCACTGGATATGAAGGGTCTCATAAACCCATGTGACCCGTCACTGCTCCAGCTGCTGATGTTTCAGAGAGAGAGTGAAAGGTCTGCGGAAGGAAAGCGAGATCTGAGCTGTGCTGTGAGAGTCGCTCCTCAGGGACTCGGAGCTCTCGCTGATGATGATGGTGTTTGTTGTTAGTTTTCTCGGGTTGTTTGGTGCTGAATGGACACATCGCCCCCCTGAACAGGAAACAGGAAGTAGCTCTGAGCCGCTGGGCCTCAGAATCACAGCTGCACAACAGCAGAAGAAGAGGAGACTGACAGAGACCTGACATGATCCTCCGGTCTCACACACACACACACACACACACACACACACACACACAGACAGATCGAGCGGAGAGTGACACAGACATGACATGATCCTTCGGTCACACACACACACACACACACACACTCACTGACACACACACTCACTGACACACACACACAGACAGATCGAGCGGAGAGTGACAGAGATCTAACATGATCCTCCGGTCTCACACACACACACACACACACACACACACACAGACAGATTGAGCGGAGAGTGACAGAGACCTAACATGATCCTTCGGTCACACACACACACACACACACACAGAGAGAGACAGATCGAACAGAGAGTGACAGAGACCTGACACAAACACTGACGTGTGTGTGTGTGTGTGTGTGTGTGTGTGTGTGTGTGTGTGTGTGTGTGTGTGTGTGTGTTTCAGAGCTGTGTGTGATGGCAGAGATGGAAGACTTGAGCGCATCTGTGGATGTTCAGGACGTTTATACAAAGGTGAAGTGTAAAGTGGGAAGCTTCCACATAGATCACTACAGAAGCAGGTGAGTTGAACACACACACACACACACACACATTCACACTCACTGGTGTATTATGATGTGTTTGGGAGCAGAGAGAAGCGTGTGGATCAGCGAGTTGTCTCTCTGTACTGTGCCAGCGGTGTCTCTTCACCCAGAGTGTGTGTATATGTTGTGTGTGTGTGTTGTGTGTGTTGTAGGCCTGCTGAGGGTTGGCTCTGTGACGGAGTGATCCTACAGTGCAAGGAGTCGCCTGTGGTGAGACATGCAGCGCCGGTGCTTTAACCTGAGCTCACACACACAGCTTTACTCTAAACTCTCTCTCTCTCACACACACAGCTTTACTCTAAACTCTCTCTCTCTCACACACACACACACACACACACACACGTCAAGTCATCTTTATTATAACCTTTATTTTAATTTTTTTTTACCAGGAAGAAAACTCACTGAGATTAAAATCTCTTTTTCGGGAGTGTCCTGGCCAAGATAGGCAGCTAAGTTTACATAGACAATTTACATCAAAATTTACAACACACAAACAAATCTCATTACATAAATAAAAATTAAAATATATATATAAAATGCATCTGGTTACAAACATTTACACACAACCAATTTACTCTGTTGATTATCCAATAAATATTTAAATTGACCACAAGATACTAAATATTTTAACTTCATCTCAGTCTGGAGAAGATTCCAATCCGATGCTGCGGCATATTTAAAAGAGGTTTTACCCATCTCGGTTCTGGCAAAAGGCACACACAAATTGTAGGTCGATTTAGAACGTAATGAGTAATTTCCAGATGACTTCTGATTAATAAGACAACAAAGATAAGGGGGTAGATAACCCAATATAGCTTTGTAAATCAATTGGTACCAGTGCTTTTTTCTTCTAATACTCAACGACGACCAACCAACCATTTTATATAGGTCACAATGGTGTGTCGAAAATCTGCAGTCAGTAATAAATCTCAAAGCACCATGGTACAGAGCATCCAGAGAGACAAGAAGGTAAGAGGGAGCATGCTGATATACTACATCCCCATAGTTGAGAACTGGTAAAAAGGTAGCAGACACTAGTTTCTTTCTCACATTAAATGAAAAACATGATTTGTTTCTAAAATAAAATCCTAATTTTTTCTTAAGTTTTTCCCTCAGATATTTAATATGTGACCCAAAGCGTAATGTGTTATCGATAATGATACCGAGGTATTTGTACTCCGATACTGATGTAATCAGATTACCCTGAAAAGTCAAAAGAGAGATTGAATTCTCAGTAGAAATTTTAGAGTTTGAAAATAACATACATTTAGTTTTTTTCTCATTTAGGACCAGCTTCAATGCACAAAACCTATTTTGGATTTTATCGAAAGCAGACTGTAAGAGAGCCACAGATTGTTGCTTAGAAGAATCAGAACAATATATAATTGTATCATCTGCATAAAAGTGAAACCTTGTATTATCAATATTAAAATCCAGACAATTTATGTATATGCTAAATAATAACGGTCCTAGCACAGATCCTTGAGGGACTCCCTTAACGACCTCCAAAGGATCTGACTGAAAACCTTCCGCCTGAACACGTTGGGTTCTTCCCTTTAAATAAGAACTAAACCATAAAATAACAGTTTCCGATAGTCCTACTGATCGAAGTCTCTTTAGTAACACATCATAATCCACAGTGTCAAAGGCCTTTGATAAGTCAATAAAAAAGACATGCACAGTGTTTCTTATCATCTAAGGACTCCACTATATCATTTAAGACTTTTAAAACAGCTGTACACGTACTGTAGCCTTTACGAAATCCGGATTGGTTAGTAGACAAAATATTATGAGTATTTAAATACTGTGTCAATTGCTCACTTACTAATTTTTCCAACATTTTCGAGATAATACAAAGTTTAGATATAGGTCTATAATTGTCCATTAGAGACGGATCACCTCCTTTGGATAGAGGAACAACGAATGCTGACTTCCAGATCCGTGGAATTTTGTTTGTTGATAAAGAAAGGTTAAACAAATACGTCAGTGAGGGAGAAATAAAATCAGCCGCAAGTTTTAGAAACAACGGGGCAATATGATCAGGACCTGGCGATTTATTCACATCTAGTTCTTTTAAAGCAGAACAGACATCAGAGCAAATAATTTGTTTAAAAACAAATTCACTTTGCCATAGATTACGCTCTGCTTCAAGGAAATCTAAGTTTGAATTTATATAATTATTTGATTCAAATAAAGACCCCGATGCGATAAAATTTGTATTAAAACTATTAAGCATTTGTTTTTTATCTACGATTTTAATGGAGTCTTTAATTATACTAGAAGGAAGGTTTGTAGTTTTACTACCAGTTAAGTACTTAATATTCCTCCAAAACTTCCCAGAGTTGGTTACATTTTTTGTAGTTCTATCAAGGAAATAATCTGATTTAGCCTTCCTGGTCGCCACCGTGCATTTATTTCGAAGCTGCCTAAAATGCAGCATATCAGAGCTTAGATTTGTTTGTCTAGCCTTAGCCCATGCGACATCCCGCTCTTGAATGAGATCACGTAAGGCGGTCGAAAACCACGGATTATCACGATTTTTAACTCAAAAATTTTTCATGGGTGCATGCTTATTTACAATTAACATAAAATTATCATAAAAATACTCCCATGCGCAATCAACATCCGGAATTAGGACAATTTTATCCCAATCAATTTGAGCAAGATCGTATAAGAATGCTTGTTCATAAAAATGTTTCATAAAACGCCTCGTGATAATTTTTGGATTTTGCTGAGGTAATTTCATATTTCTAACTACTGCCACGACACAGTGGTCACTGATATCGTTAGCGAATACAGAAACTGACGAGTATTTATGTGGAACATTTGTAATGACAAGATCTATCAAAGTAGATTTTTCCATAGATTTCATGTTAGGCCTAGTTGGTGAATCTACTAATTGAAAAAGATTTAGATTATCGCAAAGTACTTTAAAATGATCGGATATTTTATGCATCCAATTTAAGTTAAAATCTCCTAATAAGATCAATTCTTTATAATTTAAGAGAGCCAACGAATTCATTACTGAATGTAGAGTACAACTTGTTGCCGAAGGAGGTCTGTAACAACCAGCTATGGTGAGCTGCAAGTTCCTAGACACAGATCAATTTAGAGCTAATAATTCGTACTGTTTAGCTATGGAAGTTGAAAGTAGCAATGTTGTCTCGAAGTGTTCTTTGACATAAATTGCCACCCCCCACCCCTTTTTGGTCTATCAGCTCTAAAAACCTTATATCCAGAAATGCTAATATCTTTGTCTGAGATAGATTTATTTAGCCAAGATTCGGATATAACTATAACATCCGCATTTGTGTTTTTAGCCCAAATATATACCATATCCAATTTTGGCAGCAAACTACGAATATTTAGATGTATAAAACCCAGTCCTGACCTTGATTTTAGATCAGTTGGAGTGGTAAAATTTGTAGCAACATAAGGACCTGGGTTTGATAATACATTCCCAGACATTAATAACAATAAAACTATTAAACACCTTCATTTAACTGGATTACTCACTCTGTTCCTAGAAATCGGCAAACCATTGTAAATATTACAATAGTTCTCTTCCCTGGTTATAGTGCATCTTGTAAAATCAAAGTGCTTGAGATTAACGGGATACAACAACAAATGATATTTTTCAAAAGAGACAATTTTAGTAGACTGTCCATAAAATGTCCAATTTTTAAAATTTACAGATGAGAAGTTAGACAATGGTGAAGCGCTAGAAACATGGCCATGGCCACTGATGTAAGCTTGGTACGGTGTCCGACAAAAACAGCTCAGAAAGAGCACACATCCAACGGTTAATAACCACATTTTGGCCGAATGATCGATAGCCACGGGGTCCGTAGAAGTCAGTATAGCAAGTAAAAGCACGTACCAAAAACTTTCCTTCGCGCACGGGCCGCTACACAAGCCGCCGCGAACTGCGAAGCTGTTTTTCCACGCTGTCAGGCCCGTATAAGCAAGGCTCACAAACTCCTCGAAAAAGCAACAGCAAGCAAGTCTTTGTTAGAAGGCTCGAGTCCAAAGTTACAAGAACGTCAAAAAGATGCTGTTCTCCTTCGTCACACGCGGGCTGCTTTCCCTCGCTGCCAGGCTCGCGGAATCTGCGCTCAAACACCAGCTCACGATCCTGCACAAGCTCGTCGGCTTGAGCTAATTTGGCTCCTGATGTTACAGCGTGCCAAGTCCCAAAGGAACACGCGTTGGTCAACCAATGTTTATTATGTAATAAAAAAACGTTCTCGGAGGCTGAAATCATGTGTTTGTTGTATCTGTAGTCCATTTAAACATTTAAAACAAAAATAATATAAAATAATAAAGAACAAAGATAATAAAAAGATGCTAATAAACTATCAAGCTACCATCCAACTAACAAGCTGTTATCTTTTATATAGCGCTTTTAACAATGTAGATTGTTTCAAAGCTGCTTTACAGAGATAAACGTATAATTTAAGGTAACAGATTGTTTTGGCTTTATAGCGGTTCTTGAATAATGTTACTTTCCAGCTAAATTTAGTTTTGATTGATTCACTTCCGTCGCACGGATAATTTGTTATTAAATTGGGGGCCGCTAACACGACAGCGTTCTCTCTACACAGACTTTAAACTGAACCTGTGAGAAACACTGACGGCGCTCACGTGCGCATCAAGAATTAATTCTATAGTTATGTGTGTTTGAATATATGTGCGCATGTTTGTAATTCTCTACAAACCAAGCCTTAACAAACTACTTGTCCTGCCTTTAAATTTGATATCGAATTTTATTTTATCACTACGGGGTAGATACGCGAATTTTCAACAAAGCTTTATCTGTAGAGTGGTAAAGGGATCCTCCACAGGGAGAGGCTAGTGGACACTTCAGCGCTGCGCTGTCATTGGGTCCAGGCGAAGGTCCTTCCTCAGATCTGGATACGGCCTGGATCCGGCAGGCTGCGGGAAAACCTTGGGATAAACAAAGACACTAAAATTAGCGTAGATGCCATTCTTCTTATGATGTAACGAGTACATCAGGATTTAAGGGAAGTGTTCCCGGTCCCGGCTGATCTATGCACCCTAACATTGAGTTATAGAAGTCTATAATGCATTATGTGAATGCTAGGCCAAAGAGATGTGTCTTTAATCTAGATTTGAACTGACAGAGTGTGCCTGCTTCCCGGACAATGGTAGGAAGACTGTTCCAGAGTTTTGGTGATAAATAGGAAAAGGATCTACCGCCGGCAGTCGATTCTGATATTCTAGGTATTATTAACTGGCCGGAATTGTGAGATCGCAATAGACGTGAAGGACTATAATGCGTTAAGAGCTCGCTCAAGTACTGCGGAGCTAAACCATTTAGTGCTTTGTAAGTAATCAGCAATATTTTAAAATTTATACGATGTTTAATAGGCAGCCAATGCAGTGTTGACAGAACGGGGCTAATATGGTCATACTTCCTGGTTCTGGTAAGAACTCGAGCGGCTGCGTTTTGAACTAGCTGTAGTTAAGCGTGCAGGGCAACCCCCCAGTAGAGCATTACAATAATCTAGCCTTGAGGTCATAAACGCATCAACTAATTGTTCCGCATTTGTCAATGAGAGCATATGGCGTAATTTAGATATATTTTTAAGATGGAAAAATGCGGTTTTACAGATACTAGACACGTGACTTTCAAATGAAAGATTGGTATCAAAGAGCACCCCCCCCCACCCCCCAGGTTTCTAACCGACGACGAAGACTTAACAGAGCAGCCATCAAGTGTTAGACAGTACTCTAGGTTATTACGTGTGGAAGTTTTTTGTCCAATAATTAGAATCTCTGTTTTTTCTGAATTTAGTAGTAGGAACTTACTAGTCATCCAGTTTTTTTATCTCTGCTATGCATTCCGTTAATTTTGTGAATTGGTAGGTTTCGTTAGGTTTTAAACGAAAAACCTCGTAAACCTTCGTATCGTCGGCATAACACTGAAAGCTAATTCCATGTTTCCTAATGATATCTCCTAAGGGTAACATGTACAGAGTGAACAGCAGCGGTCCTAGTACTGAGCCTTGTGGTACACCATACTGGTTTACACACACACACACACACACACACACACACACACACACACACACACACACACACACACTGCTTTACTCTGAGCTCACACACACACACACACACACAGCTTTACTCTGAGCTTGCTCACACACACACAAACGCAGCTTTAACCTGAGCTCTCTCACACATACACACACACAGCTTTACTCTGAGCTCGCTCACACACACACACACACACACACACACACACACACACACACACACACACACACGCAGCTGCTCGCTGTCCCACATCAGAGATGATTACACAGCAATCTCCATCACTCCCACGATGCACTGCGCAGACAACAGTCCCACGATGCACTGCGCAGACATGATGCACTGCTGGTTCATTTGGGAATATTTCTTAAGGAAAATAATCTCTCAACCGATGCTGTAGACTATAAATGGAAACGTGTCCGTACATTACTGTAATATTAAAGGTTAAAGTTAACAACAGAGCCCAACTTGTATTGCTATTTATTTGTACATATAATAATCAGCAATCAAATTAAAACTTAGTTGTATAAACAATTTCATGTCACGTAAGGCAGTTTTTATATGATATATTTGTTTCTACTCCAATTCATCGTTGAAATATAAACATTTAAACAGTGGCTGTCATTAATTATTGAATATATAATCTAGTGCATATATGTATCAGAGCGCTACTCTCTAAAGTTATTTTTAACTCTATCGAGTTTGTCACTGAATGGCTTTAAAGGGGAACAATGCAGTTTTTTTACCTTAACTGAACAGCTTCGGAGTCGTTGGAATGGTTATCTGACTTCTTCCGGGTTGAATGGTGGCCGTCTCGCACCCCCCAATCCCCCCTTTTTATCGCCTGTGAGCGGGAAAACACCCTTGCAACTTTGGGCCGGCGGGTCAGCGTCAGGAAGTATCGCGTGATATCAGGTCTTGCGGTGTGAATTGCAATTGGTTTACGGCAAAAAAAATCTGCTAAAATCCTGTCATTACTGCCCTCCCTCACGCTGTTGGAACCCGAATGAAGAAGACGCTGTAAAGAATGTCCGTCTGCTGTGATGTCGTTGATCTACTAGCCTCTGGTGTCTGAGGGTCGCCAACAAGTTTTTACGACAGTGTTGTCAAATATCTCTTCCAGAGCTGTAGGGGGAGCTCTATAGACAAACCTGCGAGAATACAGCGAAGAAATTGCCGAAACTGCATAGCTCTGCTTTAAATCTGGCATTATGTGACATTATTGGTTTTGCTGACGTGTTTCTGTGGTTGAAACACTGATTGGTGGATCACACGAGACATGATTGATTTCAGGAAGTTGTTCTGAATCTGTCAACATTCCTTCTGATGTTCATTGATGTTTATTTGCTGCTGTAACTAGTAGTGAAGAGGAAGAGATGATCGGTTCATCTGTCACACACACACACACACACACACACGCACACACACACACACATTCGCTGACTGAATTACTGATGAAACAGGATTTGAAAGATGAGACTTTGTTTCATATCAAAAGTATCAAAGCACAAAGATTACTGTGATTATGGGATGGCAGGCGCTACAGATAATGATGTTTAGTGTATGTTCAGCTGAAACAACAAAGACTAAAATATCAATTCTTTGAGATTTAAGAATTAATATCGGTTTATAAGAATGAAGGTTGATTAAAACCAGGGAATCAATATCAATATTCTCGCTGTGTTTCTGATCAGAGCCGCGAGACGCGAGACGATTGGTCCTGATGTTGGACAAAGAGAGAGTGTGTGTGTGTGTGTGTGTGTCTTCTCTTGTGTTCAGTCCTGTGGTGATTTCTCTTCTCTCTGCTCCCAGAATCCTTTTCACCAGCTTCCAATCAAGCAGCCAGCCAATCATAACTCTGACTTTTGCCTGTGTTTCTGTGTTGTGTTCCTCTGGTGTGTGTGCAGTGCTGAAGAGAGCTCGTGTAGTGGGGTCGTCCTCTCTTGCACTGAAAAGCTGAACAGACGCACGGTTCTGCTGCGACCGCTCAGCAAGCAGGAACATTTCAGCCATTTCAGCTTCTGTCCACCTGTAAGAGCCGCTGCCTCTGATTCACACACACACTGCTTCTGATTCACACACACACTGCTTCTGATTCACACACACACTGCTTCTGATTCACACACACACTGCTTCTGATTCACACACACACTGCCTCTGATTCACACACACACTGCTTCTGATTCACACACACACTGCTTCTGATTCACACACACACTGCTTCTGATTCACACACACACTGCCTCTGATTCACACACACACTGCTTCTGATTCACACACACACTGCTTCTGATTCACACACACACTGCTTCTGATTCACACACACACTGCCTCTGATTCACACACACACTGCTTCTGATTCACACACACACTGCTTCTGATTCACACACACACTGCTTCTGATTCACACACACACTGCTTCTGATTCACACACACACTGCTTCTGATTCACACACACACTGCTTCTGATTCACACACACACTGCCTCTAATTCACACACACACTGCTTCTGATTCACACACACACTGCTTCTGATTCACACACACACTGCTTCTGATTCACACACACACTGCTTCTGATTCACACACACACTGCTTCTGATTCACACACACACTGCTTCTGATTCACACACACACTGCTTCTGATTCACACACACACTGCCTCTAATTCACACACACACTGCTTCTGATTCACACACACACTGCTTCTGATTCACACACACACTGCTTCTGATTCACACACACACTGCTTCTGATTCACACACACACTGCTTCTGATTCACACACACACTGCTTCTGATTCACACACACACTGCCTCTGATTCACACACACACTGCTTCTGATTCACACACACACTGCTTCTGATTCACACACACACTGCTTCTGATTCACACACACACTGCTTCTGATTCACACACACACTGCCTCTAATTCACACACACACTGCTTCTGATTCACACACACACTGCTTCTGATTCACACACACACTGCTTCTGATTCACACACACACTGCTTCTGATTCACACACACACTGCCTCTGATTCACACACACACTGCTTCTGATTCACACACACACTGCTTCTGATTCACACACACACTGCTTCTGATTCACACACACACTGCCTCTGATTCACACACACACTGCTTCTGATTCACACACACACTGCTTCTGATTCACACACACACTGCTTCTGATTCACACACACACTGCCTCTGATTCACACACACACACTGCTTCTGATTCACACACACACTGCCTCTGATTCACACACACACTGCTTCTGATTCACACACACACTGCCTCTGATTCACACATACGCTGCTTCTGATTCACACACACACTGCTTCTGATTCACACACACACTGCTTCTGATTCACACACACACTGCTTCTGATTCACACACACACTGCTTCTGATTCACACACACACTGCCTCTGATTCACACACACACTGCTTCTGATTCACACACACACTGCCTCTGATTCACACACACACTGCCTCTGATTCACACACACACTGCCTCTGATTCACACACACACTGCCTCTTATTCACACATACGCTGCTTCTAGATGCTTCTTCTGCCGCGCCGCCAGCAACACTCCTGTTAAACTTCTGTATATGACTCGCTTTATATGATCAGCACATTTAATTTTGGCTTTTTTACATATAAAGTTTGATCGGTGAACATAAACAGAAGCTCAATCACACATGTGATGTGAGATCAGACCTCATTGGTTCTTGAGATTCCGTTTAGCATGTTTGAGTCATTGATCAATCCGATGCTGGATGACAAAATGACCTTTTAGAGCACTAGATGGTTGAGTTTCTCATTTGGGACACAACCATAGTTTTTTTCTAGGACATCCGTCACATATCAGATACAGTGCTGTGCTAAAGTCTCAGACACTTCAGTTCAACATGTAAAATTGTTTATACACTATATTGCCAAAAATATTGGGACATCCCTCCAAATCATCGAATTTTGGGGATTTCCAATCACTTCCATGGCCACAGTTGTATGAAATCAAGCTCCAAGGCCACCTGTGCAATAAGTACATTCGTGAAATGTCTTCACTGCTAAATATTCCACAGTCAGCTGTTAGTGGTATTATACCAAAGAAATTAGGAACAACAGCAACTCAGCCACGTAAATCCCAGAGCGGGTCAGCGGATGCTGAGGAACACAGTGCGCAGAAGTCGGCAACTTTCTGCAGAGTCAACAGCTACAGACCTCCGAACTTCTGTGGCCTTCAGATCAGCTCAAGAACAGTACGTAGAGCTTCATGGAATGGGTTTCCATATGGCATAACACGCTTTTCTGTCTGCCAATCCGATGGACGAGTCTGGGTTTGGCGGTTCCCAGGAGAACGGTACTTGCCTGACTGCATTGTGCCAAGTGTAAAGTTTGGTGGAGGGGGGATTATGGTGTGGGGTTGTTTTTCAGGGCTCGGCCCCTTAGTTCCAGTGAAAGGAACTGTTAATGCTTCAGAATACCAAGACATTTTGGACAATTTCATGCTCACAACTTTGTGGGAATAGTTTGGTGATGTTCCTGTTCCAGCGTGACTGCGCTCCAGTGCACAGAGCAGGTCCATAAACACATGGATGAGGAGTGTGGTGTGGAGGAACTGGACTGGCTGCACAGAGTCCTGAACTCAACCCGATAGAACAGCTTTGGGAAGAGCGGAGACTGAGAGCTTCTCCTCCAACACCAGTGCCGGACATCACTAATGCACTTCTAGAAGAATGGTCAAACATTCCCATAAACTCTCCTAAACCTTGTGGAAAGCCTTCCCAGAAGAGCTGAAGCTGTTATAGCTGCAAAAGGTGGAGCAACTCCATATTAAACCCTACAGATTAATAATGGGGTGTCATTAAAATTCATGTGCATGTAAAGGCAGACGTCCCAAAGCTTTTGGCAATATAGTGTATTTGTTTAAAAAGGTTAATGATTGAATGAATTCAAGCTTCATCGACTCATGAGCCGGTTGAGTTTGTGAAGTGTTGCCGGCAGCGCTGCAGTCGCGTCTCTCTCTGATTACGCTCTGATGTCGCTCAGTCTCAGCTCACTCTGTTCTTATGCTGCTTTGAGTTTGTGTGATTGTAGCTGTTGAGTGTTGATCGCTCGAGTCTGAACCGCGACTGACCTCTGACCTCTGGTGTCCGGCAGACGGCGGCGAAGGCTCTGGAGGTCTCGCACCAGCAGCACGGGTTCCTCTCGGTGACCTACACGCAGGCCGTGACCCGGAACGTGCGGCACAAGCTGACGGCACGGCAGGAGCGAGTGTCCCAGAGGCTGAGCGAGGACGGAACCGACGGATCGCCACAGTACCTGCACGAGATCCTGCTGGCGGCGCAACCCTTCGACCTGGTGCTGTCCTGCCCCCTGCTGGTGAGGCTGGCGCAGGTCTTCCACGTGTCCCGCCCCCCGCCGCTGCGTCCCATCAGAGATAGCGTCTCCGCCGGACACCCGATGACGGGACACTCGCTGTCCTCCAGCAGTCTCCCGCTCATCTACCTCAACACCAGCGTGATCCGGGTGTTCTGCCCTCTGGAGGACACGACCAGCAGCACACGTGAGTCTCACTCTCTCACACACTCACATACTCACACACTGATGATGAGGAGGAGGATGGTGAAGATGTGTGTTTGTGTGTTTGTGTTCAGATTCACAGATGAAGCACAGGAAGGAAGACACGGTTGTGTTGAAGATTGGATCTGTGAGCGTCGCTCCTCAGGCTGATAATCCACTGCCGCGCTCCGTACTGCGCAAAGACATCTACCAGTGAGTCTGTCTATCTGTCTGTATCAGTCTGTCTCTCTGCCTGTCTGTCTCTCTGCCTGTCTGTCTGTCTCTCTGCCTGTCTGTCTGTCTCTCTGTCTGTCTGTCTGTATCTGTCTGTCTATCTGTCTGTATCAGTCTGTTTCTCTGCCTGTCTGTCTCTCTGCCTGTCTGTCTGTCTCTCTGTCTGTCTGTCTGTCTGTATCAGTCTGTCTATCTGTCTGTATCAGTCTGTCTATCTGTCTGTATCTGTCTGTCTATCTGTCAGTATCAGTCTGTCTATCTGTCTGTATCAGTCTGTCTATCTGTCAGTATCAGTCTGTCTCTCTGCCTGTCTGTCTCTCTGCCTGTCTGTCTCTCTGCCTGTCTGTCTGTCTCTCTGTCTGTCTGTCTGTCTGTCTCTCTGTCTGTCTGTCTGTCTGTATCTGTCTGTCTATCTGTCAGTATCAGTCTGTCTATCTGTCTGTATCAGTCTGTCTATCTGTCAGTATCAGTCTGTCTCTCTGCCTGTCTGTCTCTCTGCCTGTCTGTCTGTCTCTCTCTCTGTCTGTCTGTCTGTCTGTCTGTATCTGTCTGTCTATCTGTCTGTATCTGTCTGTCTATCTGTCAGTATCAGTCGGTCTATCTGTCTGTATCTGTCTGTCTATCTGTCTGTCTCTCTGCCTGTCTGTCTGTATCTGTCTGTCTGTATGTCACAGCTGGCGCCACAATGTGACATTAAGGGGAGACTAAATAATTTATTACATCTAAATTAATAACATAACTGAACCGTCAGTCATCAGTAATATCAGTCAGTATGAAATGCAAGTGAATTGATGTGTAACTATGGAATGTTGTCAGGACAAGTGCATGGTTGTGAAACAAAAATAACATTCTCAAAACTGACGCACCGTTCTGGCAAACTGCTCAAGAGAATAGTTGTGGTCTCTCTGATGCTATTCTGAGATGCTCCCACTGTGAGAATCACAACCACAACACTTAAATTCACACTTTTGCACACACACACACACACACACACACACACACACACACACACACACACACACACACACACACACACACACACACACACACACACACTCTCTGTGCTGAAAGTACAAGAAAACTAAATTCTTGAATTCAAGATTATTTCAAGAGTGATGCATTTCTAATGGAAGTGCAGAATAGATATTTCTCAGCTGTTGGATGTTGGAACGAGTTAGTTGGTTATGGTTAACTAGGGTTAGGGTTAATTATTCACCTTCATTAACCCCCTGGGGTCGGCGGTCGCGCCGGCGCGATCACCTCGCTTTTTTTCTTATCAGTGCGAAAGAGACTCAAATAACTCCGTCGATTTTTGTCATACAGGCCGTAAAATAAAGAAATGAAACATGATGCGTGTTCTGCCGTCTCTCAGTGTGAAGTTCATTCTCAAACAGGACTGAAAATGAACTGTAATTCAGTGAATATTTGCCACCCATACGTGGGAGATATGTCTTTACAAAGCTTGAAGTGTCTATTTCTAAATTATGTAAATTATATAAAAAACAAATATTCTCTGTTTAAGTAATCGGTATGAAAGCAACGAGAGGTACAGTTTCTCAGGCGCGTCCGCATTACCTCTAATGTGACCACGTATCTAATCGTCCATGTGAAGGAAAGCGAATCCGTAAACGCCCTCATTACCTCAAAACAAAACTATATATATACTAATTGGCTCCTCTCCACCAGTAAGCTGGTGTGTGCTGGGCGTTCTGGCGCAATATGGCTGCCGTCGCATCATCCGGGCAGATGCTGCACATTGGTGGTGGTTGAGGAGATTCTCCCTTCTATGTAAAGCGCTTTGAGTGTCGAGAAAAGCGCTACATAAATGTAATGAATTATTATTTATTATTATTAATCATTCCTTTCATCGAGTTTGGAAGACACACTGTGAGTTTACCTTGGATTTACCTCAGAAGAGGAAGAACACGGTTTGAAGATAAATATTTTTAAGGTAAGACATTTCTCACTTATATTAGTTAGTGTGTTATTGTTGCACAAACTTCATATTGTACTAGTTGAACTGTTGCTAGACTAAAATGTAAGAAATCAACAGAAACATGTTGAAATATGAACTATAGACAGGTAGGCAACCTTTCAGTGCTAAATAAATATACATGTACAACACAAGGGTGTTTTTATGCTTGATAATATAAAACACAGCATGATATAAAAGTAGTATGAGTGTTTACACTAACATGATGAATATTATCATGTTTAGACTCGTGTTAACTGTTAAACACTGTTCGTGAATATCTGCTCAAACGTAGATGTTTGTTGTCAAGCGTGGTAACACTAATGTTTCAATCACTTCAGTAAATGTTCCCTGCACGCGCTGTGAGTTTGGGTCACTCATGCTGTGCATTTGAAAAGCAAAACGCACCAAACATTAGGCTACATGTTTTTACTCCAATCTCATTTCCTAACGTCATAATGAATGAAAACATTTGAAGTAACGTATGATAATCCATATATGTCTCTCTAGTGTAGTGTATTGAAATGTTCCTTTTAGAATGATTTATCGTTATAGGCTGCCTGCATTTCTGTAAAGTAAAATGATTATTATTGTTATTATTATTTTATGCAGCCCTACAAGTATATGCCTACAAGGCACAACAAACCTGGTGGTCATTATGTATATATTTGTTGTTGTTGTGAGTTGTTGTTAAACAGTAAAATCACATTTAAATTTTCTTCCCCAAATTGTGCAGCCCTGTAGTTTCTCCTGATATCAGCGTGTTCACCGTTTTTTTTTTTTTTTTAAAGGAACCTGATGCCACTGATGAGTCCTGCTGACTTAAAGGGATAGTTCACCCTAAAATGAAAATTGTCAGTACTTACTCACCCTCATGTTGTTCCAACCCTGTAAGACTTTACCCGGCCCAGAAAGTTATT
This sequence comes from Phoxinus phoxinus, assembly GCF_949152265.1. Taxonomy (NCBI): domain Eukaryota; kingdom Metazoa; phylum Chordata; class Actinopteri; order Cypriniformes; family Leuciscidae; genus Phoxinus; species Phoxinus phoxinus. The sequence goes on from NC_136885.1 coordinate 37,052,501, forward strand.
AAAGACATCGTTAAAATAGTCCAAGTGACTACAGCGGCTCAACCATGTTTATCAAGCGACGAGAATTATTTTTGTGCGCAAAAAACAAACAGAACTAACGACTTTATTCCACTATTTATTATATTCTCCGTGGCCCTGAGTGTGTTTACGTAGTATATCTGCGCAGCGGTTCTGTGTTGCACGTCACCACGTAGGCTCACTATTGGCCGACGCTGGTCATGTGTGTGATGCGTGTGACGTGCAACACAGACGCACTGCGCAGATATTGACGTCACTTGACTTGATGTCATTTCCTCAAAACTACAAACTTTTACACACATGCTGCTCACATATTATTGTAGCAGAGTGTGTGCTGAATACAGTGTAATCAGACTTTAGCCATGAAAGTGTTACAAGTAACAGAAATAAGCACAAATGTCAGAACACCTCCAGGGCCCAGAAAACACCTCAGACCCCAGAGGGTTAATGGCAAATGCAACCCATCATCACTCTGTAGTAAATATCATGATTTGATAATAAGTATTCATAATAATTGGGTATAAGATCATTTCTGATCTTCTGTGGCAGAAAGGAGTTGACTGCTTTAGATGACATACATTAAGGTCCTTTCACACTGAACGCGATTTTGATGCACAAATAATTTGCGCATGGTTTTATTTTTCAATCAGCTGTTTGTGTAACGAGTGCTTCCACACCGGACGCGAATGTGCTGCGGCAAAAAAACGACTTATTTTTTCCGCTTCAATGTAAAAAATGTTTTTACTTTTGTGGCGACAGAAAAGGCTTCAGCCAATCACATACAGTGGATTGTTTATTTGATTGCATGTAAACGTAGTCCTGATGATTTTAAGAGGACAGCGCACCTCAGCAGACTGCCAGACGCTGCTCCGGACCGAGCGGTTCCTGAAGTTTGTGGTTCGTCTCGTCAGATGCGGTGCCACTGTCTGAAGGAGCTCCTGTCCCACAGACATCCAAAAGTAAGTGCGGGACCGGCCATGATAAAGTTTTATCTCCTGTGCAAGATTAGCATACTCCCCTTCAGACTCTCTGTTCTTTAAGATCGGTTGCACCCAAAACCATCTTTTCTGTCTTTTAAAGAAAATGAAAAGCTCGTCTTCACTGGATGATGATGATGAAGTGTTCATGTGTTCATACTTTGGCGCGAAAGTTTTGGAATGTTGAAAGCTCTGAACGTCACAGACGTCGCAAAATCGCGTCACGGCTGATGTGAATGGTTTTGACGCGAACTATTTTCTTTTTCGTTTTGCTTTTTCGTTACGCGTCCAGTGTGAAAGGGCCTTTAGTCTACATTCACGGTGTTCTTAACATATGCTGATGTGTGTCCTGTGTTTATCCTCTTGTTTGTCGTTCATGGAAGGCTGTTTGCAAAAATGTATGTTATTATGTTTGTACCAAATAAAGTGTTGACTGCTTTGTATAATCTACTATAATTAATATAATACATTTGTATAATTAATTTGTCTATATCTACTATAATTAATATAATACATTTGTATAATTAACTTGTCGTCCTCCCTGTTGTACGTCATAATTGAACATATCTATGCGTTCAGTTTGTTGATCTGGATATCAGTAAAATGTGTTTCATGAGAGCAGGAACTAATAAAGCATAAAACTGAGCTGAACACACGACACAAATAACACTACAGCAATAACAGCAGACAGACAGGTGAACTGTAGAAACACTCCTGTGAGTCCGTTGTGAGCGTTTGTGTCTGATCTGCTTTATTACACATCTGATCACTGACATCAACATGATTCACGCTGGAGGTCAAAGTTCAACCTCTGTCTCCGTGTTCCAGTGAGATAATGATCTGCCCCTCTCTGCCTATCTCTCTCTCTTTCTACCTGTCTCTCTCTCTACCTGTCTCTCCCTCTATTTACCCTTGTATCTCTCTCTGCCTATCTCACTCTCTGTCTGACTCCCTGCCTGTCTCACTCCCTGCCTGTCTCACTCCCTGCCTATCTCACTCCCTGCCTTCTCACTCCCTTCCTGTCTGACTCCCTGCCTGTCTCACTCCCTGCCTGTCTGACTCCCTGCCTGTCTCACTCCCTGCCTTTCTGACCCCCTGACTCCCTGCCTGTCTCACTCCCTGCCTGTCTCACTCCCTGCCTTTCTGACTCCCTGCCTTTCTGACTCCATGCCTGTCTCACTCCCTGCCTGTCTCACTCCCTGCCTGTCTCACTCCCTGCCTGTTTCACTCCCTGCCTGTCTCACTCCCTGCCTGTCTGACTCCCTGCCTGTCTCACTCCCTGCCTTTTTGACTCCCTGCCTGTCTGACTCCCTGCCTGTCTCACTCCCTGCCTTTCTGACTCCATGCCTGTCTCACTCCCTGCCTGTCTCACTTCCTGCCTGTCTCACTCCCTGCCTGTCTCACTCCCTGCCTTTCTGACTCCCTGCCTGTCTCACTCCCTGTCTGTCTCACTCCCTGCCTTTCTGACTCCCTGCCTTTCTGACTCCCTGCCTTTCTGACTCCCTGCCTGTCTCACTCACTGCCTGTCTGACTCCCTGCCTGTCTCACTCCCTGCCTGTCTCACTCCCTGCCTTTCTGACTCCCTGCCTGTCTCACTCCCTGTCTGTCTCACTCCCTGTCTGTCTCACTCCCTGTCTTTCTGACTCCCTGCCTTTCTGACTCCCTGCCTTTCTGACTCCCCGCCTGTCTCACTCACTGCCTGTCTGACTCCCTGCCTGTCTCACTCCCTGCCTGTCTCACTCCCTGCCTTTCTGACTCCCTGCCTGTCTCACTCCCTGCCTGTCTCACTCCCTGCCTTTCTGACTCCCTGCCTTTCTGACTCCCTGCCTTTCTGACTCCCTGCCTGTCTGACTCCCTGCCTGTCTCCCTCCCTGCCTGTCTCACTCCCTGCCTTTCTGACTCCATGCCTGTCTCACTCCCTGCCTGTCTCACTCCCTGCCTTTCTGACTCCCTGCCTTTCTGACTCCCTGCCTTTCTGACTCCCTGCCTTTCTGACTCCTTGCCTGTCTCACTCATTGCCTGTCTGACTCCCTGCCTATCTCACTCCCTTCTTGTCGGACTCCCTGCCTGTCTCACTCCCTGCCTTTCTGACTCCCTGCCTTTCTGACTCCATGCCTGTCTCACTCCCTGCCTGTCTCACTCACTGCCTGTCTCACTCCCTGCCTGTCTCACTCCCTGCCTTTCTGACTCCCTGCCTTTCTGACTCCCTGCCTGTCTCACTCACTGCCTGTCTGACTCCCTGCCTATCTCACTCCCTGCCTATCTCACTCCCTTCCTGTCTGACTCCCTGCCTTTCTCACTCCATGCCTGTCTCACTCCCTGCCTATCTCACTCCCTGCCTTTCTGACTCCCTGCCTTTCTGACTCCTTGCCTGTCTCACTCATTGCCTGTCTGACTCCCTGCCTATCTCACTCCCTTCTTGTCGGACTCCCTGCCTGTCTCACTCCCTGCCTTTCTGACTCCCTGCCTTTCTGACTCCATGCCTGTCTCACTCCCTGCCTGTCTCACTCACTGCCTGTCTCACTCCCTGCCTTTCTGACTCCCTGCCTTTCTGACTCCCTGCCTTTCTGACTCCCTGCCTGTCTCACTCACTGCCTGTCTGACTCCCTGCCTATCTCACTCCCTGCCTATCTCACTCCCTTCCTGTCTGACTCCCTGCCTTTCTCACTCCATGCCTGTCTCACTCCCTGCCTATCTCACTCCCTGCCTGTCTCACTCCCTGCCTTTCTGACTCTATGCCTGTCTCACTCCCTGCCTGTGTGACTCCCTGCCTATCTGACTCCCTGCCTGTCTGACTCCATGCCTGTGTGACTCCCTGCCTATCTCACTCCCTGCCTGTCTGACTCCCTGCCTGTGTGACTCCCTGCCTTTCTGACTTCATGCCTTTCTGACTCTATGCCTGTCTGACTCCCTGCCTTTCTGACTCCATGCCTGTCTGACTCCCTGCCTTTCTGACTCCATGCCTTTCTGACTCCATGCCTGTCTGACTCCCTGCCTATCTCACTCCCTTCCTGTCTGACTCCCTGCCTGTCTCACTCCCTGCCTGTCTCACTCCCTGCCTGTCTCACTCCCTGCCTGTCTCACTCCCTGCCTGTCTGACTCCCTGCCTGTCTCACTCCCTGCCTTTCTGACCCCCTGACTCTCTGCCTGTCTCACTCCCTGCCTGTCTCACTCCCTGCCTTTCTGACTCCCTGCCTTTCTGACTCCATGCCTGTCTCACTCCCTGCCTGTCTCACTCCCTGCCTGTCTCACTCCCTGCCTGTCTCACTCCCTGCCTGTTTCACTCCCTGCCTGTCTCACTCCCTGCCTGTCTGACTCCCTGCCTGTCTCACTCCCTGCCTTTTTGACTCCCTGCCTGTCTGACTCCCTGCCTGTCTCACTCCCTGCCTGTCTCACTCCCTGCCTTTCTGACTCCATGCCTGTCTCACTCCCTGCCTGTCTCACTTCCTGCCTGTCTCACTCCCTGCCTGTCTCACTCCCTGCCTTTCTGACTCCCTGCCTGTCTCACTCCCTGTCTGTCTCACTCCCTGCCTTTCTGACTCCCTGCCTTTCTGACTCCCTGCCTTTCTGACTCCCTGCCTGTCTCACTCACTGCCTGTCTGACTCCCTGCCTGTCTCACTCCCTGCCTGTCTCACTCCCTGCCTTTCTGACTCCCTTCCTGTCTGACTCCCTGCCTGTCTCACTCCCTGCCTGTCTCACTCCCTGCCTTTCTGACTCCCTGCCTTTCTGACTCCCTGCCTTTCTGACTCCCTGCCTTTCTGACTCCCTGCCTGTCTGACTCCCTGCCTGTCTCCCTCCCTGCCTGTCTCACTCCCTGCCTTTCTGACTCCATGCCTGTCTCACTCCCTGCCTGTCTCACTCCCTGCCTTTCTGACTCCCTGCCTTTCTGACTCCCTGCCTTCCTGACTCCCTGCCTTTCTGACTCCTTGCCTGTCTCACTCATTGCCTGTCTGACTCCCTGCCTATCTCACTCCCTTCTTGTCGGACTCCCTGCCTGTCTCACTCCCTGCCTTTCTGACTCCCTGCCTTTCTGACTCCATGCCTGTCTCACTCCCTGCCTGTCTCACTCACTGCCTGTCTCACTCCCTGCCTGTCTCACTCCCTGCCTTTCTGACTCCCTGCCTTTCTGACTCCCTGCCTGTCTCACTCACTGCCTGTCTGACTCCCTGCCTATCTCACTCCCTGCCTATCTCACTCCCTTCCTGTCTGACTCCCTGCCTTTCTCACTCCATGCCTGTCTCACTCCCTGCCTATCTCACTCCCTGCCTGTCTCACTCCCTGCCTTTCTGACTCCATGCCTGTCTCACTCCCTGCCTGTGTGACTCCCTGCCTATCTGACTCCCTGCCTGTCTGACTCCATGCCTGTGTGACTCCCTGCCTATCTCACTCCCTGCCTGTCTCACTCCCTGCCTGTCTGACTCCCTGCCTGTCTGACTCCCTGCCTTTCTGACTTCATGCCTTTCTGACTCCATGCCTGTGTGACTCCCTGCCTATCTGACTCCCTGCCTGTCTGACTCCCTGCCTTTCTGACTCCATGCCTGTCTGACTCCCTGCCTATCTCACTCCCTTCCTGTCTGACTCCCTGCCTGTCTCACTCCCTGCCTTTCTGACTCCATGCCTTTCTGACTCCCTGCCTTTCTGACTCCATGCCTTTCTGACTCCATGCCTGTCTGACTCCCTGCCTATCTCACTCCCTTCCTGTCTGACTCCCTGCCTGTCTCACTCCCTGCCTGTCTCACTCCCTGCCTTTCTGACTCCATGCCTTTCTGACTCCATGCCTGTCTGACTCCCTGCCTATCTCACTCCCTGCCTATCTCACTCCCTTCCTGTCTGACTCCCTGCCTGTCTCACTCCCTTCCTGTCTGACTCCCTGCCTTTCTCACTCCATGCCTGTTTCACTCCAATGCTTGTCTCACTCCCTGCCGGTCTGACTCCCTGCCTTTCTGACTCCATGCCTGTCTCACTCCCTGCCTTTCTGACTCCATGCCTGTCTCACTCCCTGCCTTTCTGACTCCCTGCCTGTCTGACTCCCTGCCTGTCTGACTCCCTGCCTTTCTGATTCCATGCCTGTCTCACTCCCTGCCTGTCTCACTCCCTGCCTGTCTCACTCCCTGCCTGTCTCACTCCCTGCCTTTCTGACTCCCTGCCTTTCTGACTCCCTGCCTTTCTGACTCCCTGCCTGTCTCACTCACTGCCTGTCTGACTCCCTGCCTATCTCACTCCTTGCCTATCTCACTCCCTTCCTGTCTGACTCCCTGCCTGTCTCACTCCCTTCCTGTCTGACTCCCTGCCTTTCTCACTCCCTGCCTGTCTCACTCCCTTCCTGTCTGACTCCCTGCCTTTCTCACTCCCTGCCTGTCTCACTCCCTTCCTGCCTGACTCCATGCCTGTCTCACTCCCTGCCTATCTCACTCCCTGCCTGTCTCACTCCCTGCCTTTCTGACTCCATGCCTGTCTCACTCCCTGCCTGTCTCACTCCCTGCCTTTCTGACTCCCTGCCTTTCTGACTCCCTGCCTTCCTGACTCCCTGCCTTTCTGACTCCTTGCCTGTCTCACTCATTGCCTGTCTGACTCCCTGCCTATCTCACTCCCTTCTTGTCGGACTCCCTGCCTGTCTCACGCCCTGCCTTTCTGACTCCCTGCCTTTCTGACTCCATGCCTGTCTCACTCCCTGCCTGTCTCACTCACTGCCTGTCTCACTCCCTGCCTGTCTCACTCCCTGCCTTTCTGACTCCCTGCCTTTCTGACTCCCTGCCTGTCTCACTCACTGCCTGTCTGACTCCCTGCCTATCTCACTCCCTGCCTATCTCACTCCCTTCCTGTCTGACTCCCTGCCTTTCTCACTCCATGCCTGTCTCACTCCCTGCCTATCTCACTCCCTGCCTGTCTCACTCCCTGCCTTTCTGACTCCATGCCTGTCTCACTCCCTGCCTGTGTGACTCCCTGCCTATCTGACTCCCTGCCTGTCTGACTCCATGCCTGTGTGACTCCCTGCCTATCTCACTCCCTGCCTGTCTCACTCCCTGCCTGTCTGACTCCCTGCCTGTCTGACTCCCTGCCTTTCTGACTTCATGCCTTTCTGACTCCATGCCTGTGTGACTCCCTGCCTATCTGACTCCCTGCCTGTCTGACTCCCTGCCTTTCTGACTCCATGCCTGTCTGACTCCCTGCCTATCTCACTCCCTTCCTGTCTGACTCCCTGCCTGTCTCACTCCCTGCCTTTCTGACTCCATGCCTTTCTGACTCCCTGCCTTTCTGACTCCATGCCTTTCTGACTCCATGCCTGTCTGACTCCCTGCCTATCTCACTCCCTTCCTGTCTGACTCCCTGCCTGTCTCACTCCCTGCCTGTCTCACTCCCTGCCTTTCTGACTCCATGCCTTTCTGACTCCATGCCTGTCTGACTCCCTGCCTATCTCACTCCCTGCCTATCTCACTCCCTTCCTGTCTGACTCCCTGCCTGTCTCACTCCCTTCCTGTCTGACTCCCTGCCTTTCTCACTCCATGCCTGTTTCACTCCAATGCTTGTCTCACTCCCTGCCGGTCTGACTCCCTGCCTTTCTGACTCCATGCCTGTCTCACTCCCTGCCTTTCTGACTCCATGCCTGTCTCACTCCCTGCCTTTCTGACTCCCTGCCTGTCTGACTCCCTGCCTGTCTGACTCCCTGCCTTTCTGATTCCATGCCTGTCTCACTCCCTGCCTGTCTCACTCCCTGCCTGTCTCACTCCCTGCCTGTCTCACTCCCTGCCTTTCTGACTCCCTGCCTTTCTGACTCCCTGCCTTTCTGACTCCCTGCCTGTCTCACTCACTGCCTGTCTGACTCCCTGCCTATCTCACTCCTTGCCTATCTCACTCCCTTCCTGTCTGACTCCCTGCCTGTCTCACTCCCTTCCTGTCTGACTCCCTGCCTTTCTCACTCCCTGCCTGTCTCACTCCCTTCCTGTCTGACTCCCTGCCTTTCTCACTCCCTGCCTGTCTCACTCCCTTCCTGCCTGACTCCATGCCTGTCTCACTCCCTGCCTATCTCACTCCCTGCCTGTCTCACTCCCTGCCTTTCTGACTCCATGCCTGTCTCACTCCCTGCCTGTCTCACTCCCTGCCTTTCTGACTCCCTTCCTGTCTGACTCCATGCCTATCTCACTCCCTGCCTTCCTGACTCCCTGCCTGTCTCACTCACTGCCTGTCTGACTCCCTGCCTTTCTGACTCCATGCCTGTCTCACTCCCTGCCTGTCTCACTCCCTGCCTTTCTGACTCCCTTCCTGTCTGACTCCCTTCCTGTCTGACTCCCTGACTTTCTGACTCCCTGCCTGTCTCACTCCCTTCCTGTCTGACTCCCTGCCTGTCTCACTCCCTTCCTGTCTGACTCCCTGCCTTTCTCACTCCATGCCTGTCTCACTCCCTGCCTATCTCACTCCCTGCCTGTCTCACTCCCTGCCTTTCTGACTCCCTGCCTGTCTGACTCCCTGCCTTTCTGACTCCCTGCCTGTCTGACTCCCTGCCTTTCTGACTCCCTGCCTGTCTGACTCCCTGCCTGTCTGACTCCCTGCCTTTCTGACTCCCTTCCTGTCTGACTCCCTGCCTTTCTCACTCCCTGCCTGTCTCACTCCCTTCCTGCCTGACTCCATGCCTGTCTCACTCCCTGCCTATCTCACTCCCTGCCTGTCTCACTCCCTTCCTGTCTGACTCCCTGCCTTTCTCACTCCATGCCTGTCTCACTCCCTGCCTATCTCACTCCCTGCCTTTCTGACTCCCTGCCTGTCTGACTCCCTGCCTTTCTGACTCCCTGCCTTTCTGACTCCCTGCCTGTCTGACTCCCTGCCTGTCTGACTCCCTTCCTGTCTGACTCCCTGCCTTTCTCACTCCCTGCCTGTCTCACTCCCTTCCTGCCTGACTCCATGCCTGTCTCACTCCCTGCCTATCTCACTCCCTGCCTGTCTCACTCCCTGCCTTTCTGACTCCATGCCTGTCTCACTCCCTGCCTGTCTGACTCCATGCCTGTCTCACTCCCTGCCTTTCTGACTCCCTGCCTTTCTGACTCCATGCCTGTCTCACTCCCTGCCTGTCTCACTCCCTGCCTGTCTGACTCCCTGCCTGTCTGACTCCCTGCCTGTCTCACTCCCTGCCTGTCTGACTCCCTGCCTGTCTGACTCCTTGCCTTTCTGACTCCCTGCCTGTGTCACTCCCTGCCTGCCTCTCTCTCTCTCTCTCTCTCTCTCTCTCTCTCTCTCTCTCTCTCTCTCTCTCTCTCTCTCTCTCTGTTGAGCACATGGCTGGTTTCGTCGTGTGTTTACAGGCTGTTTGTGTCATATAAACTCGGCGGGAGATAAATGACCTGAGCAATTAAGATGTTGAAATGCAAGTTGAAACCCGGTGAGATTGTAGCGGCGGCGGGTCGTTCCCACAGCTCTCTCTCTCTCTCTCAGCTCGCTCGTCCTGCTGTTGACATGCGGCGAGTTACGGCTCTCAGGAGGGCAGAGGAGGCTCTGCGGTGACGATGATGATGATGATGATGTGTGTATGAGGATATTAAACTCTTATCAGTCTAATGGGGAACAGGCTTGTGTTTGGCCTGCAGGAAGGGCTGAGAACATGAGTGTGAGAACATGCTTCCAGCTTCATCACAGCCTGTCATTTCCAGCGTGTCCTGCGGAGCGGATCCACACTCAACACCACGGTACCGTCTCTCCGCTGCTGCTCTCGCCACTAATTACTCTCATTTAGCTTAAATTAAATGTAATTGAGAATTTGAGTGTGGCAGTAAATCTCTGCTGTGCAGTTCTCGGTTCAGAGGTGACCGCAGCCTGCGTGAGTCATGATGTCATCAGACGTGAGTCAGGTGCTGTGAGAATCACACACACGCTCACATGAGAAACTATCACACACTATATTTAGCATAAAGACAGATAAAGTTCAGCCGAAAATCATCATTCTGTCATCGTTCACTCGCCCTCATGTCGTTCAAACCTTCTGCCAAACACAAAAGAAGATATTTTGATGAAAGTCGATGGGGTCCAATGTTGTTTAGTTCCCAACATTTTTCAAAATATCAGAAGAAAGAAAGTCTTGTACGATATGAGGAGAGTAAATGACAGAATGATGATTTCTTGGTCAACTATCAGTATTTACATGATAATAATATAGCACACTTTATACACACTCATGAAGCGACCCGTGTGTAGTGTGTTGTCCTACCGTGTGTCGCTGTGAATGTGAGCGATCGCTGTCGCCATAGAAATGGCTGAGTGATGCGTGTTGATGGAGTCTCTCAGTGAAGATGTTTATGAACACTGGTGAGAAACATCAGATCTCCTCGAGCGCTCCGCACATCTGGAGGCGTTTAGGAACGCAGGCCATGTTTAAAGCAGCAGCTCAGCCGGCCAGAGCAAATAAACACATCACATCACTGCTGATGTCTCACACACGCACGCACGCACACACACACACACACACACACACACACACACACACACACACACACACACACACACACACACACACAGCTACTATATTACACAGATCTGTGTGTGTGTGTGTGTGTGTGCATCTGCTGCTGCAGCATTGATCACACCTCACACTCTCAACTCTCTCTCAATTCAGAAAGCTTTATTGCCATGAGAAAAACAAATGTTTTTATTTTCATAGCATTAAAACAATATAGAGTAAAGCCTATATAGAGAAAATAATAATTCAACTAAATAAAAAAAGACAATATTACATATACACATGACTAGATATAGCAAAAAAAATTATAGAATAAATAAAGAATTATAATAATAAATACAAAATTATAATACAGAAATCATGTAACAACTGAACTCTGTCTCTCTCTCTGTTTCTCTCTCAGGCGGGCGTTGAGTCTGGGTGTGCTGCGTGACCCGGGGTCAGAGGTCGAGGACCGTCAGTATCAGATTGACCTCCAGTGCATCAACATGGGCACGGCTCACTGGGACGACCTGCGGCCGGAGCGCGAGGGACCGAATGCCGGTTCTCCTGCAGACACTGAGCGCAGCTCCCAGAATCCCGCGCTGGAGTGGAACATGGCCAGCAGGTGAGCTGCATCACAGAGCACTGAACTCTGGGTAGTTTCTGACGGGGTGTTGAGGACGACCGCAGCGGATGAAGGTTCAGAACGATGAGCTCATACAGATGAAGAGAGACACATTGAGATGTGTTTACAGGCTCGATGGCGGGGTAACCTGTCACTTACATGCGATCCACCAATAGCAAACCACAACCATCCACCCATCCAATCAATTCCCCACAGAAAAAATCAGACTTACTACGTCATGCATTGGGGTCGTGTCTAGGTGCAGGTCCTCCATCTGATCTGGATACGGCCCGGATCCGGCCGACTACATCATGTGGTCGTGTCTAGGCGCAGGTCCTCCATCTGATCTGGATACGGCCCGGATCCGGCTGACTATATCATGTGTTGTGGTCGTGTCTAGACGCAGGTCCACCATCTGATCTGGATACGGCCGGATCCTGCTGACTACATCATGTGCTGTGGTCGTGTCTAGGCGCAGGTCCTCCATCTGATCTGGATACGGCCCGGATCCGGCTGACTACATCATGTGTTGTGGCCGTGTCTAGGCTCAGGTCCTCCATCTGATCTGGCTACGGCCCGGATCCGGCTGACTACATCATGTGTTGTGGTCGTGTCTAGACGCAGGTCCACCATCTGATCTGGATACGGCCGGATCCTGCTGACTACATCATGTGTTGTGGTCGTGTCTAGGCGCAGGTCCTCCATCTGATCTGGCTACGGCCCGGATCCGGCTGACTATATCATGTGTTGTGGTCGTGTCTAGACGCAGGTCCTCCATCTGATCTGGATACGGCCCGGATCCGGCCGACTACATCATGTGGTCGTGTCTAGGCGCAGGTCCTCCATCTGATCTGGATACGGCCCGGATCCGGCCGACTACATGTCAAGTCAAGTCATCTTTATTTATATAGCGCTTTTTACAATACAGATTGTATCAAAGCAGCTTCACAGTGATAACATGAAAATACAAAAAAACAATTTCATCATCGTCCACCTTTAAGGCAGATCTATAATATTGTTGAATATTAAATGTCCCCAACTAAGCAAGCCAGAAGGCAAAGGCAACAGCGGCAAGGAACCAAAACTCCATCAGGTGACAGAATGGAGAAAAAAACCTTGGTAGAACCCAGGCTCAGTCGGGGGCCAGTTCTCCTCTGGCCAATGAGTGAACAGTGTATGAAGTTCAGAATGAATCAGAGTATTTGTCCAGTTCCGGTTGGTTGAAGTCGGAGTGGAGTGGAGGAGAGACTGGTTGACACTTCAGGTCAGCGGCGTCGACGTCGTGTCCTGCCGCTGGTCCTTCATCAGATCTGGATACGGCCTGGTTCCGGTGGACAGCAGTAAACCTCGGGATAGACAGAGAGACTAATATTAGCGTAGACGCCATCCTTCTTATGATGTACCAAGTACATCAGGATTACGGGAAGTGTTCCCGGTCCCGGCTGTTCTAATCTATGCAGCCTAATTATAAGTCTATAATGTGTTATGTGTATGCTAGGCCGAAGAGGTGTGTTTTTAGTCTAGATTTGAACTGACAGAGTGTGTCTGCTTCCCGGACAATGGTAGGAAGACTGTTCCAAAGTTTTGGTGCTAAGTAGGAAAAGGATCTACCGCCAGCAGTCGATTTTGATATTCTAGGTATTATTAACTGGCCGGAATTTTGAGATGGCAGTAGACGTGAAGGACTATAATGCGTTAAGAGCTCGCTCAAGTACTGCGGAGCTAAACCATTTAGTGCTTTGTAAGTGATCAGCAATATTTTAAAATTTATACGATGTTTAATAGGCAGCCAATGCAGTGTTGACAGAACAGGGCTAATATGGTCATACTTCCTGGTTCTAGTAAGAACTCGAGCTGCTGCGTTTTGAACTAGCTGTAGTTTGTTTATTAAGCGTGCAGGGCAACCACCCAGTAGAGCATTACAATAATCTAGCCTTGAGCTCATGAACACATCAACTAATTGTTCTGCATTATTCATTGAGAGCATATGACGTAATTTAGATATATTTTTAAGATGGAAGAAAGCGGTTTTACAGATACTAGACACATGACTTTCAAATGAAAGATTGGTATCAAAGAGCACACCCAGGTTCCTAACCGACGACGAAGACTTAACAGAGCAGCCATCAAGTGTTAGACAGTACTCTAGGTTATTACGTGTGGAAGTTTTTTGTCCAATAATTAGAATCTCTGTTTTTTCTGAATTTAGTAGTAGGAAATTACTAGTCATCCAATTTTTTATATCAGCTATGCATTCCGTTAATTTTGTGAATTGGTAGGTTTCGTTAGGTTTTGAAGAAATATACAGCTGAGTATCGTCGGCATAACAGTGAAAGCTAATTCCATGTTTCCTAATGATATCTCCTAATGGTAGCATATACAGAGTGAACAGCAGCGGTCCTAGTACTGAGCCTTGTGGTACGCCATACTGAACTTGTGATTGATAAGACATCTCTTCATTTACTGCTACAAACTGATAACGGTCAGATAAGTATGATTTAAACCATGCTAGTGCAATTCCACTAATGCCAACATAATGTTCGAGTCTATTTAAAAGGATGTTGTGGTCAATGGTGTCAAATGCAGCACTAAGATCCAGTAATACTAATAGAGAGACACAACCACGATCGGATGATAAGAGCAAATCATTTGTGACTCTAACGAGAGCTGTCTCGGTACTATGGTACGGTCTAAATCCGGACTGAAAATCCTCGCAGATATCATTTCTTTCAAGAAAGGAACACAGTTGTGAGGATACTGCTTTTTCTAATATCTTTGACAGAAATGGCAGATTAGAGATCGGCCTGTAATTGACTAGTTTTGTAGGATCAAGTTGCTGTTTTTTAACAAGCGGTTTAATCATAGCTAGCTTAAAGGTTTTTGGTACGTATCCTAGAGACAAAGATGAATGAATGATATTAAGAAGAGGATCTATGACATCTGGAAGCATCTCTTTCAGCAGCTTAGTCGGTATAGGGTCTAACATGCACGTTGTCGATTTAGATGATTTGACGAGTTTGCAAAATTCTTCCTCTCCTATAGCAATGAATGAATCAAACATCATGTGTTGTGGTCGTGTCTAGGCGCAGGTCCACCATCTGATCTGGATACGGCCCGGATCCGGCTGACTACATCATGTGTTGTGGTCGTGTCTAGGCGCAGGTCCTCCATCTGATCTGGATACGGCCGGATCCGGCTGACTACATCATGTGTTGTGGTCGTGTCTAGGCGCAGGTCCACCATCTGATCTGGATACGGCCCGGATCCGGCTGACTACATCATGTGTTGTGGTCGTGTCTAGGCGCAGGTCCACCATCTGATCTGGATACGGCCGGATCCGGCTGACTACATCATGTGTTGTGGTCGTGTCTAGGCGCAGGTCCTCCATCTGATCTGGATACGGCCCGGATCCGGCTGACTACATCATGTGTTGTGGTCGTGTCTAAGCGCAGGTCCTTCATCTGATCTGGATACGGCCGGATCCGGCTGACTACATCATGTGTTGTGGTCGTGTCTAGGCGCAGGTCCTCCATCTGATCTGGATACGGCCGGATCCGGCTGACTACATCATGTGTTGTGGTCGTGTCTAGGCGCAGGTCCACCATCTGATCTGGATACGGCCCGGATCCGGCTGACTACATCATGTGTTGTGGTCGTGTCTAGGCGCAGGTCCTTCATCTGATCTGGATACGGCCCGGATCCGGCTGACTACATCATGTGTTGTGGTCATGTCTAGGCGCAGGTCCTCCATCTGATCTGGATACGGCCGGATCCGGCTGACTACATCATGTGTTGTGGTCGTGTCTAGGCGCAGGTCCTCCATCTGATCTGGATACGGCCGGATCCGGCTGACTACATCATGTGTTGTGGTCGTGTCTAGGCGCAGGTCCTCCATCTGATCTGGATACGGCCGGATCCGGCTGACTACATCATGTGTTGTGGTCGTGTCTAGGCGCAGGTCCTCCATCTGATCTGGATACGGCCGGATCCGGCTGACTACATCATGTGTTGTGGTCGTGTCTAGGCGCAGGTCCTTCATCTGATCTGGATACGGCCCGGATCCGGCTGACTACATCATGTGTTGTGGTCGTGTCTAGGCGCAGGTCCTCCATCTGATCTGGATACGGCCGGATCCGGCTGACTACATCATGTGTTGTGGTCGTGTCTAGGCGCAGGTCCTCCATCTGATCTGGATACGGCCGGATCCGGCTGACTACATCATGTGTTGTGGTCGTGTCTAGGCGCAGGTCCTCCATCTGATCTGGATACGGCCGGATCCGGCTGACTACTACATGTGTTGTGGTCGTGTCTAGGCGCAGGTCCACCATCTGATCTGGATACGGCCGGATCCGGCTGACTACATCATGTGTTGTGGTCGTGTCTAGGCGCAGGTCCTCCACCTGATCTGGATACGGCCCGGATCCGGCTGACTACATCATGTGTTGTGGTCGTGTCTAGGCGCAGGTCCTCCACCTGATCTGGATACGGCCCGGATCTGGCTGACTACATCATGTGTTGTGGTCGTGTCTAGGCGCAGGTCCTCCACCTGATCTGGATACGGCCCGGATCCGGCTGACTACATCATGTGTTGTGGTCGTGTCTAGGCGCAGGTCCTTCATCTGATCTGGATACGGCCCGGATCCGGCTGACTACATCATGTGTTGTGGTCGTGTCTAGGCGCAGGTCCACCATCTGATCTGGCTACGGCCCGGATCCGGCTGACTACATCATGTGTTGTGGTCGTGTCTAGGTGCAGGTCCTCCATCTGATCTGGCTACGGCCCGGATCCGGCTGACTACATCATGTGTTGTGGTCGTGTCTAGGCGCAGGTCCACCATCTGATCTGGCTACGGCCCGGATCCGGCTGACTACATCATGTGTTGTGGTCGTGTCTAGGTGCAGGTCCTCCATCTGATCTGGCTACGGCCCGGATCCGGCTGACTACATCATGCGTTGTGGTCGTGTCTAGGCGCAGGTCCTTCATCTGATCTGGATACGGCCCGGATCCGGCTGACTACATCATGTGTTGTGGTCGTGTCTAGGCGCAGGTCCACCATCTGATCTGGCTACGGCCCGGATCCGGCTGACTACATCATGTGTTGTGGTTGTGTCTAGGCGCAGGTCCTCCATCTGATCTGGCTACGGCCCGGATCCGGCTGACTACATCATGTGTTGTGGTCGTGTCTAGGCGCAGGTCCACCATCTGATCTGGATACGGCCTGGATCCGGCTGACTACATCATGTGTTGTGGTCGTGTCTAGGCGCAGGTCCTCCATCTGATCTGGCTACGGCCCGGATCCGGCTGACTACATCATGTGTTGTGGTCGTGTGTAGGCGCAGGTCCTCCATCTGATCTGGATACGGCCCGGATCCGGCTGACTAACTCATGCGTTGTGGTCGTGTTTAGGTGCAGGTCCTCCATCTAAACAGAGAGACTAATATTAGCGTAGATGCCATTCTTCTTTTGATGTAACGAGTACATCAGGTGTTATAGGAAGTGTTCCCAGTTCCGGCTGACCTAATTTATGCAGCCTGACAATCATTTAACTGGTTTGAATAATATAAATGTATAATGTTCTATGTGTATGCCAGGTTAAAGAGATGTGTTTTTATTCTAGATTTAAACTGACAGTGTGTCTGCTTCTCGAACAATGCTAGGAAGACATCCAGAGTTCCAGAAAATTCCAGAGTTTAGGTGCTAAATATAGGAAAAGGATCTACCACCTGCAGTCGATTTTGATATTCTAGATATTCATGTACAGCAGCCGAAAGATCACATGATCCCCTGACAGGAAGTAGAATATGTCTACTAGTCATCAGCGTTAGTCCTGAACGGGTGGTTTTCAGCGCAGGTCATGTGATCTCTCTGGCACCTGTTCAGGTAACAGGATCCGCTCTCGGCTCTTCAGCGGAAACGCTCCAATCGTGTGCCGGCAGTAATCCCAGAGCTCCCTGCGTCTAATCCACTGGCCACCATAAATATTAGAGGCTTCGCTGTTTGATTGTTTTAATAGTAGCAGATGTGGCACCTTATAAAGCGCTGCATGTTTGTTTTACTGCCCACAAATGTTCTCAGAGATCCGATCGGAGTTCATGTGTGGGAGCGGGAGCGTGGGAGCCGTGATTGTGTGTGTGTCTGTGTGTGTGTGTGTGCGTGAGTGTGAGTGTGTGTGTTGGTACCTACTTAATCATATTTTGGGGACAAAGTTGTACCCAGAAATGAGCTAAACTTTTTGACCACATGTTAAAAACTCAAAAATAAAGTAAATACAGTTTTTATAATTGTAAAAATACAGAAAGTTTTCTGTCAGGTATACAGTATTAATAACTAGCTGCGTATAGAAACAACAGAAGTGTGTTTAATGTGTGGGTTCAGAGAGTTGAGTGTGTTCTCTGATAAACAACATTAATGATGTTGATTCATGTTTCGAGTTTGTTACACATCCTCCTTTGAGTTTGTTTATGAGATGTTTTTGAAGGTTTGATGGAGGTTCACTGCTGTGAGACTCACAGACGATTATAGAGACACTGAATGTGTGTGTGTGTGTGTATGTTTGCAGTATCCGCCGGCAGCAGGAGAAGCGAGTGATCCTGTCGCCGATCATCACGGATTTCTCAGTGCGAATCACAGCAGCTCCAGCTGTAATTTACCGGAAGCCTCTGGATCACGGCCCAGCCGAGGTACGAGTGTGAGTGTGCGTGTGAGTGTGTTTGAGTGACTGTGTGTGTGTGTTGGGGATGATCCAGTGATGCACAAACACACACATCGCTCTGTCCTCCATCAGGTGTGTGTGTGTTCAGGAAGCTGCACGAGTGTTTTGGGAATGTTTGAGCTGCTGCTCAAGCGAGACAAACTGTTTTTCGGCTTTTGTTCAGTAATGCATCGGCCGTGTGTTTGTTTGCTTCGGTGAAGTTTCATATTTGACCTTCAATAATGAAAATCACTAAACAAACAGCCACTGAATTCACTTTGCTCAAACCTGGAAAGAGAAGCGGATGAGCATCAGGAAAGTTATTCAGTGTCTGCAGCTTTAAAAGCTGTATATTTGTTTGCCGACGTCAGATGCCTGTTTAATTCATGCAGGAAGATTTACACTTGTCAGGTTTAGTGTTATGGTTAGGGTTAGCAGCTTTACAATTACCATAGCCTTCATCTTCAGTGATATTATTGATCTGACTGCACTGACACTATAGCCGCGTTTCCACCGAAATTACCCGGAACAATTTGTCCCAGAACTTTTTTTGCCCCAGACCGGTTGCTTTCTGCGTTTACACCGCGGCCTAAAGTACCGGGAAGATTATAAACTGCGCTCGACTGCTCCTCCCAGTCTGTGACGGACAGTAATCAGTTTTGAGCGCCACATTTATAATAAGTATGGAGGAGATTCAAACTGTGCTGCAGTTGTTTGTGGTTTACTAACGAGGCAATTAACAAAACGGCAGAAAAGAGACGAGCAATGATACTAAAGCGTGTTCAGAAAGCTCGTAATGCTATATAAAATTAGACGATGCGGACATTGACCCTGAGACGGCTGGGACAAACGCGCAGAAAATTTCCTGTTACACAAATACGCTTAATAAAGCCTGAACCTCGTCATCGGTCCAGCTGTGTTTTAAAAAAAATTTAATTCCATATTTGCAGACAGACAACTCTTACTACATGAAGCCACGAACCGCAATAGATTTGTTAAAATGCCGGTTAAATTAGAATGCTGCGTGGAGTCATCCAATCAAAATGCGACGTGAACACAACCAATCAGCATGTTCAGCGCACAAGTCCCACCCCCGAAAGTTCCTGAACTTTGAAAAAGCATTACCTCGCCAGCAGGGACTTTCTGAGGGGGAAATATTTACCCAGAACTTCATTTAGACCCTGATCCTGTGGTGTAAACACACCGAGTACTAGCCCACAGTTCCTAGTTCCTGGGGAAAGTTCCCGCGGTGGAAACGCGGCTTATCAGACGAGAACAGAACTTGATCTGAATAATGACTCTCTCTTCTTCTGTGGAGCTGCTTCACTCCTGAGTCTAACTGTGTCTCATATTTGATTAAGTTTCATCATTGATTCTGTTATTCTCCTGTTTATTACTGTGAAGCTGCTCTGAAACGACCTGTACTGTAAATAAAAGTCTGTTTAGTGACAGCTTCAGTAAAACGAGCTCGCTCTCTCGTCCCAGCATGCTCTCTGTCAGTGTGGTGTTCTGTGGTGTTCAGTGTGGTCTCTCTCTCTCTCTCTCTCTCTCTATCTCTCTCTCTATATCTCTCTCTCTCTCTCTCTCTCTGCAGGAGGTGGTGGTGTGTGGCCACAGTTTGGAGATGAACATCACGTCCAGTCTGGATCTGTTTCTCAGCGCGTCTCAGGTTCAGTTACTGCAGCAGCTCCTGCAGGCCAACGTGGGGCATACGACCTGCGACCCGACCACTGCAGACGTACGGGAACACACACACACACACACTCACTCACTCACTCACTCACTCACTCACTCACTCACTCACTCACTCACTCACTCACTCACACACACACACACACACTCACTCACACACTCTCACACACACACTCACTCGCTCACACAGGTTTGTCTGTCTGTCTAGTGTGAGTGAGTGTCTTGAGCTGCTGATGTATGTCTGGTCTCTCCTCTTCCCATCATGCTCTAGTGTTTACAGAGGAGAGGGGCTCGGCGCCTCAATAAAAGCCTCTCTCACACACTCTAATGGAACGGCATGTAAAAATATTTACGGCAGCGACCTATGTGAGGATGGAGAAGAGCGCCTGTCTCTCTCCTTCTCTCTCTCTGTCTCTCTCTCTCTCTCTGTCTGTCTCTCTCTCTCTCTGTGTCTCTCTCTCCTTCTCTATCTCTGTCTGTCTCTCTCTCTCTGTCTGTCTCTCTCTCTCTATCTCTCTCTCTGTCTGTCTCTCTCTCTCTGTATCTCTCTCTCTGATGTGCAGCTAAGAGCATCTGATCGTGGAGTGCCGTCGACATGCTAGCGCTCAAACACACACACACATCCTGCTGAATAAACAACACGCGCTCATCATATAAACACACACTAAACGCTGATAGAGTGACACACACATCGGTGTAGCGTCTGGGAAACGCGCGGCGTCTACTTTCTCGTGACGAGTGTGTCTCAGATGTGTGTGGAGGTGAGACGCATCTGGATCCGATTGTGGGAGTGATGTTGGGCCGAATCATCTCTGCCTCCCTACAGATCCAGAGCGTCACTACCCAGAGTTCACCTGGGTTCAGGACATGATGTTCAACAGCCTCGCGCGTGTGTGTTTAATCCACGCCAGAGCGCCCTCCAGTGGCCACACACTCCGTTCACTCAGTGTTCAGAGGGACAGAGTCCCTGTCGTGTGTCTGAAGGGTCTGGCTGAGAGCCTGAAAAAAACACATCTGTGTTAATGACAGACACACCTGAGGAAAACGACACACACCTGAGGAAGACGACACACACACCTGAGGAAGACAACACACACCTGAGGAAGACCACACACACCTGAGGAAGACAACACACCTGAGGAAGACCACACACACCTGAGGAAGACGACACACACCTGAAGAAGACAACACACACCTGAGGAAGACCACACACACCTGAAGAAGACAACACACACCTGAGGAAGACGACACACACCTGAGGAAGACCACACACACCTGAGGAAGACGACACACACACCTGAGGAAGACAACACACACCTGAGGAAGACGACACACACCTGAGGAAGACGACACACACCTGAGGAAGACAACACACACCTGAGGAAGACAACACACACCTGAGGAAGACGGCACACACCTGAGGAAGACAACACACACCTGAGGAAGACGACACACACCTGAGGAAGACAACACACACCTGAGGAAGACAACACACACCTGAGGAAGACGGCACACACCTGAGGAAGACCACACACACCTGAGGAAGACGACACACACACCTGAGGAAGACCACACACACCTGAGGAAGACGACACACACACCTGAGGAAGACGACACACACCTGAGGAAGACGACACACACCTGAAGAAGACAACACACACCTGAGGAAGACGACACACACCTGAGGAAGACGACACACACCTGAGGAAGACAACACACACCTGAGGAAGACGACACACACCTGAGGAAGACGACACACACCTGAGGAAGACCACACACACCTGAGGAAGACGGCACACACCTGAGGAAGACAACACACACCTGAGGAAGACGGCACACACCTGAGGAAGACGACACACACACCTGAGGAAGACGACACACACACCCGAGGAAGACGACACACACACCCGAGGAAGACGACACACACCCGAGGAAGACGACACACACCCGAGGAAGACGACACACACCCGAGGAAGACGACACACACCCGAGGAAGACGACACACACCTGAGGAAGACGACACACACCTGAAGAAGACAACACACACCTGAGGAAGACCACACACACCCGAGGAAGATGACACACACACCTGAGGAAGACGACACACACCCGAGGAAGACGACACACACCCGAGGAAGACGACACACACACCTGAGGAAGACGACACACACACCTGAGGAAGACGACACACACACCTGAGGAAGACGACACACACCCGAGGAAGACGACACACACACCTGAGGAAGACAACACACACCTGAGGAAGACAACACACACCTGAGGAAGATCACACACACCTGAGGAAAACGACACACACCTGAGGAAGACGACACACACCTGAGGAAGACGACACACACCTGAGGAAGACGACACACACACCTAAGGAAAACGACACACACCTGAGGAAGACGACACACACACCTGAGGAAAACGACACACACCTGAGGAAGACGACACACACCTGAGGAAGACCACACACACCTGAGGAAGATCACACACACCTGAGGAAGACGACACACACCTGAGGAAGACGACACACACCTGAGGAAGACGACACACACCTGAGGAAGACGACACACACACCTGAGGAAAACGACACACACCTGAGGAAGACGACACACACACCTGAGGAAAACGACACACACCTGAGGAAGACGACACACACCTGAGGAAGACGACACACACACCTGAGGAAGACGACACACACCTGAGGAAGATGACACACACCTGAGGAAGATGACACACACCTGAGGAAGATCACACACACCTGAGGAAGACGACACACACACCTGAGGAAGATCACACACACCTGAGGAAGACCACACACACCTGAGGAAGACGACACACACACCTGAGGAAGACGACACACACACACACACATGATCCCTCGCTCTGCTCCTGATGTGGATCGCTGTGAGTTCTGTTCTGATCCGGCAGTCATGTGATCATGTGAACATGGGTTCATCCGAGGTCATGGAGCTGCTGAAGCTCAGGATGGTGTTCTCCAGGGGTCAGACGTTACGCGGCTCTGACCTCTGACCCCTCTCGTTTACACGCGCCGGGAAGGTCACGTGTGTTTTCTTTCTCTCGCCTGCGTTTGGCTGCTAAACATCTGTGGAGTCAGAGTTTCTCTGCGGCTAATCTCAAATATCTGTGCGCTCTCAGGGTCGGTGTCTTTAGCCCTCGAGTCTGTGTTATGAAACCCGATCCTTCTCTTTTCTCCCGGCGCTCGCTGACCCTCGTACCAGAATCAACTGATAATTGACAGCCAGTCAAAACAGTTCACCTGAATCCAGCGGCGCGGCGCATTCCCCGATCCACCTCAGAAACCAGATCTGTTGGAGATCAGTAGCAGCTGAGGCGTTCGCTCATAACGCTTTGGCAAAATTGGCGTGAAACCCCAGATAAAATCATCAGGCGCAGAATTACACTGAAGAGAAACAAATCCGCCTGACCCGCGGCTCTGGTTTCAGCTCAGGTGCCCGAGGGCGAGCGCATGTTCACTCCGGCCGGGTCGCGGAGAGCAAACACGGCTTCCACCTGTGTAAGCAGAAGCACAGGTTTAGAATAACCGGTGAGAGGAGCGAGTTCAGCGGCGCGGATGAAGAGTTCAGGCCCACTTGTTGGATTATTAAATATTTTGGCTAATTTGATTATGCTTTCAGCTACCAATAAGAGTACTATACGTTGCGTATTTATACATTTTTATTTCATTTTATATATACTGAATTTAATAAAAAAATTACCTTGTATGTTTAAAAAAAAAAAAAAATTCATTTAAATTTTTTTCTATTGTATTTTTATTTGTAATTATTTTATTTTATTCTAATTTTTATATTTTATTTTTATTTATTTTTATTTTATTCTATTTTATTTATTTTTTATTTTATTTGCACAGAAGAGGCTCAGAAAGGCCTGATGGTCGTCGTGTCGTCGTTCTGGCGGCCGCTGGTGCTGATGGGAATGTTCCACTGGTAACGCAGTGTTTTGTTGTGTGGTTTTGGAGCGAGCTGAAGATGAGATGAGTTGTGCTGGTCCCTCGTCCGGTCGGTCGCGCTGTAAACAGTGTGTGCCAGCGGCTCTACGCCTCAGCGGACGGGGAATAACTCTAGCGCTGGACTGCGGTCTCCGAGACGACGGACACCCGGATCCCGTCTCCTCGTCCCCTCCCGCTCACCCTGAGCTCCTCGACTGAACCCACACAAGCCTCACCGACACGTGTGTGTGTGTGTGTGTGTGTGTGTGTGAGGCCGAGAGGGACGTCATGACCTCATGAGACACGTGTGTGTGTGTGAGGCCGAGAGGACGACGTCATGACCTCACGAGACACGTGTGTGTGTGTGTGTGTGAGGCCGAGAGGACGACGTCATGACCTCACGGGACACGTGTGTGTGTGTGAGGCCGAGAGGACGACGTCATGACCTCACGAGACACGTGTGTGTGTGTGAGGCCGAGAGGACGACGTCATGACCTCACGAGACACGTGTGTGTGTGTGTGTGAGGCCGAGAGGACGACGTCATGACCTCACGAGACACGTGTGTGTGTGTGTGTGTGAGGCCGAGAGGACGACGTCATGACCTCACGAGACACGTGTGTGTGTGTGTGTGTGAGGCCGAGAGGGACGCCATGACCTCACGAGACACGTGTGTGTGTGTGTGTGTGAGGCCGAGAGGGACGCCATGACCTCACGAGACACGTGTGTGTGTGTGTGTGTGTGAGGCCGAGAGGGACGCCATGACCTCACGAGACACGTGTGTGTGTGTGTGTGTGTGTTTGAGGCCGAGAGGGACGCCATGACCTCACGAGACACGTGTGTGTGTGTGTGTGTGAGGCCGAGAGGGACGCCATGACCTCACGAGACACGTGTGTGTGTGTGTGTGTGTGAGGCCGAGAGGGACGTCATGACCTCACGAGACACGTGTGTGTGTGTGTGTGTGTGAGGCCGAGAGGGACGCCATGACCTCACGAGACACGTGTGTGTGTGTGTGTGTGTGAGGCCGAGAGGGACGCCATGACCTCACGAGACACGTGTGTGTGTGTGTGTGTTTGAGGCCGAGAGGGACGCCATGACCTCACGAGACACGTGTGTGTGTGTGTGTGTGTGTGTGAGGCCGAGAGGGACGTCATGACCTCACGAGACACGTGTGTGTGTGTGTGTGTGTGTGAGGCCGAGAGGGACGCCATGACCTCACGAGACACGTGTGTGTGTGTGTGTGTTTGAGGCCAGAGAGAGACGTCATGACCTCACGGAGATGTGTGTGTGTATTTGAGGCCGGAGAGAGACGTCATGACCTCACGGAGGTGTGTGTGTGTTTGAGGCCGGAAAGAGACGTCATGACCTCACGAGACGCGTGTGTGTGTGTTTGAGGCCAGAGAGGGACGTCATGACCTCACGGAGGTGTGTGTGTTTGAGGCCGGAGAGAGACGTCATGACCTCACGGAGGTGTGTGTGTTTGAGGCCGGAGAGGGACGTCATGACCTCACGAGACGTGTGTGTGTGTGTGTGTGTTTGAGGCTGGAGAGGGACGTCATGACCTCACGGAGGTGTGTGTGTGTGTGTGTGTGTTTGAGGCCAGAGAGAGACGTCATGACCTCACGGAGGTGTGTGTGTGTGTGTTTGAGGCTGGAGAGGGACGTCATGACCTCACGGAGGTGTGTGTGTGTGTGTTTAAGGCTGGAGAGGGACGTCATGACCTCACGGAGGTGTGTGTGTGTGTGTGTGTGTGTTTGAGGCCAGAGAGAGACGTCATGACCTCACGGAGGTGTGTGTGTGTGTGTGTGTGTGTTTGAGGCCCGAAGGACGTCATGACCTCAAATTATGAGATGTGTGTGTGCTCCTGCAGTCCTGATGTGTGTGTGCTCCTGCAGTCCTGATGTGTGTGTGCTCCTGCAGTCCTGATGTGTGTGTGCTCCTGCAGTCCTGATGTGTGTGTGCTCCTGCAGTCCTGATGTGTGTGTGCTCCTACAGTCCTGATGTGTGTGTGCTCCTGCAGTCCTGATGTGTGTGTGCTCCTGCAGTCCTGATGTGTGTGTGCTCCTACAGTCCTGATGTGTGTGTGTGCTCCTACAGTCCTGATGTGTGTGTGCTCCTGCAGTCTTGATGTGTGTGTGCTCCTGCAGTCCTGATGTGTGTGTGTGCTCCTGCAGTCCTGATGTGTGTGTGCTCCTGCAGTCCTGATGTGTGTGTGCTCCTGCAGTCCTGATGTGTGTGTGTGCTCCTACAGTCCTGATGTGTGTGTGTGCTCCTACAGTCCTGATGTGTGTGTGCTCCTGCAGTCCTGATGTGTGTGTGTGCTCCTACAGTCCTGATGTGTGTGTGCTCCTACAGTCCTGATGTGTGTGTGCTCCTGCAGTCCTGATGTGTGTGTGCTCTTACAGTCCTGATGTGTGTGTGCTCCTGCAGTCCTGATGTGTGTGTGCTCCTACAGTCCTGATGTGTGTGTGTGCTCCTACAGTCCTGATGTGTGTGTGCTCCTACAGTCCTGATGTGTGTGTGTGCTCCTACAGTCCTGATGTGTGTGTGCTCCTGCAGTCCTGATGTGTGTGTGTGCTCCTCAGTGAGTTATGCTGCCGAACTGACCCACTGAGATCCGCCCTGGCCGGTCCTGTGGTTGAGCTGTCGCTGTGAGCTCGGCGTCTGGGCTTTGATGCGAGTCTCTGAGCGAATGCGACTGCGTTCCTCCCCGAACACTGAAGCCGCGGCGCTTTAAACGCTTTTGTTTTCTTCAAAGGGAGTCTCAGATTTGAGGAGAACATTCTCTGGCGCTGAGCTCTGAACACATGAGCGGCAGTGTAGTTTCTGAACTGAATCTGACCTGGACTGTGTGTGTGTGTGTGTGTGTGTGTGTGTGTGTGTGTGTGTGTGTGTGTGTGTGTGTGTGTCACTGAACATGTCACATTTACATGCCATACCTCCAGCGAAGCCCCACCCACTGCAGTGCCTCAGATATTTTGAGCTTGTTTGTTATTTTCTAATTGTTGGTTTGTTTGCTTATGATTACTGTGGCCAGTTGCATGAACTACGTAACTAGACTCGTCTAACAGGTTAGAGGTCATTCACATAGAAAACGCTTTTGCAGTTAAAAACAAGAGACGCAGGTTAGTGAAACAAAAGAGAGCAAAAAAGATACTTTTTAAAACGTTTTCTAAAACTTGAGTGCTGTGTTAGAATGGCGTGTCATGAACGAGAAGCACGACCTCTAACACGATCTATGCATGTTTATATAGAACACGTGTTCCGTGAACATCTACAGGGTTATGTCTGTATCAGAAAAATTAAGATTGGTCTAATTTGAATCTGAAAACAAAGACTCTTCTCTATTGTGCCGTATATCCGAGTGAAACAAGAGATGCTGAAAGAGGAAGTTATTGTGATTCAAGATTTAATA
>NC_136885.1:37086818-37104318 GCF_949152265.1 Phoxinus phoxinus
TCATTTACTGTTCGTGGCTGTTTTTGCCCCATTGACTTCCATTATAACCACATTTTTTGATTGCAAAGCCATGACACCATAAAATCATGCATTTTTGATTGTTGGTGGTTTTCCCTGTTGGGAAGAGGTAAAAATTTAAATTTTTACTGTTGATAACCAGGTGGCACCATTAACCCTTTAGATAGGCCTGTGCAAAAAAAAGCTTAGTTTCTGGCTTTTACATGGAGTTATATGGAGTATAATAGCATAATAAAGTGTGTGTGTGTGTGTGTGTGTGTGTGTGTGTGTGTGTGTGTGTGTGTGTGTGTGTGTGTGTGTGTGTGTGTGAGAGAACTCACCTTGATGCGTCTGAGAAAATCAAAATATGCACCTCAGCTCTCAGAACTACATGGAGTAAACAAAAACAAAGTAAGTGTATTGATGCATCTGCCTTTTGATGGTGAGAAATGCAGACTAAACAAAAACTAAGCAAGTGGATTTGAACACTTGCATGCAAGCCTGCTGGTCATTTGATGGTGAGAAGAGCAGCAAGCAACATGAGAAAGGGCTTGACTTGCAGTGAAGTTCTAGAGATGATTCTGCTGCCTGACCCCTCCAGCGAGCTGCAGGATGTATTGTCTTCTCCCTCTGACACCACAGACTCAGGAGAGGCAGATCCTGATTTGGATGTGGCACCCTCATCATCCTCTCTAGCTTCCACTGAAGGCGAGGGGGATTCGGAAGATCCTGGGTCTGGGTGGATTGGGAGAAACGGCGAAGTGTGGTTTTCCACCAACGCGGAGACAACTCCCTTTCTTCAGCCTGCCAGAGGCGTGACTCCAGGGCCGACGAGATGATTGACCTCATTGTCAGCATGACCAACCTCCAAAACGCAGAGCTCTGCTGATTTCTTGAATCTTGAGAGGGACATGGTGGCTCTAAAAATCGCACGACCACTGCGATCATCCCACAGGCAACGTGTGGACTCCCCTCTGGACCTGTAGACGCCGGCCAAAATCAGTAG
This sequence comes from Phoxinus phoxinus, assembly GCF_949152265.1. Lineage (NCBI taxonomy): Eukaryota > Metazoa > Chordata > Actinopteri > Cypriniformes > Leuciscidae > Phoxinus > Phoxinus phoxinus. Next base: position 37,087,822 of record NC_136885.1, read on the forward strand.
CCCCATGTAGGCACGGAGATCTGTGGAGTCCACCCCGGTCCAGTTTCTCATTGTGCGGCGCCCGTAAAAAACAGATTGAACACAGAATCAATGTTCTGGACCCTTGCGATGGCATAGCGCGTCGGCCATGAAGTCACGCCTCTGGCAGGCTGAAGAAAGGGAGTTGTCTCCGCGTTGGTGGAAAACCAAACTTCACCGTTTCTCACAATCCACCCAGACCCAGGATCCTCCGAATCCTCCTCGCCTTCAGTGGAAGCTAGAGTGGATGATGAGGGTGCCACATCCAAATAATGGTCTGCCTCTCCTGAGTCTGTGGTGTCAGAGGGAGAAGACAATACATCCTGCAGCTCGCTGGAGGGGTCAGGCTGCAGAATCATCTCTAGAACTTCACTGCAAGTCAAGCCCTTTCTCATGTTGCTTGCTGCTCTTCTCACCATCAAATGACCAGCAGGCTTGCATGCAAGTGTTCAAATCCACTTGCTTAGTTTTAGTTTAGTCTGCATTTCTCACCATCAAAAGGCAGATGCATCAATACACTTACTTTGTTTTTGTTTACTCCATGTAGTTCTGAGAGCTGAGGTGCATATTTTGATTTTCTCAGACGCATCAAGTTCTCTCACACACACACACACACACACACACACACACACACACACACACACACACACACACACACACACACACACACACACACACACACACACACACACACACACACTTTATTATGCTATTATACTCCATATAACTCCATGTAAAAGCCAGAAACTAAGCTTTTTTTTGCACAGGCCTATATAAAGGGTTAATTGTGCCACCTGGTTATCAACAGTAAAAATTACAAATTTTACCTCTTCCCAACAGGGAAAACCACCAACAATCAAAAATACATGATTTATGGTGTCATGGCTTTGCAATCAAAAAATGTGGTTATAATGGAAGTCAATGGGGCAAAAACAGCCACGAACAGTAAATGAGGGAGAAAAAGTTAAAATCTGATGCTGCACAAAAACTATCAATGCATCAAAACCAATGTTGTTTCTAATCTTTGACATGTCCAAGACTGTGATAAAAGGTAAAAAAAAATCCAGTCCACAATCACATTTTATATTGAAAATAAGTAATTTTGTGTTTTTTTCCCTCCCAAATCAGTGACATAATTTATGAATTTGGCAATTAAAGAGTTAAAATCTTGATTTTTTTAAAAACATTTAGTAGTTTTGAACAGGACTGAGGTTGATTAATAGATTTATGCAAAAAAAAATGGCAAAAAAATATTTATCTGATCAATCTTTACAGCAGTTTAAAGTAGTGGCTGTTTTCAGCCACGAACATAACGAAAGGATGGGAATTTGAACAATGCACAAGGGTTAAGAAATGTACCAAAAATAAGTAATAAAAAATACACATACACATACACTCTTTGTAGTGCAAATTAAAATGATAAAACTTACAACTGGTAGACATACTAGCCTACTTGAAGTATTTTCTTCCTCACAAATGTAAACAGTTTAACTAAAAGTGTTCTCAATATAATATTGAACAATGTACCAACATAAATAATAATAATAATAATAATAATAATAAATCTAATATTTTGGGGGTTTATTTGTATAACCTACAGAGAACGTCATCATCAGAGGTTATTTAAGCCAAATTCTAGTCGTGTTTGCCGCACGTGTTCACAACCGGTCAAACAAAGATGTTTTCTTTGAACGTTCCCTGCAGGTTATTTTGGAGTTTTATTTTATAACCATGTAAACTAATTAAAATGTTGCAGATGATAAACTATATTATGCTCGGACATAGGCCTACTCGGTCTCTCTCGCGAACTGTCGAGCGCGCTCTCGGATGGACACACTCCGGTCTCTCTCGCGAACTGTCGAGCGCGCTCTCGGATGGACACACTCCGGTCTCTCTCGCGAACTGTCCAGCGCGCTCTCGGATGGATCACACTCGGTCTCTCTCGCGCGCTGACGACGTTCGCTTCGCTTTTGTCCAGTCCGGCGCCTCGAAACACACACACACACCAGAGAAAAGAGTTTGCAGTTCCTATGGCGGAGAAAAGAGCCCGATCGGATGAAAACCGCTTCAGTGAACTCAATTATAGTAACGGCGCATTTTATTGTCAGTAACGGTAACTGCGTTATTACGGAGGAAACAGTAATTAGTTAGATTACTCGTTACTGAAAAAAATAACGCCGTTAGTAACGCCGTTTATTTATAACGCCGTTATTCCCATCACTGCTGGGGGGTTGCCCTGCACGCTTAACAAACAAACTACAGCTGGTCCAAAACGCAGCCGCTCGAGTTCTTACCAGAACCAGGAAGTATGACCATATTAGCCCCGTTCTGTCAACACTGCATTGGCTGCCTATTGTTAGGCAATGTTAGGCTGCATAGATTAGGTCAGCCGGAACTGGGAACACTTCCCATAAATCCTGATGTACTCGTTACATCATAAGAAGAATGGCATCTGCGCTAATTTTAGTGTCTTTGTTTATCCCGAGGTTTTCCCGCAGCCTGCCGGATCCAGGCCGTATCCAGATCTGAGGAAGGACCTTCGCCTGGACCCGATGACAGCGCAGCGCTGAAGTGTCCACTAGCCTCTCCCTGTGGAGGATCCCTTTACCACTCTACAGATAAAGCGTTGTCGGGATAATTTCGGTTTCGCATATCTACCCCGTAGTGATCCAATTCTGTCTAAAATGTTTAAGGCCAGACAAGTAGTTTTTTTCAATCCTGGTTTGTAGGGAATTACAAACATGCGCACATATATTCAAACACACATAACTATAGAATTAATTCTTGATGCGCACGTGAGCGCCGTCAGTGTTTCTCACAGGTTCAGTGTAAAGTCTGTGTAGAGAGAACGCTGTCGTGTTAGCGGCCCCCAATTTAATAACAAATTATCCGTGCGACGGAAGTGAATCAATCAAAACTAATTTTAGCTGAAAATAACATTATTCAAGAACCGCTTTAAAGCCAAAACAATCTGTTACCTTAAATTATACGTTTATCTCTGTAAAGCAGCTTTGAAACAGTCTACATTGTTAAAAGCGCTATATAAATTAAGATGACTTGACTTGACTTGACACCTGGGGCCTCATTTATAAAGCTTGCGTACGCACAAAACGGGGCTGAAAACATGCGTACGCCAGTTCCTGCGCAAAAGGTGGGATTTATAAAGAAAAACTTGACGTGAAAATATGCGCACCTCCACGCAAACTCTGACCCATGCGTACGTACATTTTGGAGACAGAGCAGTTTGGCGACACCGATGGTGAGCTGGAGTTAAATGTCTTTTGGTCACTTTTAGACAGAAAATCGAAATAAAATTATACATATACAGAAAGATAATAGCTACAAATATAATTTCACTCACCAAGCCTATCACTTGAAGGAAATATCCTCACCTTAAATGTCCGCGCCAGCGAGCGCGTTGGGCCGTTAGTAAAACTAACGCATATATCTAACGGAAGATGAAGTAAAACTGTAAATCTTCATTATGAGTCCTTATCATAAATAGGCTACAGTGCATGTTCACATTCACAATAACAGTTTAAATAAAATATAATTTAAACTATGTTTTACTATATAAACATTTAGATTAAATATGCTCATTAATGGAGTTAGGCTAAACACTTAAACTTCATGACATTTACAGAAAAGCTAAAAATATATATAGCCTATACATATTTGTTGTGCATGCGATGCTTTTTAACTCTTTTCATTTGGCATGCTGTGTTTTAATGTTTTAACTACAGAGATAATGCTTATCATGATAATAGCAGATTGTGCAAATATAATGCACAACAAGGTCTATCTGTTTCCATTACAAATATAAATCAATTAAAAATACTATTTGGCCAGTGGAAAAGATTGAGAAAAACTTTCTCTGAAATGCATTGTACACTATTTGATTTATTTATTCAAAAACAAGGCAAGGATAGGCTACTACCGGTAAATTATTTTCCTAATGTCTTGTACCGTTAAACATGTTATCACGTGGATGAATAATCATATGCAAATGATATGCAGATGAGGATATGCATAGTAAAACTAGGCGTTGTAAGCTCCATATATGGTTATTTCGGGGAGGAGACGCATGTGCGCACAATCTTCCGCTGAGTGGGATTTATAAAGTGAATTCTGCGCAGGTTCTGGCGTACGCACGGTTTTATAAGTCTGAATATTTTTTTGCGTACGCCATTTTTGGCTTTCGGGCGCACGTACACTTTTAGTAAAGATCCTACGCACAGTTTTATAAATGAGGCCCCTGGTCACGAACAGCAGATACACACACACGTGAAGGACAGCTCTAACACACAGCAAACACACGAACCCTGTCTGATTGTGCTGCTTTTAAGTCTCCTTCAGAGTTTAGAGTCATCGAACACGAGTGAACACAGATTTAGAGCGAACACAGATTTAGTCATCGAACACGAACGAACACAGATCTGTGAGTGTGATGCCTGTCTGTCGTTGTTCTCTCTCCAGGCGGGTTTAAGGAGGTCAGTCTGTCGGTTCAGTGTGAGGACGTGTTGGTGCGAACGGGTCTGAAGGACCGAAGCTCTGTGTTTGTGGGACCGTTTTCCTGCAGTGGGGATCTGGAGGCTCATTGGTGCAGACACAGCGGAAGCTCCGCCCCCGACTCACCTGGACCCCCGAGAGTGCTGATTGACATGAAGGGAGGACTTCTGCAGGTAACAGGACACATGCTTTAGTTTGCATGTCCTCTCACTCTCCACACGTGTGTCCTGCATGCCGTTCTATTGAACACAACATGTGCTCGTCTCCGTAAACTCTTGAGTGTGGCCGCTGAACACGCAGAAATCCCCTAATGTTCCCGTTCACTGTTAGTCAGAGACACACAGAGTCATTCTGAGTCAGAGATTCCAGCGGATTCAGGCCAGGCACACACACACACACACACACACACACACACACTTACGTAGCTATCTAACTGGAGACATTGCATAGACTTGTATTGTTTTTATATACAGCTAGTTATAAATTCTGTTACCTAAACCTAACCCTCACAGAAAACTTTCTTTATTTTTACTATGTCTGTATGTCTGTCTGTCTGTCTGTCTGTCTGTCTGTCTGTCACAGGTGTTTTGGGGGCAGCAGCAGTTTAACTGTTTGTCTGAGATTCAAGAGGAGCTGCAGAACTACTGGAGTCAGATTAGCAGAACGGAGGCGGAGTCTAGCGATAAGCCCCTCCTCTCTACTCCCCCGCCCACCCCTCACCCTGCCCAATCAGAACACTCATCTGATGACCTGCGCACCGGCCTCTTCCAGTACATACAGGACTCAGGTATCACACACACACATGTGTTACAGCTTCATAAACTTTCATAAGTGTGTGCGATGACATCTGTCTGCCTGTCTCTCAGCGTGCCAGAAGCTGCCGTCGCCTCATGAGGTGGTGTTCTGGAGGGAGACGGAGGAGTCTTCAGGCGTGATGCTGTGGAGATATCCTGAACCACGCGTGATCACGTTCCTCAGAATCACACCTGTTCCCTTCAACACCACCGACGACCCGGACATCAGCACGGCCGATCTCGGAGACGTACTGCAGGTGAGCTGTATTAGTGAACTAATGAACACTGTATTAGTGCTGCAGATGAACACTGCATTAGTGCTGCAGATGAACACTGCATTAGTGCTGCAGATGAACACTGCATTAGTGCTGCAGATGAACACTGCATTAGTGCTGCAGATGAACACTGCATTAGTGCTGCAGATGAACACTGCATTAGTGCTGCAGATGAACACTGCATTAGTGCTGCAGATGAACACTGCATTAGTGCTGCAGATGAACACTGTATTAGAGCTGTAGATGAACACTGCATTAGTGCTGCAGATGAACACTGTATTAGAGCTGTAGATGAACACTGTATTAGTGCGGCAGATGAACACTGTATTAGTGCTGCAGATGAACACTGTATTAGAGCTGTAGATGAACACTGCATTAGTGCGGCAGATGAACACTGTATTAGTGCTGCAGATGAACACTGTATTAGTGCTGCAGATGAACACTGCATTAGTGCTGCAGATGAACACTGCATTAGTGCTGCAGATGAACACTGCATTAGTGCTGCAGATGAACACTGCATTAGTGCTGCAGATGAACACTGCATTAGTGCTGCAGATGAACACTGCATTAGTGCGGCAGATGAACACTGCATTAGTGCTGCAGATGAACACTGCATTAGTGCTGCAGATGAACACTGCATTAGTGCGGCAGATGAACACTGCATTAGTGCGGCAGATGAACACTGCATTAGTGCTGCAGATGAACACTGCATTAGAGCTGCAGATGAACACTGCATTAGAGCTGCAGATGAACACTGCATTAGTGCTGCAGATGAACACTGCATTAGTGCTGCAGATGAACACTGCATTAGAGCTGCAGATAAACACTGCATTAGTGCGGCAGATGAACACTGCATTAGTGCTGCAGATGAACACTGTATTAGTGCGGCAGATGAACACTGCATTAGTGCTGCAGATGAACACTGCATTAGTGCGGCAGATGAACACTGCATTAGTGCTGCAGATGAACACTGCATTAGTGCTGCAGATGAACACTGCATTAGAGCTGCAGATGAACACTGCATTAGTGCGGCAGATGAACACTGCATTAGTGCGGCAGATGAACACTGCATTAGAGCTGCAGATGAACACTGTATTAGAGCTGCAGATGAACACTGCATTAGTGCTGCAGATGAACACTGCATTAGTGCGGCAGATGAACACTGCATTAGTGCGGCAGATGAACACTGCATTAGAGCTGCAGATGAACACTGCATTAGAGCTGCAGATGAACACTGCATTAGTGCTGCAGATGAACACTGCATTAGTGCGGCAGATGAACACTGCATTAGTGCGGCAGATGAACACTGCATTAGTGCTGCAGATGAACACTGTATTAGTGCTGCAGATGAACACTGCATTAGTGCTGCAGATGAACACTGCATTAGTGCTGCAGATGAACACTGCATTAGTGCTGCAGATGAACACTGTATTAGTGCTGCAGATGAACACTGCATTAGTGCGGCAGATGAACACTGCATTAGAGCTGCAGATGAACACTGCATTAGAGCTGCAGATGAACACTGCATTAGTGCTGCAGATGAACACTGCATTAGTGCTGCAGATGAACACTGTATTAGTGCTGCAGATGAACACTGTATTAGTGCTGCAGATGAACACTGTATTAGTGCTGCAGATGAACACTGCATTAGTGCTGCAGATGAACACTGCATTAGTGCTGCAGATGAACACTGCATTAGTGCTGCAGATGAACACTGCATTAGTGCTGCAGATGAACACTGCATTAGTGCTGCAGATGAACACTGTATTAGTGCTGCAGATGAACACTGTAGTGCTGCAGATGAACACTGCATTAGTGCTGCAGATGAACACTGCATTAGTGCTGCAGATGAACACTGCATTAGAGCTGCAGATGAACACTGCATTAGTGCTGCAGATGAACACTGCATTAGTGCGGCAGATGAACACTGTATTAGTGCTGCAGATGAACACTGTATTAGTGCTGCAGATGAACACTGCATTAGTGCTGCAGATGAACACTATTAGTGCTGCAGATGAACACTGCATTAGTGCTGCAGATGAACACTATTAGTGCTGCAGATGAACACTGTATTGGTGCTGCAGATGAACACTGCATTAGTGCTGCAGATGAACACTGTATTAGTGCGGCAGATGAACACTGTATTAGAGCTGCAGATGAACACTGCATTAGTGCTGCAGATGAACACTGCATTAGTGCTGCAGATGAACACTGTATTAGTGCTGCAGATGAACACTGCATTAGTGCTGCAGATGAACACTGTATTAGTGTTGCAGATGAACACTGTATTAGTGTTGCAGATGAACACTGCATTAGTGCTGCAGATGAACACTGCATTAGTGCTGCAGATGAACACTGTATTAGTGCTGCAGATGAACACTGCATTAGTGCTGCAGATGAACACTGCATTAGTGCTGCAGATGAACACTGTATTAGTGCTGCAGATGAACACTGTATTAGTGCTGCAGATGAACACTGCATTAGTGCTGCAGATGAACACTGTATTAGTGTTGCAGATGAACACTGCATTAGTGCTGCAGATGAACACTGCATTAGTGCTGCAGATGAACACTGCATTAGTGCTGCAGATGAACACTGTATTAGTGTTGCAGATGAACACTGCATTAGTGCTGCAGATGAACACTGCATTAGTGCGGCAGATGAACACTGCATTAGTGCTGCAGATGAACACTGTATTAGTGCTGCAGATGAACACTGCATTAGTGCTGCAGATGAACACTGTATTAGTGTTGCAGATGAACACTGCATTAGTGCTGCAGATGAACACTGCATTAGTGCTGCAGATGAACACTGCATTAGTGCTGCAGATGAACACTGCATTAGTGCGGCAGATGAACACTGTATTAGTGCTGCAGATGAACACTGCATTAGTGCTGCAGATGAACACTGTATTAGTGCTGCAGATGAACACTGCATTAGTGCGGCAGATGAACACTGCATTAGTGCTGCAGATGAACACTGCATTAGTGCTGCAGATGAACACTGCATTAGTGCTGCAGATGAACACTGTATTAGTGCTGCAGATGAACACTGTATTAGTGCTGCAGATGAACACTGTATTAGTGCTGCAGATGAACACTGTATTAGTGCTGCAGATGAACACTGCATTAGTGCGGCAGATGAACACTGCATTAGTGCTGCAGATGAACACTGCATTAGTGCGGCAGATGAACACTGTATTAGAGCTGCAGATGAACACTGCATTAGTGCTGCAGATGAACACTACATTAGTGCTGCAGATGAACACTGCATTAGTGCTGCAGATGAACACTACATTAGTGCTGCAGATGAACACTGCATTAGTGCTGCAGATGAACACTGCATTAGTGCTGCAGATGAACACTGCATTAGTGCTGCAGATGAACACTGCATTAGAGCTGCAGATGAACACTGCATTAGTGCTGCAGATGAACACTGTATTAGTGCTGCAGATGAACACTGCATTAGTGCTGCAGATGAACACTATTAGTGCTGCAGATGAACACTGCATTAGTGCTGCAGATGAACACTGCATTAGTGCTGCAGATGAACACTATTAGTGCTGCAGATGAACACTGTATTAGAGCTGCAGATGAACACTGTATTAGAGCTGCAGATGAACACTGTATTAGTGCTGCAGATGAACACTGTATTAGTGCTGCAGATGAACACTGTATTAGTGCTGCAGATGAACACTGTATTAGTGCTGCAGATGAACACTGCATTAGTGCGGCAGATGAACACTGCATTAGTGCTGCAGATGAACACTGCATTAGTGCTGCAGATGAACACTGCATTAGTGCGGCAGATGAACACTGTATTAGTGCTGCAGATGAACACTGCATTAGTGCTGCAGATGAACACTGTATTAGTGCTGCAGATGAACACTGCATTAGTGCGGCAGATGAACACTGCATTAGTGCTGCAGATGAACACTGCATTAGTGCTGCAGATGAACACTGCATTAGTGCTGCAGATGAACACTGCATTAGTGCTGCAGATGAACACTGCATTAGTGCGGCAGATGAACACTGCATTAGTGCTGCAGATGAACACTGCATTAGTGCGGCAGATGAACACTGTATTAGAGCTGCAGATGAACACTGCATTAGAGCTGCAGATGAACACTGTATTAGTGCGGCAGATGAACACTGCATTAGTGCTGCAGATGAACACTGCATTAGAGCTGCAGATGAACACTGCATTAGTGCTGCAGATGAACACTACATTAGTGCTGCAGATGAACACTGCATTAGTGCTGCAGATGAACACTACATTAGTGCTGCAGATGAACACTGCATTAGTGCTGCAGATGAACACTGCATTAGTGCTGCAGATGAACACTGCATTAGTGCTGCAGATGAACACTGCATTAGAGCTGCAGATGAACACTGCATTAGTGCTGCAGATGAACACTGTATTAGTGCTGCAGATGAACACTGCATTAGTGCTGCAGATGAACACTATTAGTGCTGCAGATGAACACTGCATTAGTGCTGCAGATGAACACTGCATTAGTGCTGCAGATGAACACTATTAGTGCTGCAGATGAACACTGTATTAGAGCTGCAGATGAACACTGTATTAGAGCTGCAGATGAACACTGCATTAGAGCTGCAGATGAACACTGCATTAGTGCTGCAGATGAACACTGTATTAGTGCTGCAGATGAACACTGCATTAGAGCTGCAGATGAACACTGCATTAGTGCTGCAGATGAACACTGCATTAGTGCTGCAGATGAACACTGCATTAGTGCTGCAGATGAACACTGCATTAGTGCTGCAGATGAACACTGTATTAGTGCTGCAGATGAACACTGCATTAGTGCTGCAGATGAACACTGCATTAGTGCGGCAGATGAACACTATTAGTGCTGCAGATGAACACTGCATTAGTGCTGCAGATGAACACTGCATTAGTGCTGCAGATGAACACTGCATTAGTGCTGCAGATGAACACTGCATTAGTGCTGCAGATGAACACTGCATTAGTGCTGCAGATGAACACTGTATTAGTGCTGCAGATGAACACTGCATTAGTGCTGCAGATGAACACTGCATTAGAGCTGCAGATGAACACTGCATTAGTGCTGCAGATGAACACTGCATTAGTGCTGCAGATGAACACTGCATTAGTGCTGCAGATGAACACTGCATTAGTGCTGCAGATGAACACTGCATTAGTGCTGCAGATGAACACTGCATTAGTGCTGCAGATGAACACTGCATTAGTGCTGCAGATGAACACTGCATTAGTGCTGCAGATGAACACTGCATTAGTGCTGCAGATGAACACTGTATTAGTGCTGCAGATGAACACTGCATTAGTGCTGCAGATGAACACTGCATTAGTGCTGCAGATGAACACTGCATTAGTGCTGCAGATGAACACTATTAGTGCGGCAGATGAACACTGCATTAGTGCTGCAGATGAACACTGCATTAGTGCTGCAGATGAACACTGCATTAGTGCTGCAGATGAACACTGCATTAGTGCTGCAGATGAACACTGCATTAGTGCTGCAGATGAACACTGCATTAGTGCTGCAGATGAACACTGCATTAGTGCTGCAGATGAACACTGTATTAGTGCTGCAGATGAACACTGTATTAGTGCTGCAGATGAACACTGCATTAGTGCTGCAGATGAACACTGTATTAGTGCTGCAGATGAACACTGCATTAGTGCTGCAGATGAAGACTGCATTAGTGCTGCAGATGAACACTGTATTAGTGCTGCAGATGAACACTGCATGAGTGTTGCATTCGTCTGATGAAGCATCAGTCCTTTAGATCATGTCTCTCTGCAGGTACCGTGCAGTCTGGAGTACTGGGACGAGCTGCAGCGAGCGTTTATGCCGTATAGAGAGTTCAGCCTATCAGAGAGTAGCGCATGTGAGCTGACTCTGCCCACTCTGACCCCCAACACACACCAGACTGACCTGGTGACTTCTGACCTCTGGAGGGTGGTGCTCAACAGCACCAGTGATGGTGGAGACGAGAGGTGAGTGTGTTTTATGTGAGTGGGTGTGTGTGTGTTTTAAAGGTTTGTGTCATGTCTAATCGTGTCTGTGTGTGTGTAGTTCGGACAGTGAGTCCGGGTCCTGTGAGCAGCTGGTGTGTCCTACCGCTCTGGCCGCATGTACGCGAGTCGACTCCTGTTTCGCGCCATGGTTTGTGCCGTCAGTCGGTGTTTCCTTACGACTGGCCTACCTGGAGCTGCACTTCTGTCACAACCTGGACCAGCTGGGCACAGGTGTGTGTGTGTGTGTGTGTGTGTGTGTGTGTGTGTGTGTGTGTGTGTGTGTGTGTGTGTGTGTGTGTGTGTGTGTGTGTGTGTGTGTGTGTGTGTGTGTGTGTGTGTGTGTGTGTATTCAAGTCAGGGTTTCACAAACTCATGAGTAGATAAAAGCTAATTATTAATTAAATTATAAAAATGTCAAATTAAATAATTAAAAATATATAAAAATAACACTTACTAAAAATTTATTAAATCATATAAATGTCAAATTAAAATGAATAATTTTAAAATAAAAACAAACACAAACACTTTGTACTGATTTTTTCTCTTCTCTAATGTGACTCTTTTGCAGTGCCGTGCCAGAAGCTCCGCCCCTTCCTCCCGGACAGGAAGTTGCCTCAGGATCAGGAGTTTGCGGTGGTGTGTGTGCGTGAGCCGTGTGTGTTTGTGCGTCAGTGGAGTGACGTGTCTCAGTGCTGTCACAAGCTCAGTTTCTCGTCCACACTGAGCTGCCGGCTGCTGGAGTACCGAAACCTCACGCTTCTGCCCATCCTTCAGCCCGTCGGCCTGCAGGGACACGCCACACACACACACACACGCTCTCAACACGCACTGCACTGCGACGCCACGCTGCAGCCGCTGAGGGCCACCGTCGGCCAGTACGCCGTACACACACTGGACCGGGCGCTGCAGGCCTGGAGACAGGTGAGAGTGAGACGGGTGAGAGTGAGACAGGTGAGAGTGAGACGGGTGAGAGCAGACAGGTGAGAGCGAGACGGGTGAGAGCGAGACGGGTGAGAGTGAGACGGGTGAGAGTGAGACGGGTGAGAGTGAGACGGGTGATAGTGAGACGGGTGAGAGTGAGACGGGTGAGAGTGAGACGGGTGAGAGCGAGACGGGTGAGAGTGAGACGGGTGAGAGTGAGACGGGTGAGAGCGAGACGGGTGAGAGCGAGACGGGTGAGAGCGAGACGGGTGAGAGCGAGACGGGTGAGAGTGAGACGGGTGAGAGTGAGACGGGTGAGAGTGAGACGGGTGAGAGTGAGACGGCTGATAGTGAGACGGGTGAGAGTGAGACGGGTGAGAGTGAGATGGGTGAGAGCGAGACGGGTGAGAGCGAGACGGGTGAGAGCGAGACGGATGAGAGTGAGACGGGTGAGAGTGAGACGGGTGAGGATGAGATGGGTGAGAGTGAGACGGGTGAGAGTGAGACGGGTGAGGATGAGATGGGTGAGAGTGAGACGGGTGAGAGCGAGACGGGTGAGAGCGAGACGGGTGAGAGTGAGACGGGTGAGAGCGAGACGGGTGAGAGCGAGACGGGTGAGAGTGAGACAGGTGAGAGTGAGTTAGTTCTGACAAGTTCTGACGCTGTCGATTATGAACATAATATGGTGTCCATGAAATTTTAGCTCAAAAAACAGATCATTTATTATATCTCGTCAAATTTGCCCCTTTTTGGGTGTGAGCAAAAACGCGCCGTTTTAGTGTGTGTCTTTAAATGCAAATGAGCTGCAGCTCCGCCTCCGTTCAGAAGAGGGAGCTTCAGAAACTCATAGCCAACATATTTTAATCTATAGTTTTATAATTATATATTGTTTTTAATTTGATGAGGTCATTCGCAAATTGTAATTCTCTGCTTCATTAAAGCTGTTAAGTTTCTGATTTTTTTAAATACTTCTTTGTTTAAAAGTTTGTAATGTTGTGATTCTCCTCCTGGTTGGTTTGTTTCATGGGTTATAACTCTTAAAAATCCCCATGGGAAGAATACTTCCGGAAGCCAGGCACTGAATACGTGTGTTGCTGTTGAAGTTTTAAAAGAAGCACTTGTTGTTTGTTGGAGTTTGTGTGTCGTAATGAACACAAGCTTCAGTTTCAGCATCAGCTCACTCTCTTACATGCACTGACCCACACACACTCACACTCCAGACAGACAGTCACATGTGCTCAGACAGAGGTTGTGGAGCAGAATTAAAGAGCGGTTTAATGTGATCTGTCCCAGAGTTCTGTGCGTTTACTGGGTGTGTTTATATGTGATTGACAGTCAGTGACTCTTTCATCACTGTATCATGTGACTGTGTAAATGTGAGAGGATTACAGTGTCTTCCTGTGGAGTGTTACTGTGTTTCTCTATAAAAACACACTCATCTGTGCTGCTCTGACACACACACGCACACACACACACACACACACACACACACACACACACGACCGACAACAGCTCATCCACTCAGTTGGAGAGGAGAGAATGGTGGGAAATGTTGCTCTGACTCAGAGTTTGAAGGCGCTGCTGATGTGTTTTCAGTAATGTGTGTGTGTGTGTGTGTGTGTGTTTCTGTGTGTGTGTGCGTGTGCGCGTGTGTGTGTGTGTCAGAGCAGCACAGATGAGTGTGTGTGTGTGTGTGTGTGTGTGTGTGTGTGTGCATGTGTGTGTGTTTCTGTGTGTGTGTGCGTGTGCGCGTGTGTGTGTGTGTCATGAGATGATGCACATCATCAGTAGCGGGTCAGAGTTCAGACCTGCACAGGAACTGGACCTTCATGAAACCGGTCTCACACCGTCAGACAGACTGCAGTGTGAACGCGTCTCACACACTCGCACGCGGCTGTTCTTGTGTCCTTTGGGCCGTCAGAGTATATTCACAGGAGGAATGATTGAACGGTTGTGTGTGTTGTGTTTCAGAACGGCGTATCGGGCGCTGAGGAGGTGGTGTTCTGCCATTACATCATCTGCAACGACACACAGGAGGTGCTGCGCTTCGGACAGGTCGACACAGACGAGAACATCCTGTTACAGAGCAACCAGAGCCACCAGTACAGCTGGAGAACACACAAATCCCCACAGGTGTGTGTGTGTGCGCGTGTGTGTGTCCGTGTGTGTGCGTGTGTGTGCGTGTGTGTGTGTGTGTGCGTGTGCGTGCGTGCGTGCGTGCGTGTGCGTGCGTGCGTGCGTGCGTGTGCGTGCGTGCGTGCGTGTGCGTGCGTGCGTGCACGTGTGTGTGTGAGAGTGTGTGTGTGTGCGCGTGTGTGTGTGTGTATGTGTGTGTGAGAGTGTGTGTGTGTGCGTGTGTGTGTGACCGCTCGCATAAAATTCTAGTCACTGACGTTTGCCTACAGAACACCCACTGGCACTGCTCCCCTGTGTCTAAACTCATTACTTCAGACTTATGTGCCGTCCAGAAACTTGTGTCTGCAAGCGAGCGGCGTCTGGTGGTGCATCATCTCAGAGAGGCTCTGGATCTCTCTCTCGGACCTTCACCACGACTGTTCTCTGCCGGTGATGATCTAACTCTGCCAGAGCCATCTTTAAGAAACTGCTGAAGACGCTTCTTCTTCAGCAGCACTTGATCCATTAATACTAACACTTTCTCTTCTATTCTATCTATAAAATCTCTTTTTTAAATCTACATGTACTGCGTTAGATTAAACTGAGAAAGGTCATAGCACTCACACACTGTTGTCCTACTGCTAGTTTAACTGCTTCTATTGTTTCTCATTTGTAAGTCGCTTTGGATAAAAGCGTCTGCTAAATGAATAAATGTAAATGTAGAGAGAAGAGCAGCACATCCTAGGAGGATCTGTTTTCAACAGGTCAGGTCTGCCCCAAAAACTTTTTCTATTGTCTATGAGTTCTATATTATTCTGCGGACACCACTTAGACAACCAGCCATTGAGTGAAGACAATCTGCTAACACACTGAATCTGCCCTGTTGAGAGTTTTAAATGAAGTCTTTAAACTTTGATAAACAAATCTCCTCTGTACTAAGCTCTAGTTTTTATCAACTTCGTCTGCTGTCGAAAGTCAAACCTTTCCTTAACCCCCTGAGGTCGGCAAACGCGCGGGTGCGTTTTGCTCGTTTTTTTTTACATAGCAGCAAAATAGACCTAAAATACTCTGTCAGTTTTGGTCATACAGCCTTAAGAAATATGAAAAAATAAGCTGTTAAATGTCTACTTTTTTATGTGTCCACTTACAATCGAAATAAAACATTGTGCTTTTGTAAAATAAAGAAAGTAAACAGGGAGTGCTTTCTGCCTCTCCGTCTCCGTGAACTGTTTTTCTGAAGCACGTCTCTAAACTCAAACAAAACTCAGCGAATACTATTCACTCAGACATGAGCTATATATCTCTATAATCATTTAAGTGTGTAGTTTTAAATTATCTAATTCAAAACTAAAAGAAATATTCTCTGTTTATGTAATCTATATATAAAGAGCGAGAGATCAGCCGTCCTCATTATCGTTCTGGCATCTCATTACTCTGCTAATGTGACACGCCCATCGAGAGCGCGCGCTATTCAAACGCAGATCTGGAGCAACACATGCAATGCAAACCAGTCAACGCCCACAACAGCTGGACAACACACTCGCTGTGAGGAATAATAATATCGTGATAATCCTGGAAATTTTACCTCAAACGTGCTGGAGTAGCCTAACAACGGGTCCAGCTGCAGATCATCAGTAAGTGCTTTGTTCTAATCGCGATATGAACTGGTGTCTGTAAACCGCAAAAGACTGTTTAAATTTGAATCGCGTTTCTGTGTTTGAATGAATGAACGGCACATGCTGTTGTTTACTCCAGCTGCGCGTTTCTGTGTTTGAATGAATGAACAGCACATGATTGAATTTCGCTTTTAGCAAACTATCTATATTGCCTACTGAGAT
>NC_136885.1:37114318-37121818 GCF_949152265.1 Phoxinus phoxinus
TGTGTGTGTGTGTGTGTGTGTTTGTGTGTGTGTGTGTGTGTGTGTGTTTGTGTGTTTGTTTCCTCCGCGCTGATCATGCCTGAAGGGATTGTGCTGTGCTGTGTGTGTGTGTGTGTGTGTGTTTGTTTCCTCCGCGCTGATCAAGCCTGAAGGGACTGTGCTGTGCTGTGTGTGTGTGTGTGTGTGTGTGTGTGTGTGTGTGTGTGTGTGTGTGTGTGTGTTTGTGTGTTTGTGTGTTTGTTTCCTCCGCGCTGATCAAGCCTGAAGGGACTGTGCTGTGCTGTGTGTGTGTGTGTGTGTGTGTGTGTGTGTGTGTGTGTGTGTGTGTGTGTGTGTTTGTGTGTTTGTTTCCTCCGCGCTGATCATGCCTGAAGGGATTGTGCTGTGCTGTGTGTGTGTGTGTGTGTGTGTGTGTGTGTTTCCTCCGCGCTGATCAAGCCTGAAGGGACTGTGCTGTGTGTGTTTGTCCACCCCTGCACTTCCTGTCCAGAGACTCACTGAATGAGGAACATCAGCTGCTGTGTTCATGCACAGGAAACGACAGAATGATGAACCAACAAGGGTGTGTGTGTGTGTGTGTGTGTGTGTGTGTGTGTGTGTGTGTGTGTGTGTTCAGGTACCGTGTTCTAACGGATCATTGCTGCATGTCTGGTGCACACGAACCCTGCTGGAGCCAAACACACACATGCAGCAGAGAGTGGTGAGTACACACACACACACACACACAGGTTAGTCTCCTGCACTCGAGTGTATTGACTGCACGTGTTTGTCCAGGTTGTGTTCAGTCCGCTCTTCATGATGTTGAGTCACCTGCCGGACCCGGTTCTGGTTCATGTGGAGAAGAGGAGTCTGGGTCACAGAGACACACAGCTCATTCAGGGCCGCGGCCACCAGGAGGCGTTGCTGAACGTGGAGGCCGATCTGACACACCACCTCACCTTCCAGGCCAGGTACACACACACACACACACACACACACACACAAGTCAAGTCACCTTCATTTATAAAGCGCTTTTAACAGTATATATTGTTTCAAAGCAGCTTTACAGTGATATACAGCAGCTTTACAGCTTTAAAGTATATCAACAGAGAGTGTTCAGGCTTTACAGCAGATCTAGAATAAAGTTATTGTCCAGATAAAGTTAGTTTTGATTGATTCACTTCCGTTGCAAAGATTATTAGTTATTAACTCAGTGGCCGCTAACACGACACCGTTCTAACCGAAAACCCTTAACGCGCTCCGGCCGCTCATCCGCACAACAGTGCCTGGTGTCTCGAGAACGCAAACCTGGAAATAGGCTCGAAGGTGCAAACGATTATCCGTTTTCTCTGCGCAAACATCAAAAACGCAAACCTGCGAAACGCAGATGGCGCGCACTTGCGCATCACGTGTTCAGTCGATAGGAATCCGCGTTTGAATATATATGCGCGCAGGCATGTAGTCCTTCACAAATCAACCCTCAACAAACTATTTTGTCGCGTCTGTTTAGCCACGCAAACCGGAATTATCCCGACAACGTTTTATCTGTATAGAGGTAAAGGGAAGGAGCTCTTCACAGGGGAGAGACTAGTTGACAGTTCAGCACTGCGTTGTCTGGCTCAGGTCCTTCATCAGATCTGGATCCGGCGGACTGCGGTAAACATCGGGCGGCAGTGGCTAATCTTTCTTTTTTTAAAGTATCATACATATTTTAAAGTTAAGGCTTCATTAGTTTGATATAGCCTGTGTGTTTTTTAAAGGGCACCTATTATGGAATTTTGAAATTTACCTTTCATGTAGTGTGTAACATAGATCTAAGTGAACAAAAACATCCTGCAAAGTTTGAAATATGAAAGTGCACCGTATATAAAGTTATTGTCTTTCAAAAGTAAGAGTCGACTCGGAGTCATTTTTATGAATCGTTAGAAGACCGAAGCTTTTTCTCTGACTAGATGACGTCAACTTGTCAAGTTATTTGAATACGATACGCCCACTTATTGCTCTCCAAAGCCAGGGAAAAGTTGAAAACATCATGGTGACGAGGACGCTGTGTTCTGAAGTGCGACTCAAAAACCAACTTTTTTCATCTGCCCAAGGAGGAGCATTTGAAGACTAAGTGGCTACAATTCATATATACAACTATACCACAGAAGTATAGTCCGAGCCTTGTGCTTTGTTCGCGCCATTTTGAAGACAATTGCTTTTTAAATGCAATCAAGCTTGGATTCGCGAGGCGGCTGATATTGAAGGAAGGTTCAGTTCCAAGTGTATTTGCATCAGCTTCCTCCTCCGTATCACAACCTGTAAGTGTTATTAATAATTGTTGCTTTTATGTTTTATGTAGCATGCTTAATAATTATTTTGTTTGTTGTGTAAGCACCGTTTAGCTTCTAGGTCTTCAATGGCAATTGTATTGAGATATGTGAAGTGTTTGTCGTTGTTTTCGGAGTTGTCTTAAAGAATAGAGTAATACCTCGTAATAACGTAACTGCATTTTTTTTGTTGTAAAAACGTTATGTTTATGCATCGGGCTAAAGCAAACAAAGACTGATTGTGCTTTTACAATATGAACTCTGGGCTATGCTCGCTAACATAACATTAAATGATTTATCTTATTTTTCGTTTTTTACTACAAACTATAAAGCAGTGGACTATAAGCATTATTATAACACGATTAAATTGATAAAAGCATCATTGTACTCCGTGTTAAACAATAAGTATTATCTCTGTAAACACTGCTGGGTCATCTGACCAATCGCAGATTAGCGTCGCGCAAAGGAGGGGTTTGGAAAAATGAGTCGTTGAACGAATCATTTGGGAGTCGGTGAGCAAATCAGGTAAAAATAAATGCATATTATACGAAAACAAAAGAGTTTTTTGACATTGCATGCACG
This sequence comes from Phoxinus phoxinus, assembly GCF_949152265.1. NCBI lineage: Eukaryota > Metazoa > Chordata > Actinopteri > Cypriniformes > Leuciscidae > Phoxinus > Phoxinus phoxinus. The sequence goes on from NC_136885.1 coordinate 37,117,192, forward strand.
TAAAACTGTTGTTGGGGACTCCCTAAACAACATTAGGAACATTTTAAATGTCATAATAGGTGCCCTTTAAAATCTATTTTGCTGCTATGTAAAAAAAACGAGCAAAACTCACCGGTGCGTTTGCGGTCCCCAGAGGGTTAATAGGCAGCCAATGCAGTGTTGACAGAACGGGGCTTATATGGTCACACTTCCTGGTTCTGGTAAGAACTCGAGCTGCTGCGTTTTGAACTAGCTTTAGTTTGTTTGTTAAGCGTGCAGGGCAACCACCCAGTAGAGCATTACAATAATCTAGCCTTGAGGTCAGGAACGCATCAACTAATTGTTCCGCATTTGTCATTGAGAGAATATGACGTAATTTAGACACACACACACACACACACACTCACTGATTGTGTGTTTGTGTTCCAGGGAGGAAGAGGACGCGTCTCACTGTGCAGTTCCTGTGTCCACTGCTGTTATCAAACAGATCCTGAGCAGAGCAGCACCAGACCAGAACCAGAACCAGCAGGATGTTCTAGAGCACTTCTATGGAGAGAAGATATCTAGCGACCCGGCCTGGCCCTACAGCAGCCGACAGACAGACAGGTGCACACACACACACACACACACACACACACACACACACACACACACACACACTCACACTCTCACTCACACACTCACTCACTCACTCACTCTCTCACTCACACACTCACTCACTCTCTCACTCACTCACTCACTCACTCAAACTCATACAGTGCATCTGGAAAGTATCAGACCTGAGAACCTTCCAGAAGAGCAACCATCTCTGCAGCTCTCCACCAATCAGACCTGAGAACCTTGCAGAAGAGCAACCATCTCTGCAGCTCTCCACCAATCAGACCTGAGAACCTTGCAGAAGAGCAACCATCTCTGCAGCTCTCCACCAATCAGACCTGAGAACCTTTCAGAAGAACAACCATCTCTGCAGCTCTCCACCAATCAGACCTGAGAACCTACCAGAAGAACAACCATCTCTGCAGCTCTCCACCAATCAGACCTGAGAACCTACCAGAAGAACAACCATCTCTGCAGCTCTCCACCAATCAGGCCTGAGAACCTACCAGAAGAACAACCATCTCTGCAGCTCTCCACCAATCAGACCTGAGAACCTACCAGAAGAACAACCATCTCTGCAGCTCTCCACCAATCAGGCCTGAGAACCTTCCAGAAGAACAACCATCTCTGTAGCTCTCCACCAATCAGGCCTGAGAACCTTCCAGAAGAACAACCATCTCTGCAGCTCTCCACCAATCAGGCCTGAGAACCTTCCAGAAGAACAACCATCTCTGCAGCTCTCCACCAATCAGGCCTGAGAACCTTCCAGAAGAACAGTCTTCCCTGCAGCTCTCCACCAATCAGGCCTGAGAACCTTCCAGAAGAACAGTCTTCTCTGCAGCTCTCCACCAATCAGGCCTGAGAACCTTCCAGAAGAACAGTCTTCCCTGCAGCTCTCCACCAATCAGGCCTGAGAACCTTCCAGAAGAACAGTCTTCCCTGCAGCTCTCCACCAATCAGACCTGATAACCTAGCAGAAGAACAACCATCTCTGCAGCTCTCCACCAATCAGACCTGAGAACCTTCCAGAAGAACAACGAGGGAAAGATGAGGAACCGGGAGACTCGTCAGGATTGAGGGAAAGATGAGAGACTGGGAGACTCGTCAGGATCGAGGGAAAGATGAGGAACTGGGAGACTCGTCAGGATCGAGGGAAAGATGAGGAACTGGGAGACTCGTCAGGATCGAGGGAAAGATGAGGAACTGGGAGACTCGTCAGGATCGAGGGAAAGATGAGAGACTGGGAGACTCGTCAGGATCGAGGGAAAGATGAGGAACTGGGAGACTCGTCAGGATCGAGGGAAAGATGAGAGACCGGGAGACTCGTCAGGATCGAGGGAAAGATGAGAGACCGGGAGACTCGTCAGGATCGAGGGAAAGATGAGAGACTGGGAGACTCGTCAGGATCGAGGGAAAGATGAGAGACTGGGAGACTCGTCAGGATCGAGGGAAAGATGAGAGACTGGGAGACTCGTCAGGATCGAGGGAAAGATGAGAGACTGGGAGACTCGTCAGGATCGAGGGAAAGATGAGGAACTGGGAGACTCGTCAGGATCGAGGGAAAGATGAGGAACTGGGAGACTTGTCAGGATCGAGGGAAAGATGAGGAACTGGGAGACTTGTCAGGATCGAGGGAAAGATGAGAGACTCAGGATCGAGGGAAAGATGAGAGACTGGGAGACTCGTCAGGATCGAGGGAAAGATGAGAGACTCAGGATCGAGGGAAAGATGAGAGACTGGATGACTCGTCAGGATCGAGGGAAAGATGAGGAACTGGGAGACTCGTTAGGATCGAGGGAAAGATGAGGAACTGGGAGACTTGTCAGGATCGAGGGAAAGATGAGAGACTCAGGAAGGATCGAGGGAAAGATGAGAGACTGGGAGACTCGTCAGGATCGAGGGAAAGATGAGAGACTAGGAGACTCGTCAGGATCGAGGGAAAGATGAGAGACTGGGAGACTCGTCAGGATCGAGGGAAAGATGAGAGACTCAGGATCGAGGGAAAGATGAGGAACTAGGAGACTCGTCAGGATCGAGGGAAAGATGAGAGACTGGGAGACTCGTCAGGATCGAGGGAAAGATGAGAGACTGGGAGACTCGTCAGGATCGAGGGAAAGATGAGAGACTGGGAGACTCGTCAGGATCGAGGGAAAGATGAGAGACCAGGAGACTCGTCAGGATCGAGGGAAAGATGAGAGACTGGGAGACTCGTCAGGATCGAGGGAAAGATAAGAGACTGGGAGACTCGTCAGGATCGAGGGAAAGATGAGAGACTGGGAGACTCGTCAGGATCGAGGGAAAGATGAGAGACTGGGAGACTCGTCAGGATCGAGGGAAAGATGAGGAACTGGGAGACTCGTCAGGATCGAGGGAAAGATGAGGAACTGGGAGACTTGTCAGGATCGAGGGAAAGATGAGGAACTGGGAGACTTGTCAGGATCGAGGGAAAGATGAGAGACTCAGGATCGAGGGAAAGATGAGAGACTGGGAGACTCGTCAGGATCGAGGGAAAGATGAGAGACTCAGGATCGAGGGAAAGATGAGAGACTGGATGACTCGTCAGGATCGAGGGAAAGATGAGGAACTGGGAGACTCGTTAGGATCGAGGGAAAGATGAGAGACTCAGGAAGGATCGAGGGAAAGATGAGAGACTCAGGAAGGATCGAGGGAAAGATGAGAGACTGGGAGACTCGTCAGGATCGAGGGAAAGATGAGAGACTAGGAGACTCGTCAGGATCGAGGGAAAGATGAGAGACTGGGAGACTCGTCAGGATCGAGGGAAAGATGAGAGACTCAGGATCGAGGGAAAGATGAGGAACTAGGAGACTCGTCAGGATCGAGGGAAAGATGAGAGACTGGGAGACTCGTCAGGATCGAGGGAAAGATGAGAGACTGGGAGACTCGTCAGGATCGAGGGAAAGATGAGAGACTGGGAGACTCGTCAGGATCGAGGGAAAGATGAGAGACTGGGAGACTCGTCAGGATCGAGGGAAAGGTGAGAGACTGGGAGACTCGTCAGGATCGAGGGAAAGATGAGAGACTGGGAGACTCGTCAGGATCGAGGGAAAGATGGGAGACTCGTCAGGATCAAGGGAAAGATGAGAGACTGGGAGACTCGTCAGGATCGAGGGAAAGATGAGAGACTGGGAGACTCGTCAGGATCGAGGGAAAGATGAGAGACTGGGAGACTCGTCAGGATCGAGGGAAAGATGAGGAACTGGGAGACTCATCAGGATCGAGGGAAAGATGAGAGACTCAGGATCGAGGGAAAGATGAGAGACTGGGAGACTCGTCAGGATCAAGGGAAAGATGAGAGACTCAGGATCGAGGGAAAGATGAGAGACTGGGAGACTCGTTAGGATCAAGGGAAAGATGAGAGACTGGGAGACTCGTCAGGATCGAGGGAAAGATGAGAGACTGGGAGACTCGTCAGGATTGAGGGAAAGATGAGAGACTGGGAGACTCGTCAGGATCGAGGGAAAGATGAGGGACTGGGAGACTCGTCAGGATCGAGGGAAAGATGAGAGACTGGGAGACTCGTCAGGATCGAGGGAAAGATGAGGAACTGGGAGACTCGTCAGGATCGAGTGAAAGATGGGAGACTCGTCAGGATCGAGGGAAAGATGAGGGACTGAGAGACTCGTCAGGATCGAGGGAAAGATGAGAGACTGGGAGACTCGTCAGGATCGAGGGAAAGATGAGAGACTGGGAGACTCGTCAGGATCGAGGGAAAGATGAGGAACTGGGAGACTCGTCAGGATCGAGGGAAAGATGAGAGACTGGGAGACTCGTCAGGATCGAGGGAAAGATGAGAGACTGGGAGACTCGTCAGGATCGAGGGAAAGATGAGAGACTGGGAGACTCGTCAGGATCGAGGGAAAGATGAGGAACTGGGAGACTCGTCAGGATCGAGGGAAAGATGAGGAACTGGGAGACTCGTCAGGATCGAGGGAAAGATGAGGGACTGGGAGACTCGTCAGGATCGAGGGAAAGATGAGAGACTGGGAGACTCGTCAGGATCGAGGGAAAGATGAGGGACTGGGAGACTCGT
>NC_136885.1:37126818-37171818 GCF_949152265.1 Phoxinus phoxinus
CGTTCTGGAGATTGTTCCCGTAAACGCAGTCGGTCCGTTCTGGAGATTGTTCCCATAAACGCAGTCGGTCCGTTCTGGAGAGTGTTCCCGTAAACGCAGTCGGTTCGTTCTGGAGAGTGTTCCCGTAAACGCAGTCGGTCCGTTCTGGAGATTGTTCCCGTAAACGCAGTCGGTCCGTTCCGGAGATTGTTCCCGTAAACGCAGTCGGTCCGTTCTGGAGATTGTTCCCGTAAACGCAGTCGGTCCGTTCTGGAGATTGTTCCCGTAAACGCAGTCGGCCCGTTCTGGAGATTGTTCCCGTAAACGCAGTCGGTCCGTTCTGGAGATTGTTCCCGTAAACGCAGTCGGTCCGTTCTGGAGATTGTTCCCGTAAACGCAGTCGGTCCGTTCTGGAGATTGTTCCCGTAAACGCAGTCGGTCCGTTCTGGAGATTGTTACCGTAAACGCAGTCGGTCCGTTTTGGAGATTGTTCCCGTAAACGCAGTCGGTCCGTTCTGGAGAGTGTTCCCGTAAACGCAGTCGGTCCGTTCTGGAGATTGTTCCCGTAAACGCAGTCGGTCCGTTCTGGAGAGTGTTCCCGTAAACGCAGCCGGTCCGTTCTGGAGATTGTTCCCGTAAACGCAGTCGGCCCGTTCTGGAGATTGTTCCCGTAAATGCAGTCGGTCCGTTCTGGAGAGTGTTCCCGTAAACGCAGTCGGTCCGTTCTGGAGAGTGTTCCCGTAAACGCAGTCGGTCCGTTCTGGAGAGTGTTCCCGTAAACGCATGTCGGTTCGTTCTGGAGATTGTTCCCGTAAACGCAGTCGGTCCGTTCTGGAGATTGTTCCCGTAAACGCAGTCGGCCCGTTCTGGAGATTGTTCCCGTAAACGCAGTCGGTCCGTTCTGGAGATTGTTCCCGTAAACGCAGTCGGTCCATTCTGGAGATTGTTCCCGTAAACGCAGTCGGTCCGTTCTGGAGATTGTTCCCGTAAACGCAGTCGGTCCGTTCTGGAGAGTGTTCCCGTAAACGCAGTCGGTCCGTTCTGGAGAGTGTTCCCGTAAACGCAGTCGGTCCGTTCTGGAGATTGTTCCCGTAAACGCAGTCGGTCCGTTCTGGAGAGTGTTCCCGTAAACGCAGTCGGTCCGTTCTGGAGATTGTTCCCGTAAACGCAGTCGGTCCGTTCTGGAGATTGTTCCCGTAAACGCAGTCGGTCCGTTCTGGAGAGTGTTCCCGTAAACGCATGTCGGTTCGTTCTGGAGATTGTTCCCGTAAACGCAGTCGGTCCGTTCTGGAGATTGTTCCCGTAAACGCAGTCGGCCCGTTCTGGAGATTGTTCCCGTAAACGCAGTCGGTCCGTTCTGGAGATTGTTCCCGTAAACGCAGTCGGTCCGTTCTGGAGATTGTTCCCGTAAACGCAGTCGGTCCGTTCTGGAGATTGTTCCCGTAAACGCAGTCGGTCCGTTCTGGAGATTGTTCCCGTAAACGCAGTCGGTCCGTTCTGGAGAGTGTTCCCGTAAACGCAGTCGGTCCGTTCCGGAGAGTGTTCCCGTAAACGCATGTCGGTTCGTTCTGGAGATTGTTCCCGTAAACGCAGTCGGTCCGTTCTGGAGATTGTTCCCGTAAACGCAGTCGGTCCGTTCTGGAGATTGTTCCCGTAAACGCAGTCGGTCCGTTCTGGAGATTGTTCCCGTAAACGCAGTCGGTCCGTTCTGGAGAGTGTTCCCGTAAACGCAGTCGGTCCGTTCTGGAGAGTGTTCCCGTAAACGCAGTCGGTCCGTTCTGGAGATTGTTCCCGTAAACGCAGTCGGTCCGTTCTGGAGAGTGTTCCCGTAAACGCAGTCGGTCCGTTCTGGAGATTGTTCCCGTAAACGCAGTCGGTCCGTTCTGGAGATTGTTCCCGTAAACGCAGTCGGTCCGTTCTGGAGATTGTTCCCGTAAACGCAGTCGGTCCGTTCTGGAGATTGTTCCCGTAAACGCAGTCGGTCCGTTCTGGAGATTGTTCCCGTAAACGCAGTCGGTCCGTTCTGGAGATTGTTCCCGTAAACGCAGTCGGTCCGTTCTGGAGAGTGTTCCCGTAAACGCAGTCGGTCCGTTCTGGAGAGTGTTCCCGTAAACGCAGTCGGTCCGTTCTGGAGATTGTTCCCGTAAACGCAGTCGGTCCGTTCTGGAGATTGTTCCCGTAAACGCAGTCGGCCCGTTCTGGAGATTGTTCCCGTAAACGCAGTCGGTCCGTTCTGGAGAGTGTTCCCGTAAACGCAGTCGGTCCGTTCTGGAGATTGTTCCCGTAAACGCATGTCGGTTCGTTCTGGAGATTGTTCCCGTAAACGCAGTCGGTCCGTTCTGGAGATTGTTCCCGTAAACGCAGTCGGTCCGTTCTGGAGAGTGTTCCCGTAAACGCAGTCGGTTGTGTCTCTACAGAACGCTCAGCTGTGAGAACATCGGGTGTGCATCAGCAGTGCTGGATCTGCACACTCGGCCTTAAAGTGACAGTGCGCAATAAACCTAATGCCGTCTGTACACTTAATATTGATCAAACAACAAAATAAAAAGAGGAAAGCATTCACTGCTCTTTAATAAGGATTAATTATATTTAATTTATACAAATAAATATATATGCTTGAAAGAATAAAGGATGATATATTTAAGTTAAAGATGGCATAATCCTTCAATGAAGAAAAAAAAGATTGCATGTTCAAACTTAAAAATATATTTATATTAACAGGTTAATAGATGTTTTCTACGGGAATTTATAATGTGTTTGGAAATTTTTGAGAAATTCTAAATTAATGCATTACAATTTAACTAATCTCATTCGATTTTAGTCGACTAAATCTACTGTAGATTAGAACTAAAACAATTCAGAAACAATTCAGATTACTAAAATATGACTAAAACTAAAATGGCATTTTAGTCAAAATCAAAATTTGCTGTCAAAATGAACACTGCATCAGACATGCTGAGAAACATGAGATCAAACATCCATTCTGTGAGTCTGGTGTTTATTAATGACGCACCCGGCGTCTCGTCTGTGGTCAGTGAGGGACTCATCTCTGTGTGTGTGTGTGTGTGTGTGTGTGTCTGTGTGTGTGTGTGTGGCCTCAGACCTCTGGTTCTGACCTGTCAGGAGCATCTGGGCGTCACGTATCTGACAGTGAGTGAAGATCAGTGTCCACAAATGATGATTCACAACCGCTGCCCCAAGAGCCTCTTACTGAAGGAGAACGTCAGGGGTAACATACACACACACACACACTTACACACACACACACACACACACACACACACACACTAGCTCACACGCGCACACACAAACTTACACACACACACACACACACACACTAGGTCACACGCGCACACACACACGCTAGCTCTCACACACACACACACACACTAGCTCACACGCACAAGCACACACACACTTACACACACACTAGCTCTCACACACACACACACACACACTAGCTCACACACACACACACACACTAGCTCACACACACACACACACACATTTACACACACACCAACTCACACACACACACACACACTTACACACACACTAGCTCACACACACTCTCGCTCACACACCCACACACACACACACACGCAGTGTTAAAGATCATAAGTGTGTGTGTTTCAGAGCCTGTGAGGTCGGAGGTGGTCAGCCGGGCGGTTCCTGCTCTCTCTTCTGTCCATCATGAGTTGTTTTATCAGGCCTCCAGTTTTCCTGAGTGCCGACAGAAAGAGACGCTGCCCACCCTGCAGCTGCGCATCATCACGGACACGCCCCCCAGCCCCTCGGACACGCCCCCCAGCCCCTCAGACACGCCCACCAGCATCATGGACACGCCCACATCACCAGGCTGGACTGACGCCTTTGACATCAATTGTCCTGGAACACAGGTGCACAACACACACACCGTCCCGACTCTACAGCTGCACGACCTGAGGAGGAAATACTGTGAATTTTCTGATAAAAATTGTCATTGCGATTTAAAATCTGATTTATAATTAAAAAAAATTGCTCCAGGTTTATTGTACTTGTTTGTTGGCATTCACAATTTTATTATAACTACTATTATTATTATCATTATTGTTAATTTAAAATATCAAACAAAATAACACATATTCCTATTGTAATTTCACCATAAAATAATATAGTTTGAGAGAAAACAACATCCCAGTCCTCAGGATCGGTCTCTTGATCTCTGTGTGTTTTGCAGGTTGTTTTTCTTCCTGGTTTCGGCTGTTTGTACATCGATGTTGTTCAGCAGAGCGGCGCCATCACACTGACACTGGCGCCCGAGAGCAGCGCTGCAGACGCCAGCACACACCTCAGGTACAACACACTCCTGCTGCGTGTGTGAAGTCTCTCCACCGGAGGGCGTGAGTGTGTGTGTGTGTGGAGTCTCTCCACCGGAGGGCGTGAGTGTGTGTGTGTGTGTGTGTGTGTGTGGAGTCTCTCCACCGGAGGGCGTGAGTGTGTGTGTGTGTGTGTGCGTGTGTGGAGTCTCTCCACCGGAGGGCGTGAGTGTGTGTGTGTGTGTGTGTGTGTGTGTGTGTGTGTGTGTGTGGAGTCTCTCCACCGGAGGGCGTGAGTGTGTGTGTGTGTGGAGTCTCTCCACCGGAGGGCGTGAGTGTGTGTGTGTGTGTGTGTGTGTGTGGAGTCTCTCCACCGGAGGGCGTGAGTGTGTGTGTGTGTGTGTGTGTGTGTGTGCGTGTGTGTGTGCGTGTGTGTGTGTGTGTGTGTGGAGTCTCTCCACCGGAGGGCGTGTGTGTGTTGAGTCTCTCCACAAGAGGTTGTGAGTGTGTGTGTGTGTGTGTGTGTGTGGAGTCTCTCCACAAGAGGGCGTGAGTGTGTGTGTGTGTGTGTGCGTGTGTGTGTGTGTGTGTGGAGTCTCTCCACCGGAAGGCGTGTGTGTGTGTGTGTGTGTGTGTGTGTGTGTGTGTGTGTGTGTGGAGTCTTTCCACAAGAGTGCGTGAGTGTGTGTGTGTGTGTGTGTGGAGTCTCTCCACAAGAGGGCGTGAGTGTGTGTGTGTGTGTGTGTGTGTGTGTGTGTGTGCGTGTGTGTGTGTGTGTGTGTGGAGTCTCTCCACCGGAGGGCGTGTGTGTGTGTGTGTGTGTGTGTGTGTGTGTGTGTGTGGAGTCTCTCCACCGTAGGGCGTGTGTGTGTGTGTGTGTGTGTGTGTGTGTGTGTGGAGTCTCTCCACCGGAGGGCGTGTGTGTGTGTGTGTGTGTGTGTGTGTGTGTGTGTGTGTGTGTGTGTGTGTGGAGTCTCTCCCCCGGAGGGCCTGTGTGTGGAGTAGGGCTGTCAATCTTCGTCTATAATACTATTCGAATTCCATTCCTTATTTTATTTAATATTCAAATAATAAATGCTCAAATTCATCCTATTATTAATATTTGCGACATTACACAGGCTTATGGATCGTCAATGCCACTATAGCATTTGGTTGTTGTTACACGTTCTGTCCACTAGAGGGACAGCTAACATTACAATAAACATTTAGAAACGGGTGATCGCGTTTTTTTATTAACAATAAAACAGCGGAACAAAATGAATGACTTTAATTTGGCAACTTGAATGGACATTTTTCCACTGATCAGTTGTCTGATGTTGTGTCAGAGTTTCACAACTCTGTCAGTGATTGTTGCGCGGCTAGGACAGCAGACAGCTGGTAAGCCCCGTGATGAAGAGAAGAAAATAAGTCATTCTTGCCTGTTTTAGCAGCGGTTCCTTGGACAGATCGCCTATAGCTTGTCATGGTGTAGCGTTGTCAGATGTGCCCTAATGGTGCGTTCACACCGGACGCGAATAGCGCTTCAGGCGCGAGTGGACACAAAAGTGGTCAAGTGTATAACTAGACGCGGCAGGCGCGAATTTGACGCGCTATTCGCGTCCGGTGTGAACAGTTAGGTTGCAAGTTGAGGAGTGATATTTCATTCAGACTTTATTTGTGATTTAATTTTCCCATTTATGGTTTGAAATCCAAACACCTTCCACACATCGCTTCTCAAATTGTCAGGAGTGGTGATCTCCGTTTCCATGGAGACATTGCTCGCCGCCATTATTGACAGTATTGTTATGACGATGCAGCGTGGATAACGCGCACAATTGTGTTACGATTAAATGTTTTAATTGTTTATCAGACGAAACAAAAGCATTTCATTTTCACATGCCTGTGTAAGCCAAGTTGGCGAGAAAGGCAAGATATCATATAATAAAAAAAATAATAAAAAAATAAAAAAAGCAATATTCGAATTGTAACTTCAGCATTCGAATAGGATTGATTTTTTAATATTCGAATTATATTCGAATTTCGGAATTCGTTCCAACAGCCCTAGTGTGGAGTAGAGATGCGCGGACGGGCTATTATTTCATCCGCAACCGCATCACAAAACTCATCATCCGACCATGGCGTGTGTGTGTGTGTGTGTGTGTGGAGTCACTCCACCGGAGGGCGTGTGTGTGTGTGTGTGTGTGGATGGCGTGTGTGTGTGGAGTCTCTCCACAAGAGGTTGTGAGTGTGTGTGTGGAGTCACTCCACCGGAGGGCGTGTGTGTGTGTGTGTGTGTGTGGATGGCGTGTGTGTGTGGAGTCTCTCAACAAGAGGTTGTGAGTGTGTGTGTGTAAGTGTGTGTGTGGAGTCACTCCACCGGAGGGCGTGTGTGTGTGTGTGTGGATGGCGTGTGTGTGTGGAGTCTCTCCACAAGAGGGCGTGAGTGTGTGTGTGTGCGTGTGTGTGTGTGTGTGTGTGTGGAGTCTCTCCACCGTAGGGCGTGTGTGTGTGTGTGTGTGGAGTCTCTCCACAAGAGGGCGTGAGTGTGTGTGTGTGTGTGTGTGTGGAGTCACTCCACCGGAGGGCGTGTGTGTGTGTGTGTGTGTGTGGAGTCACTCCACCGGAGGGCGTGTGTGTGTGTGTGTGTGTGGAGTCACTCCACCGGAGGGCGTGTGTGTGTGTGTGTGTGTGGAGTCACTCCACCGGAGGGCGTGTGTGTGTGTGTGTGTGTGTGTGTGTGGAGTCACTCCACCGGAGGGCGTGTGTGTGTGTGTGTGTGGAGTCTCTCCACCAGAGGGTGTGTGTGTGTGTGTGTGTGTGTGTGTGTGGAGTCACTCCACCGGAGGGCGTGTGTGTGTGTGTGTGTGTGTGTGTGTGTGTGTGGAGTCACTCCACCGGAGGGCGTGTGTGTGTGTGTGTGTGTGGAGTCTCTCCACCGGAGGGCGTGTGTGTGTGTGTGTGTGTGTGTGTGTGTGGAGTCACTCCACCGGAGGGCGTGTGTGTGTGTGTGTGTGTGTGTGTGTGTGTGTGTGGAGTCACTCCACCGGAGGGCGTGTGTGTGTGTATGTGTGGAGTCTCTCCACCAGAGGGCGTGTGTGTGTGTGTGTGTGTGTGTGGAGTCACTCCACAAGAGGGCGTGTGTGTGTGTGTGTGTGTGTGTGTGTGTGTGTGTGGAGTCTCTCCACAAGAGGGCGTGTGTGTGTGTGTGTGTGTGTGTGTGTGTGTGGAGTCACTCCACCGGAGGGCGTGTGTGTGTGTGTGTGTGTGTGTGTGTGGAGTCACTCCACCGGAGGGCGTGTGTGTGTGTGTGTGTGTGTGTGTGGAGTCACTCCACCGGAGGGCGTGTGTGTGTGTGTGGAGTCTCTCCACCAGAGGGCGTGTGTGTGTGTGTGTGTGTGTGTGTGTGTGTGTGGAGTCTCTCCACCAGAGGGCGTGTGTGTGTGTGTGTGTGTGTGTGTGTGTGTGTGGAGTCTCTCCACCAGAGGGCAGTGTTTCACACACTCAGCTCAGTCAGAGTCGCATGAAAGGGAAGTTGCGCTGCTCTTTTCTCCTCTATTGTGGCGTATATCGAGTGAGACGCTTCTGGAACAGGAACAAATGTGGGCGGGGCTTGATATTAACTGTGAGGAGTTGATTGGATGGTTGTGGTTTGATTTTGGTGGATCTCATGTGAATGACAGGTTGCCCCGCCCTCGTCATCAAAGAGAAGAGATGCTGCTAGATTATTAACACAGTTATGATGATGTGCACGCATAAATCATTTACACTAAACACTGCAATATTCCACAAGGAAACTAGACTGGCCTCTTGATTTCATGATGACTGTGTGCTTCTCGCAGGCCGTCCAGTCCGACGCTGTCCTTCAGGGTTCTGCTGACGGAGGCGAGCGTGGCGCTCTGTGATGACATCACCAGCCGGTCAGGTTCGGTGGAGCTGCTGCGTCTCACCGTCTCTAAACTCCTGCTCCTGCTGCCGGCCGTCGGCGCTCCGCCCGACCGCACCGACCGCACCGCACACACCGTACAGCTGCTCTGCGGAGGCCTGCAGGTGGACAACCAGCTGTACCAGCGCGCCAGCTTCCACTTCCCCGTCATCATGTGCCAGGAGCCGCCGGGCGACCCCGCGCTGACCCCGGGCGACCCCGCGCTGACCCCGCAGGAGTTCTGCCACGCCTGCTTCTTCTCTCTGAGCCTCACGGTCTCCGGCTCCGGACAGCTGGACCGGCTCTCGCTGCGCATCCGCCCGGCGCGCGTGTATCTGGAGGACACCTTCCTCTACTACATGAAGACGCTCCTGCACACCTACATCCCAGAATGCACCCTGGCTGTGCGTGGCGAAGGCGCGGGGCTCCCGCGGGAGGTGCTGGAGTCGATGCGTGCGCTGGTGACGCCGCTACGCCTGCAGAAGCTCTCGATCGAACCCCTTCAGCTGCTGCTCTCCATCCACGCGTCTCTGAAGCTCTACATCGCCTCCGACCACACGCCGCTGTCCTTCTCGCTGTTCGAGCGCGGCCCTGTCTGCACCACCTCACGCCAGCTCGTACACACACTCGCCATGCACTACGCCGCCGGCGCGCTCTTCCGGGCAGGTGCGTGTCTCACACACACACACACACACACACACACACACACACACACCTGAGAACTTAACATGTAATCCATGAGCTTCTGTTCGTGACAGAAACGAGTCGACAGATGCGTTACTCTACAGTCACTGTGTGTTTGTTAAATTAACATAAGCTGGTGTGTGTGTGTGTGTGTGTGTGTGTGTAGGTTGGGTCGTCGGGTCTCTGGAGATTCTCGGCAGTCCCGCCAGTCTCGTTCGGAGTATCGGGAACGGCGTGTCAGATTTCTTCCGGTTGCCATACGAGGGTTTGACTCGCGGGCCGGGAGCCTTTATCAGCGGCGTCTCGAGAGGAACCAACTCATTCATCAAACACATCTCTAAAGGTGACACACACACACACACACACACACACTCACTCACACACACTCGGTCTGTAATGGTGGGTTTATTTGATTTAATATTGACTGTTTCCAGCTGCTACGGTGTTAGTACTGAATGAACAAACCTGTGTTAACAAACCTGCTGCGTCTCGTATCTGTACCTCAGTGCAGACGTTGATGTGCGTTTGGACAGATGTGTGTCTCTCTCACTGACACGTTAGTGTGTTTGTGTGTGTGTGTGTGTGTGTGTGTGTGTCTGTCTACAGGGACTCTGACGTCCATCACGAATCTAGCCACGAGTCTGGCGCGGAACATGGACCGTCTGTCGCTGGACGACGAGCATTACACGCGCCAGGAGGAGTGGAGGAGGCAGCTGCCGGAGACTCTGGGAGACGGGCTGAGACAAGGCCTGTCCAGACTGGGCATCAGCCTGCTGGGTGAGACACACACACACACACACACACTTACGAGTGCAGTCCGCTTCTGCAGCGCTGTATACAACACAGATTATTCACAGCAGCCTCACAGTGGTCAGCAGGACAATAACAGAATTAATGGTGTGTGTGTGTGTGTGTGTGTGTGTGTGTGTGTGTAGGCGCGGTCGCAGGAATCGTGGATCAGCCCATGCAGACGTTCACACGGACGCTGGATCTGCCGAGCTCGGCGAGCAGCACGGCCCGCGGCGTCATCTCAGGGGTGGGGAAAGGCATTGTGGGAGTTTTCACAAAGCCAATCGGAGGAGCAGCTGAGCTGGTGTCGCAGACGGGATACGGTATGAGGCGTTCATGCACACGCGCGCAGGACAGTGTGTTGATGTGCAGGTGTGCAGTGACCCGTGTGTGTGTGTGTCTCAGGTCTGCTTCACGGCGCGGGTCTCTGGCAGCTTCCCAAACAGCTGCACCCGCCGACAGACTCCAGATCAGCCGACGCCCCCAACAGCCACGTCAAATACGTCTGGTAAGCCTACGCTTCACTTCACAACCAGGACCCAAAAATGTCTCAGGTTACGACTGTAACCCACGTTCCCTGAGAACCGGGAACTCGCACTGCGTCTGAAGAGCTTATATTCAATCACGGCAGTCGATATTGACACACACAGGCTGTCAGCGACAGTGTTCCCTACGGCCACTGCCCAAGCTAGAAGCCTCAAAGAGGCTCCGATACCACGAAGCCAAGGCCGCTCAAGGGCTTGGAACCAACAGCTTCCGTGGAAGGGGTTCCTTTAAAAGCGCTATACAAATAAATGTGAATTGAATTGAATTGGCCTCTCTGAACTTTCCCCTCACTGTCTCGACGGCGGTGCTGAACCGTTCAGAAGGCGACGACACAGGTACAACGAGAAGAAAGGCTTTTTCTTTCTCCCCGGTGTCATCCCAGTTGAACCACAGATGCTTATCCCTGGCTGCCATCGAGAGTCCGATCACGGCGGCTGCTTGTTTGGTGGCCCGGAGAGCTAATCTGTGGTGTCGCGAGGCCCTTGCAACACTGCTATTGTGTGCAAGGCATGACCAGCCAGACCCGCCGGCACGTATGCCCGGCCTTTTAATCGCGATGTCATATTTTAGTGGCTTAAACGGCAGGGCCGGAGCACTTAGTGTCAGTGCCTGTCCATAGAATGGAGTGCTCACGGGAGCTGGAGCGCTTACGGCCGGAAAGAAACCGTTCGTAAACGTCTGCCACGAGCGTCTCTTCCCTCGCGCGCTCCTACGGCAGCAACGCCTCGCTGAGCGTGTTCCGTAACTCACAGCTCATCTTGCGCGGGGCACAGTGGCTGTGAGGGTTCGGGTCTGAATCCTCTTCACACTCATCAGCCTCTGTGGGGCGCGGGAGATAGACAACTCTCTCGAACTCCTCGGCGAGTTCCCTCTGAAACCCGACTCTAGTTTCTGCTCCGCCTCAGTGCGAGCGGGACCTGAGCGCCTGGCATAGATGCCTGTCCCTCTTCCCAAAGGAAAATCTCTCAGTTGGCACAAGCAGATCCCTCAAGAACTGATTGTGCGCGCTCTGAGCCCAAACAAACGCACAAGTTGTGTGTGTCATCAGGTGTCAAATATCTTAGACACGGATCCACACACTTCCTGAAGCGTTTTTCACAAGCCATGATTACCTTTTGAAGTTTCAGGTTGAAGCGTACAAACAAAACAGTCCCTTCAGACGATAAGAGGTTGGCATGTTCTCTAGGCGCCCCTTTTATACTCACACTGGTAGTGACATCATAGGCTGCTGCCGGTCAATATCGATTGCCGTGATTGGATAACTGTACGTACACACCGCCGCCGACTTGAGCTGCAAAGAAGCTCTGGCCGCCCCGTCCAGGACATTGTCAAAAGTACGGGGAAGCTTTTGGCGCTTTGGCCGCTCTGACGTAGCAGCGGGAGGAGAGAAGTGTCACAACATGAAATGTAAACAGAAAAAAAACAAGCAATACATTGACACTAGAAACCTTTTATAATGACAGCATTTTTATAACCGTTTTGGTCACATTTGGTCGGGGGGAAAAAGAATAATTAGCTATTATTATTGTTTGCATCTAGTGAAATTGGTCAAATCGGTGTTACCGTGAGCAAATGAATCCCGCTTAAAGGCCGTGTTGCAGGTTAAATTTTTCAACGAATTTGTGCAATTTGCTTGTTGGTAATGAACATTTAAACTGTTATCCATTGTATTTTATGTTGTTGGGTATCACAAAACGGAATATAATACGAAAAAGTAGGTACTATCTTACAGCGCCAACGATTCTCCTTTCCGCCACAATGCATTCCATGACGTCACCTTGGGGAGAGAGTTTACCAAAGCCCGCCTGGAGAGCGTTGAGAGCGACTAGAGAGACGAGTAGTGGACGAGAGTATTCAGATTATAGAACATGATCATTGTCTATACAACACATCTATAGTCACCTATAACTGTTTAAGTTGGTTCATAAGACTTTGTGAAAAAAGTAAACAAACAACATACTCGTGCGTGCTGGCTTGAAGGGGACCATGATCCTGAGATGTGTGTATGCTATCTTCAGCACAAACGGGTTCAGGCAGCATTCAGCATTCAGTCACATCTGGTCGCGGGGTGAGCTCCTCGACCAGCGACCCAAACGCACTCACTGCCCAACAGCACAAGCTTTCCAGCGCAGTTTCCATGGGACGGCACCGCCCGCACGAGCACCTGCCGAACACCGCGACAGACACACGGCGGCTACGTTTGCAACAACATTTTCACCGGAGGAAGAGAAACGCTTAGAAACGCCCATATAGCAGCACGATGCCTTCTATTTCTAGATGACAAAGACAAAGTTTACCAGTACTATGACAAAGGCTACCGGTAACGTTATCTGAACTAACGTCATGATCACCGCCACTATAAAGAAAACGTTGATTTTTCACTCGGTGCTATTCAATGACAGTAAAAAAAAAGATGTGTCTGATTGACGCTCTGGTCGCTGATGCGACGCCGAGGGATTTGACGCTCCTTGCAGCGGAGAGAAGCTTCCATTGAAAATGAATGACTTCCGGTAACTTTGGAAGCTCAAGTCGGCGGCGGCGTGTACGCGTCTCAGACACCGGTTCACGCGGAGGCATTCCCCAAAGCATCATCGACGCAGTGCGAGTTCCCTTTCGAAAGGAAACCTGGATATATGAGTTAAGACCTAAAAAATCATGGAAGTTTCTGTAAAGAATATACATTTTTCTTATGTCAAGCTTTGCCCTTTGACCTTTGCCGTGTGTGTGTGTGTGTCTGCAGGAAGATGCTGCAGTCTCTGGGCCGCCCCGAGCTCCACATGGCTCTGGATGTGTGTATGGTGAGCGGGTCGGGTCAGGAACACGCCGGCTGTCTGCTTCTGAGCGGAGAGGTTCTGTTCGTGGTCAGTGTGTGTGAGGACGCGCAGCAGCAGGCCTTTCCCATCACTGAGATCCAGTGTGAACTCGACACACACACGCCTGGACGCATCACACTCACACTGCAGCAGCACCGCGTGACCAGTGACACAGAGGTACAC
This sequence comes from Phoxinus phoxinus, assembly GCF_949152265.1. NCBI lineage: Eukaryota > Metazoa > Chordata > Actinopteri > Cypriniformes > Leuciscidae > Phoxinus > Phoxinus phoxinus. Next base: position 37,140,012 of record NC_136885.1, read on the forward strand.
ACACACACACTCACTCACTAACTTACACACACACTCACTCACTAACTTACACACACACTCACTCACTCACTCACACACACACACACACACACTCACTCACTAACTTACACACACACTCACTCACTAACTTACACACACACTCACTCACTCACTCACACACACACACACACACACACACACACTCACTCACTCACTCACTCACTCACTCACTCACTCACTCACTCACTCACTCACTCACACACACACACACTCACTCACTCACACACAAACACACTCACTCACTCACACACACACTTACACACTCACATTCACTCACTCACTCACTCACTCACTCACTCACACACACACTCACTCACTCACACACACACACTCACTCACACACACACTCACTCACACACACACTCACACACTCACACTCACTCACTCATTCACTCACTCACACTCACTCACTCACACTCACTCACTCACTCACTCACTCACTCACTCACACACACACTCACTCACTCACACACACACACACACTCACTCACACACACACTCACACACTCACACTCACTCACTCACTCACTCACTCACACTCACTCACTCACACTCACTCACTCACTCACACACTCACTCACTCACACACACTCACTCACACACACACACTCAAACACACACACACACACACACACACACACTCACTCACTCACACACTCACTCACACACACTCACTCACTCACTCACTCACATAAGCACACTCACACACACACACACTCACTCACACACACACTCACACACTCACACTCACTCACTCACTCACTCACACTCACTCACTCACACTCACTCACTCACTCACACACTCACTCACACACACTCACTCACACACACACACACTCAAACACACACACACACACACACACACACACACACACACTCACTCACACACTCACTCACACACACTCACTCACACACACTCACTCACTCACTCACATAAGCACACACACACACACACACACACTCACTCACCTAACCGTTGTTAATGTTTGCAAATGAAACAGTGTTATTTTAATATCATTGAGATACTTGGTTAGGTTAGGGTTATTAACGGATGCGTCTTCAGCCGCTTCTGGAAAATGGCAACACTTGTCCATGTTTTCACTGTTACACATCTTCTGGAAGTGTTAATCTCTGTCTGTTTATTAGCATGACTGTGTCTCGATCATGTGTGTATAGATCATGTGTGTATAGATCATGTGTGTGTCTCGATCATGTGTGTGTCTCGATCATGTGTGTGTCTCGATCATGTGTGTGTCGATCATGTGTGTATAGATCATGTGTGTATAGATCATGTGTGTGTCTCGATCATGTGTGTGTCTCGATCATGTGTGTGTCTCGATCATGTGTGTGTCTCGATCATGTGTGTGTCTCGATCATGTGTGTGTCTCGATCATGTGTGTGTCTCGATCATGTGTGTGTCTCGATCATGTGTGTGTCTCGATCATGTGTGTGTCTCGATCATGTGTGTGTCTCGATCATGTGTGTGTCTCGATCATGTGTGTGTCTCGATCATGTGTGTGTCTCGATCATGTGTGTCTCGATCATGTGTGTCTCGATCATGTGTGTGTCTCGATCATGTGTGTCTCGATCATGTGTGTGTCTCGATCATGTGTGTGTCTCGATCATGTGTGTGTCTCGATCATGTGTGTGTCTCGATCATGTGTGTATAGATCATGTGTGTGTCTCGATCATGTGTCTCGATCATGTGTGTCTCGATCATGTGTGTCTCGATCATGTGTGTGTCTCGATCATGTGTGTGTCTCGATCATGTGTGTGTCTCGATCATGTGTGTGTCTCGATCATGTGTGTGTCTCGATCATGTGTGTCTCGATCATGTGTGTGTATAGATCATGTGTGTGTCTCGATCATGTGTGTGTCTCGATCATGTGTGTGTCTCGATCATGTGTGTATAGATCATGTGTGTATAGATCATGTGTGTCTCGATCATGTGTGTGTCTCGATCATGTGTGTGTCTCGATCATGTGTGTGTCTCGATCATGTGTGTGTCTCGATCATGTGTGTCTCGATCATGTGTGTCTCGATCATGTGTGTGTATAGATCATGTGTGTCTCGATCATGTGTGTGTCTCGATCATGTGTGTGTCTCGATCATGTGTGTATAGATCATGTGTGTGTCTCGATCATGTGTCTCGATCATGTGTGTCTCGATCATGTGTGTGTCTCGATCATGTGTGTGTAGATCGTGACTGTGTCTCGATCATGTGTGTGTCTCGATCATGTGTGTGTATAGATCATGTGTGTGTATAGATCATGTGTGTCTCGATCATGTGTGTGTCTCGATCATGTGTGTCTCGATCATGTGTGTGTCTCGATCATGTGTGTGTAGATCGTGACTGTGTCTCGATCATGTGTGTCTCGATCATGTGTGTGTATAGATCATGTGTGTGTATAGATCATGTGTGTCTCGATCATGTGTGTGTCTCGATCATGTGTGTGTCTCGATCATGTGTGTGTCTCGATCATGTGTGTGTCTCGATCATGTGTGTGTCTCGATCATGTGTGTATAGATCATGTGTGTGTCTCGATCATGTGTGTCTCGATCATGTGTGTGTCTCGATCATGTGTGTGTCTCGATCATGTGTGTATAGATCATGTGTGTGTCTCGATCATGTGTGTGTCTCGATCATGTGTGTGTAGATCGTGACTGTGTCTCGATCATGTGTGTGTCTCGATCATGTGTGTGTCTCGATCATGTGTGTCTCGATCATGTGTGTGTATAGATCATGTGTGTGTATAGATCATGTGTGTCTCGATCATGTGTGTCTCGATCATGTGTGTGTCTCGATCATGTGTGTATAGATCATGTGTGTGTCTCGATCATGTGTGTGTCTCGATCATGTGTGTGTCTCGATCATGTGTGTGTCTCGATCATGTGTGTATAGATCATGTGTGTGTCTCGATCATGTGTGTCTCGATCATGTGTGTGTCTCGATCATGTGTGTGTCTCGATCATGTGTGTGTAGATCGTGACTGTGTCTCGATCATGTGTGTGTCTCGATCATGTGTGTGTAGATCGTGACTGTGTCTCGATCATGTGTGTGTCTCGATCATGTGTGTGTCTCGATCATGTGTGTATAGATCATGTGTGTGTCTCGATCATGTGTGTCTCGATCATGACTGTGTATAATCGTGTGTCTCGATCATGACTGTGTCTCGATCATGTGTGTGTCTCGATCATGTGTGTGTCTCGATCATGTGTGTATAGGACATGACTGTGTATAATCATGTGTGTGTCTCGATCATGTGTGTATAGGACATGACTGTGTATAATCATGTGTGTGTCTCGATCATGTGTGTATAGGACATGACTGTGTATAATCGTGTGTGTGTCTCGATCATGTGTGTGTATAGGACATGACTGTGTATAATCATATGTGTGTCTCGATCATGTGTGTATAATCGTGTGTGTGTCTCGATCATGTGTGTATAGGACATGACTGTGTATAATCGTGTGTGTGTCTCGATCATGTGTGTGTATAGGACATGACTGTGTATAATCATATGTGTGTCTCGATCATGTGTGTATAATCGTGTGTGTGTCTCGATCATGTGTGTATAGGACATGACTGTGTATAATCGTGTGTGTCTCGATCATGTGTGTGTATAGGACATGACTGTGTATAATCATATGTGTGTCTCGATCATGTGTGTATAATCGTGTGTGTGTCTCGATCATGTGTGTATAATCGTGTGTGTGTCTCGATCATGACTGTATAATCATATGTGTGTCTCGATCATGTGTGTGTCTCGATCATGTGTGTATAGATCATGTGTGTGTCTCGATCATGTGTGTATAGATCATGTGTGTGTCTCGATCATGTGTGTATAGATCATGTGTGTGTCTCGATCATGTGTGTATAGGACATGACTGTGTATAATCGTGTGTGTGTCTCGATCATGTGTGTGTATAGGACATGACTGTGTATAATCATATGTGTGTCTCGATCATGTGTGTATAATCGTGTGTGTGTCTCGATCATGTGTGTATAATCGTGTGTGTGTCTCGATCATGACTGTATAATCATATGTGTGTCTCGATCATGTGTGTGTCTCGATCATGTGTGTATAGATCATGTGTGTGTCTCGATCATGTGTGTATAGATCATGTGTGTGTCTCGATCATGTGTGTATAGATCATGTGTGTGTCTCGATCATGTGTGTATAGATCATGACTGTGTATAATCATGTGTGTGTATAGATCATGTGTGTGTCTCGATCATGTGTGTATAGATCATGACTGTGTATAATCGTGTGTGTGTCTCGATCATGACTGTGTATAATCGTGTGTGTGTCTCGATCATGACTGTGTATAATCGTGTGTGTGTATAGATCATGACTGTGTATAATCATGTGTGTGTGTCTCGATCATGACTGTGTATAATCGTGTGTGTGTATAGATCATGACTGTGTATAATTATGTGTGTGTGTCTCGATCATGTGTGTGTCTCAGGCCGACGGGTCCCGCGAGCGCCTCTCGGAGCTGCAGTACAGTCGGCTGGTGGAGTTCGTCACCGGAGCGTCTCAGTTTTTGTCTCCGTCTCAGTCGTCGCGTCACCAGCCGCCCGTCACTCCCGCGGATCCGCCGCCCACCGTCTCCAGAACATACCAGTACCACGCAGACCCGGCCTGCGCGCGCGTGTTCGTCTGCAAGTTCACCATGGTGAAGAACAGAGCGCTGCGCATCGGCTTCCACTGACGCTCGCATCACAGACTTCATCTGGTTTACAGAGCGTACATCACTTTGAGACGTCACTACATCAGCCAAAGCTGCTTTCTGTGTGAATGTGATGCTTTAAACCAAAAGACGGCCTTCATTTATTTTTATAAGCAATGCAAGGAAGATGGTTTACTGTTTTTTTATTGTATTATTCGCTCCTGTATTCTGGTCTAATGAAAATATGAGTCTGTTGCTTCATAATGAATCTGCTTATTTTGTAATAAAACATGGGATATTTGAAGATGTATCATGAGCTTGACACCAGTTGTTTGGTTGTGTGAACAGTGTGTTTGGTGTGTGCGGTGTACAGCCTCGTTTGACCCCGTGAGCGTCTGACCTGCGGCTGCGTTAGTGAAGAGCTTCTGTCTGCAGGGAAAACATTCACTCGGTCACTTGAGATTCAAACATTCACTCGTCAGTCACTGGAAATTTAAACATTCACTCGTCGGTCACTGGAGATTCAAACATTCACTCGTCGGTCACTGGAGATTCAAACATTCACTCGTCGGTCACTGGAGATTCAAACATTCACTCGTCAATCACTGGAGATTCAAACATTCACTCGTCAGTCACTGGAGATTCAAACATTCACTCGTCAATCACTGGAGATTCAAACATTCACTCGTCGGTCACTGGAGATTCAAACATTCACTCGTCAGTCACTGGAGATTCAAACATTCACTCGTCGGTCACTGGAGATTCAAACATTCACTCGTCGGTCATTGGAGATTCAAACATTCACTCGTCGGTCACTTGAGATTCAAACATTCACTCGTCGGTCACTGGAGATTCAAACATTCACTCGTCAGTCACTGGAGATTCAAACATTCACTCGTCGGTCACTTGAGATTCAAACATTCACTCGTCGGACACTGGAGATTCAAACATTCACTCGTCGGTCACTGGAGATTCAAACATTCACTCGTCGGTCACTGGAGATTCAAACATTCACTCGTCAGTCACTGGAGATTCAAACATTCACTCGTCGGTCACTGGAGATTCAAACATTCACTCGTCAGTCACTGGAGATTCAAACATTCACTCGTCGGTCACTGGAGATTCAAACATTCACTCGTCGGTCACTGGAGATTCAAACATTCACTCGTCAATCACTGGAGATTCAAACATTCACTCGTCGGTCACTGGAGATTCAAACATTCACTCGTCAGTCACTGGAGATTCAAACATTCACTCGTCGGTCACTTGAGATTCAAACATTCACTCGTCGGACACTGGAGATTCAAACATTCACTCGTCGGTCACTGGAGATTCAAACATTCACTCGTCGGTCACTGGAGATTCAAACATTCACTCGTCAGTCACTGGAGATTCAAACATTCACTCGTCGGTCACTGGAGATTCAAACATTCACTCGTCGGTCATTGGAGATTCAAACATTCACTCGTCACACACTGGAGATTCAAACATTCACTCGTCGGTCACTGGAGATTCAAACATTCACTCGTCGGTCACTGGAAATTTAAACATTCACTCGTCGGTCATTGGAGATTCAAACATTCACTCGTCGGTCACTGGAGATTCAAACATTCACTCGTCGGTCACTGGAGATTCAAACATTCACTCGTCGGTCACTGGAGATTCAAACATTCACTCGTCGGTCACTGGAGATTCAAACATTCACTCGTCGGTCACTGGAGATTCAAACATTCACTCGTCGGTCACTGGAGATTCAAACATTCACTCGTCGGTCACTGGAGATTCAAACATTCACTCGTCGGTCACTGGAGATTCAAACATTCACTCGTCGGTCACTGGAGATTCAAACATTCACTCGTCGGTCATTGGAGATTCAAACATTCACTCGTCGGTCACTGGAGATTCAAACATTCACTCGTCGGTCACTTGAGATTCAAACATTCACTCGTCAGTCACTGGAAATTTAAACATTCACTCGTCGGTCATTGGAGATTCAAACATTCACTCGTCGGTCACTTGAGATTCAAACATTCACTCGTCAGTCACTGGAAATTTAAACATTCACTCGTCGGTCATTGGAGATTCAAACATTCACTCGTCGGTCACTGGAGAGTCAAACATTCACTCGTCGGTCACTGGAGATTCAAACATTCACTCGTCAATCACTGGAGATTCAAACATTCACTCGTCGGTCACTGGAGATTCAAACATTCACTCGTCGGTCACTGGAGATTCAAACATTCACTCGTCGGTCACTGGAGATTCAAACATTCACTCGTCGGTCACTGGAGATTCAAACATTCACTCGTCGGTCACTGGAGATTCAAACATTCACTCGTCGGTCACTGGAGATTCAAACATTCACTCGTCGGTCATTGGAGATTCAAACATTCACTCGTCAGTCACTGGAGATTCAAACATTCACTCGTCGGTCACTGGAGATTCAAACATTCACTCGTCGGTCACTGGAGATTCAAACATTCACTCGTCGGTCACTGGAGATTCAAACATTCACTCGTCGGTCACTGGAGATTCAAACATTCACTCGTCGGTCACTGGAGATTCAAACATTCACTCGTCGGTCACTGGAGATTCAAACATTCACTCGTCGGTCACTGGAGATTCAAACACTCACTCGTCGGTCACTGGAGATTCAAACATTCACTCGTCACACACTGGAGATTCAAACATTCACTCGTCGGTCACTGGAGATTCAAACACTCACTCGTCGGTCACTGGAGATTCAAACACTCACTCGTCGGTCACTGGAGATTCAAACATTCACTCGTCGGTCACTGCCTATTAAACATCGTATACATTTTAAAATATTGCTGATTACTTAAAGCACTGAATGGTTTAGCTCCGCGGAACTTGAGCGAGCTCTTAACGCATTATAGTCCTTCACGTCTATAACGATCTCAAAATTACGCCCAGTTAAAGGGATAGTTCACTTTGAAATTAAATTTTGGTATGTTTTAGCTTACCTGAAGTGCATCCAAGATGTAGGTGTCTTTGTTTCCCCAGTAGTTTCAATTTTGATATTTTTAGGTCAAACCGTTCTTGTCTGTCAGTCATATAATGCAGGTCTATGGTCACCACCTCAAAGAGCACGCACAGACAAGTCCAAGTTAAACAATTCCCCATCGCAAGTACACATTGACGGCCTAAGACACGAAACGACCGGTTTGTGTGAGAAAACGAACAGTATTTATTTTAAATGTAAAATAAATGTATTTATACATATGTATTAGTCCACAGACTATGCTAGAACGCGCACACACCCTCACATCACTTGGGCGTGGTTGTGTACAAGAGGTAAAAAATATATATAGTGTTCGTTTTCTCACACAATTCGCTCGTTTCGGGTCTTGCCTGCACACATATATTCAAATGTGCATACCTATAGATTAAACATGTCAGCGCTCATACAGATTTGTGTTTTTGAAGTTTGCGCGGAGATAACGTCTTTAAAAAAAAATTCAAAGTTTGCGTTCTTGTGCGGATGAGCGGCCGGAGCGCGTTAAGGGTTTTCTGTTAGAGCGGTGTCGTGTTAGCGGCCCCCAAGTTAATAACTAATGATCTTTGCAACGGAAGTGAATCAATCAAAACTAACTTTATCTGGACAATAACTTTATTCTAGAGCTGCTGTAAAGCCTGAACACACTCTGTTGATATACTTTAATTTCCTATTATCACTGTAAAGCTGCTTTGAAACAATATATATTGTTAAAAGCGCCATTTAAATGAAGGTGACTTGACATATATACACACTCATTTTCACACACACAATTACTTTCTGTATTGATCAAAATAAATGCAGGCTTGCTAAGAAATTTCTTTCAAAAACATATATATACATACATACACTTCTGAGAGATCTCACGCTCTTTTCTAAAGTGGCCTGATCATTTCTTATGATTACAGTGTTTGGATAAAACATGACGCATACATAGGTAAAAAAGGGCTTTATTTAAAACAATGTATAAAAACAGGCATGTCAAGAGTAATATGTACATACATGTAGATTCACAGGACCAAAATTAATACTGTACAGAAGTGCAAAACTCATGAGAAATTCATGATTAAAAACAAACCCACACATAGAGGAACGCAAAATTCCGCAAAAACACACTCACTCACTCAGAGCCGCCTCACGTTGTGTTTGCTCCGAGCGCTGCCCGGCAGCACGTCTCTCCGGCTCCGGCGTTTGGCCAAAACACACACTCACTCACTCTCACACACACACTCACACTCACACTCACTCAGAGCCGCCTCACGTTGCGTTTGCTCTGAGCGCTGCCCGGCAGCACGTCTCTCCGGCATTTGGCCAAAACACACACTCACTCTCACACACACACTCACACTCACACTCACTCAGAGCCGCCTCACGTTGCGTTTGCTCTGAGCGCTGCCCGGCAGCACGTCTCTCCGGCTCCGGCGTTTGGCCGACAGGTGCGCGCAGTCTCTGGCCCCGTGGAAGGAGCTCGAGCACGAGGTGCAGAAGCGGAAGCGGCAGTCGCTCCAGCTACACACACCCTCGGCGCGCAGCGCGTGACAGCGGGCCGGGTGCTCGCAGCGAGGACACGGCTTCAGGTGCTCGTCACTGAACAGCGTTTCTGCCACCTGAGGGTCCACACAGAGAGAGCCATTAGTACCAGCCAACGGGGAACGTTCGCTCAACGTCAGGAAATACATTCCAGTACGTCATGCAGCCAAAACAGACTTCGATGCTTGATGACAAAATAACCCTTTAACCCTAGATGGTTGAGTCAAGTCAACAATATAGATAGTTTCAAAGCAGCTTTACAATGATAATAGGAAATTAAAGTAACAGATTGTTTTGGCGTTACAGCAGCTCTAGAATAAAGTTATTGTCCAAAATAGGGTCCTAGGTGCAAGCGTCAAAAAATAAATAAAGTAGAAGTTATCTCCGGGCAAACTTTAAAAACGTGAATCTGTGAAACGTTGCCGATGTGCAAATGCATATTACGCGTTTAGTCTATGCGCGTTTGAATATATACGTGCGTAGGCATGTAGTCTTTCTCTACAAATTGACCTCAACAAACTACAGAATCTTTTTTATCGCTTCCACGTGTCCATGCGAACCGGAATTATTTTGACAACGTTTTATCTGTACAGAGGTACAGGGAAGGAGGCCTTCAGGAGATGTGTCAGGGGAGAGACTACAGTGTGTGTGTGTGTGTGTGTGTGTGTGTGTGTGTGTCCAGGCTCAGGTCCTTCATCAGATCTGGACTCATCATCCGGCGGACTGCGGTAAACCTCGGGGTAAACGGAGACTAATATTAGCGTAGACGCCACTGTTCTTCTGATGTAGCGAGTAGGGAGGGGTACCGATGGGGTATTAAACGGGCTCCGGGCTGAATTTTGAGAGACCGCTGTATCGATAAGCTCGGACGTTATCGGTTCTGCTGTCGGTACTGGAGAAATTAAGAAAATACACCTAGGCTACTATTTATTATTAAAATAAAGACGTCATTTAAAAAAAAAAATTCTCGCCCGCCATTTCTATGTATACTAATATTAAACCATTTGTCCGTGATGCATTTTTGCTATTCGCAGTCCAGAAGAGAGATCTCACGCGGAGCCACAGCGCACACAACACGAGCCCTGCTTAATGAGTGACGACAGAACTAAACATTCAAACGGAGCCCGGTGTCACTTTAGATCGTGATATTAGTCTGATTTTATTTTAGATTTCGGCTTCCAAAGATTATAAAAATAATATATTGAGTGAGGTAAAACCATTAAAAACTATATCTGTCGAGCGCAGCTTCTTCCCTTCGCAGCGGTGCGCTGTCATTTCTCCCTGAAACTCAAACTTAACGACAGAATCTGCACGATCAGTGATTGTTGTAAAATGCAGTCTAGCTACTGTTGCTAAATTGCGGGACCAGTTTAATAATAAAAAGAGCTATTAAAAGCATAACAATCTAAAAGAGATGCTGTTCGCAAGGCGGCGCACGCTCTGAAACAGAACAAGACAAGCAAATTATACTTTGGGTTTCATGTGCGCGTCGATCAAACGTACACAAAAATGTGATTCACTTAAACGCAGTTAATGTCTTAAATGGAGTTATGGGAGTAGTTGGGAGAATGGGAGTAGTTGGGAGAATGGGAGTAGTTGGGAGAATATGGTGCATCAGTAGCCTATCAGATCTGCACTCGGTCTTAAAGGAGCCGCAGTCTAATAAACATGCGGACGAGTGCGCCATTACTGCGAATCACAACTAAAGGCAGAGAGAAAAATCACTCACAGCTCTGGAATGAATAACTTCAGCTTTAATAAGCATTAATCTATGATAAACTATGCAGTGTTATTTTACATTTGATTACTTTATTAGATTTTTAGAAACCATACCTGAACAGTTAGGGTTAGTAGACCTTCCTGAAATTAAAGCACTGTGTAGGCCTTTATAATGTGCATCTTTGTTTTAATTATTTATCTTTTGTTTATCTTTGTTTAATAATATATATTATATTATATATAATAGGGCTGTAACGATTTACGATATTAAACCGAAATCGCGACACTCAGATCCACGAACCTGTGTCGCGGTATGAGAAGGCAGATCGCGATCGACACACCCCTTCCCAGACTTATCTTTCTCGTCCAGAATAGATCCTAGGGCTGTGACGGGGTCTTTTACATATTAGGTATGGGAATTTCAAGCAAAAATAATATTCGAAGATCGCTGGGTATCATTTGATTATTATTCAAAAATCGCACCTCTCCCCCACACGCACGAGCACACACACACACACACACACAAGCAAACACCAGAGCAAGTGAGCAAAGCGCGCGGTGTTTGCTTGTATGTGTGTGTATGTGTGTGTGTGTGTGTGTGTGTGTGTGTGTGTGTGTGTGGCACCGGCGCGCGCGTGAACTGGAGCTCACCTTATAAACGAATCGAAACTTAGAAAGCTTGAAATACTTTTACTTGATTTAATGTTAATTCAAAACATAAAGAAATGGCGGTTTAGGCTAATTCGTAGGAAGTGTGCATTTCTCTATATAGGCGCGTTCACTTTGTGGCAAGCGTTATTCCTGCGCTTGAGATGCGGGTCATGCGGAATAGGCAATATATTATTTGTGGTTTACAGCACAGTAAGCCTCGGTTACCTCAGAAGAATTTTTAACATGCTCGAATCATCTCCACAATGGAGTATAGTTCTGTTTGTTTTTCAAAAGTATTTTGTTACAAGAAAACAGAGTTATAGCTTTAGCTATTTATTTATTTGGCTTTTAAAATCCTCCCTCCTCGCAAGAATCGCGGTTTGTATCGAATCGTGGGTCAGAAATCGGGATACGAACCGAATTGTGGGTTTGCTGTATTGTTACAGCCCTAATATATATATATATATATATAAAACAAAAAGAACCGATAAGAATACCATTTAAGTACCGGTTCGATAAGCAGTATTGGTAAGAGTAGTAATACCGTTAAAACCTTAACGATACCCATCCCTAGCAACGAGTACATCAGGGTTTACGGGAAGTGTTCCCGGTCCCGGCTGACCTAATCTATGCAGCCTAACATTGAGTTATAGAAGTCTATAATGCATTATGTGAATGCTAGGCCAAAGATATGTGTCTTTAATCTAGCTTTGAACTGACAGAGTGTGTCTGCTTCCCGGACAATGTTAGGAAGACTGTTCCAAAGTTTTGGTGCTAAATAGGAAAAGGATCTACCGCCGGCAGTCGATTTTGATATTCTATGTATTATCAACTGGCCGAAATTTTGAGATCGCAATAGACGTGAAGGACTATAATGCGTTAAGAGTGAATTGGTGAATTGGTAAGTTTCATCAGGGCGCGAAGAAATATAGAGCTGAGTATCGTCGGCATAACAGTGAAAGCTAATTCCATGTTTCCTAATGATATCTCCTAATGGTAGCATGTACAGAGTGAACAGCAGCGGTCCTAGTACTGAGCCTTGTGGTACGCCATGCTGAACTTGTGATCGAGAAGACATCTCTTCATTTACTGCTACAAACTGATAACGGTCAGATAAGTATGATTTAAACCATAATAGTGCAGTTCCACTAATGCCAACATTATTTTAAAATGTTTAAATGTAAAATGTTTAAAAAAAAATTGGTCAATGGTGTCAAATGCAGCACTAAGATCCAGTAACACTAATAGAGAGACACAACCACGATCGGATGATAAGAGCAAATCATTTGTGACTTTAACGAGAGCTGTCTCGGTACTATGCTACGGTCTAAATCCGGACAGAAAATCCTCAGATATCATTTCTTTCTAGAAAGGAACACAGTTGTGAGGATACTGCTTTTTCTTATATCTCTGACAGAAAAGGCAGATTCGAGATCGGCTTGTAATTGACTAATTCTGTAGGATCAAGTTGTGTTTTTTTAACAAGCGGTTTAATCATAGCTAGCTTAAAGGTTTAATAAATATGATCAGCACAGGTGAGTTGCGCACCTGCAGAAACTGCCTGCGTCTGGAGCTGGTGTGGGTCGGGGTGGCGGTCGGGGTGGCGGGCGGGGGGGCGAGGGGTGTTCGGGCCTGAGCCTGTACGCTGCCCAGAGCCGACCTGCACATCAGCGCCGCCCTGGTGTCCGCATCCGGAACATGAGCCGGCTTTCCACCCTACAGACAAACACAGAGGAAAGCTCAGCACTACATCCTTCACTGTACGGAGACTGACAGAAGATCAACCTCCTGTATTTATCAGTGCGTTTCTTAAATGCATGATCTTAACTCGATTATACCCAATAATCCAGCAGTGTGGGTTCATGCGTTAACCTGTTTTTTTATTTATTTATGGGAGTTAATCATAAATGCTTCAACAAAGTGATGAGTGTGAGAGAGTGAGTGAGTGAGTGTGTGTGAGAGAGTGAGTGAGTGAGTGTGTGTGAGAGTGAGTGAGTGTGTGAGAGAGTGAGTGAGTGAGTGTGTGTGAGAGAGTGAGTGAATGTGTGTGAGAGAGTGAGTGAGTGTGTGTGAGAGAGTGAGTGAGTGAGTGTGAGAGAGTGTGTGAGAGAGTGTGTGAGAGAGTGTGTGAGAGAGTGTGTGAGAGAGTGAGTGTGAGAGTGAGTGTGAGAGTGAGTGTGAGAGTGAGTGTGAGAGTGAGTGTGAGAGAGTGTGTGTGAGAGAGTGTGTGAGAGAGTGTGTGTGAGAGAGAGTGTGTGAGAGAGAGTGTGTGAGAGAGAGTGTGTGAGAGAGAGTGTGTGAGAGAGAGTGTGTGAGAGAGAGTGTGTGAGAGAGAGTGTGTGAGAGAGAGTGTGTGAGAGAGAGTGTGTGAGAGAGAGTGTGTGAGAGAGAGTGTGTGAGAGAGAGTGTGTGAGAGAGAGTGTGTGAGAGAGAGTGTGTGAGAGAGAGTGTGTGAGAGAGAGTGTGTGAGAGAGAGTGTGTGAGAGAGAGTGTGTGAGAGAGAGTGTGTGAGAGAGAGTGTGTGAGAGAGAGTGTGTGAGAGAGAGTGTGTGAGAGAGAGTGTGTGAGAGAGAGTGTGTGAGAGAGAGTGTGTGAGAGAGAGTGTGTGAGAGAGAGTGTGTGAGAGAGAGTGTGTGAGAGAGAGTGTGTGAGAGAGAGTGTGTGAGAGAGAGTGTGTGAGAGAGAGTGTGTGAGAGAGAGTGTGTGAGAGAGAGTGTGTGAGAGAGAGTGTGTGAGAGAGAGTGTGTGAGAGAGAGTGTGTGAGAGAGAGTGTGTGAGAGAGAGTGTGTGAGAGAGAGTGTGTGAGAGAGAGTGTGTGAGAGAGAGTGTGTGAGAGAGAGTGTGTGAGAGAGAGTGTGTGAGAGAGAGTGTGTGAGAGAGAGTGTGTGAGAGAGAGTGTGTGAGAGAGAGTGTGTGAGAGAGAGTGTGTGAGAGAGAGTGTGTGAGAGAGAGTGTGTGAGAGAGAGTGTGTGAGAGAGAGTGTGTGAGAGAGAGTGTGTGAGAGAGAGTGTGTGAGAGAGAGTGTGTGAGAGAGAGTGTGTGAGAGAGAGTGTGTGAGAGAGAGTGTGTGAGAGAGAGTGTGTGAGAGAGAGTGTGTGAGAGAGAGTGTGTGAGAGAGAGTGTGTGAGAGAGAGTGTGTGAGAGAGAGTGTGTGAGAGAGAGTGTGTGAGAGAGAGTGTGTGAGAGAGAGTGTGTGAGAGAGAGTGTGTGAGAGAGAGTGTGTGAGAGAGAGTGTGTGAGAGAGAGTGTGTGAGAGAGAGTGTGTGAGAGAGAGTGTGTGAGAGAGAGTGTGTGAGAGAGAGTGTGTGAGAGAGAGTGTGTGAGAGAGAGTGTGTGAGAGAGAGTGTGTGAGAGAGAGTGTGTGAGAGAGTGTGTGTGAGAGAGAGTGTGTGAGAGAGTGTGTGAGAGAGTGTGTGAGAGAGTGTGTGAGAGAGTGTGTGAGAGAGTGTGTGAGAGAGTGTGTGAGAGAGTGTGTGAGAGAGTGTGTGAGAGAGTGTGTGAGAGTGAGAGAGTGTGTGAGAGTGTGTGAGAGTGAGAGAGTGTGTGTGAGAGAGTGTGTGAGAGAGTGTGTGAGTGAGTGAGTGAGTGAGTGAGTGAGTGAGTGAGTGAGTGTGTGTGTGAGAGAGTGAGTGTGTGAGAGAGTGAGTGTGTGAGAGAGTGAGTGTGTGTGTGTGTGTGTGTGTGTGTGTGTGTGTGTGTGTGTGAGCGAGTGAGTGAGAGAGTGTGTGTGAGTGACAGTAAAGAGTCTTTACTGCAAATTGAAGAGCGAATGTTTGGAAATATATTGCAAACTCCGACTCTTTCAGGACTGAAGAAAGGATAAAAATGTGTTCTGATCTCTTGCAGCCGAAGTAGAAGATTTATTTAACATCACATAAGCACCGATGCTTAGGTTTGGACGTCACTAAATCCTGTAGAAACGGATGACTTGCGTTGCTGGGTTTGCATGTAAACCGGGTTAATTCAATAAGCTGATATTTAGGAGTGATCAGCGTGTGTGAAAACATGCGCAGACTTAATGCAAAATTACCGCGTTTATGATAACTGGACGCCACTCGCATTCAACACGAGGTCATGTGACAGTGCAGCACTGGACAGTTTTATCTAGAGTTTCACCTCCAGTGCTAGGGAGATCTTGAGCTCTCGGATGTGGCACCTCCTCCTGTGAGCGGCTCTCCGGTCTTCAGTGATGACATCGCTCCAGTCTTCACACACCTGACCGAACCTGCAGCGATCGCACGTTATTTATTGCTTCACACACAGAACGATGAGGAATATCTGCCCGTCACTGACCTGTAGATGTCGGCTGCAGACAGAAGACTCAAGATCACCGCTAGCACGTGTCTCAGGTTCCTCATCCTCAATTCTGAGATCACGTCCACCTTGTCGAGGCCCATTTTGCGGCCAATGAGCCCCGAGAGCGGCAGGCTGGTTCTGACGGGCCCGTCCCGCAGCAGGTCCTCCAGGCTCGACCCGCGGCGGCTGATGGAGAGCACGGCCTGTAGCGCCGGTGTCAGCGACAGGTCCTGCATCTGCAGCGTAGCGGCGCTCAGCGGCGTCCCGTCCAGGAACACCTCGTCCTTGTGCGGGTCGGCCCGCGGGTCTCTGGGCCCGTCCTCGGACTGAGATCCTCCCTCCCGGAGCGTGGACAGTCTCCGCTGCCTCTCCAGCCGCGAGCGCCTCTTCTCCCGCCCGCTCGAGCCCGGCAGAACCAGCTCCTGGAACGAGCCGTCATGGTCCACCGAGGAGTCGTGGGATTTATCCAGACCCAGAGAGCTAAAGCCGCTGTCCTCCAGGGGCGTGTCCGGGGGCGTGTCCGTGTCCAGAACCTGCTTCCCTGCGCACACCGGGGACCGGAAGTTCTCCTCCGTCATGCCGTGTGTGTGTGGAAAGTTCTCCTTCGTCAGGTCGTGTGTGTGTGGGAAGTTCTCGTCCGTCAGGTCGTGTGTGTGAGGCGAGCTGGGAGGACCGGCTATGATGCTCTCGTCCGGGTCCGGTTCGGTGAGGCTTGTGTGGGTTAGGGTTACGCCGCTCCTGCCCGACTCCAGCGTGGACGTGACAGCCTGGGAGAACAGAAGACGCCGTTTCCGACATGAGAACACAAAGTCATCCACTTTTAAAGTGCTGTAAGACAGAGGCCCGGTCGGGCTGATGTCCGGGGAGTCGAAGCTCTCGCGGGTCAGGTGATCCGGTGTGGTGAAGCCACTCTTACTCCCGTCGGATGAGGAGCGGGACACGAGCAAGCGCCTGCGGAGCGACCCGTCCTTCCGGGTCAGCTTCGGCGTCTCGCACCAGGCTAACGGCGCGGCCGGTTCTGTGATCGAGTCCCTGGACCGGGTCTGGTCTCTTCTGTGCAGGAGAACAGTGGCCTTGGTGCCGTTGGGATGGCGCTCTCTCCTGGGTGTAAAGGCCCGGTCCATTCGGCCGCTGCCGGGAACCTGCGCACCCTCCATTATCTTCGGCTTCAACTAGCGCTCGCTGGACCCAACAGTGCTGTCAAACAACACAGGGAATTAAAAGTGAATCTGTGCATGTCACATCCTTTTACAACCATTTATTTACAGGTGATCTTGACTCTGAGTGATGTATCAGCGCACCGGATTACTGCCCCACCTCGTCGATCGAGTACTAACCCTGCTCAGGCATGATGGGTTCGCTATTTTCCTCCTACAGCCTGCGAGGACTTTGCTACGGCATATAAAGCAGCTGATGATGATTAATGAATCGGCTCTCAGAAAGCCCAGACGCTGATGCAGATCTCAGTCTGTTTAGTAATACCTGCATGGACATTGTTAACAACATTTCTCCCTTAAAAACTAAACGCTCTATCAAAAAATCTTCACCCTGGTTTAATGACTATCCGTTTACTCCGACGAAACTGTAGACGGGCAGAACGCAAATGGCTCAAGGATACCAATAGTTTTCTCTGATTTAAGGATCCGCACCCGTTGGTCAAATTACTATTATTCTTATGTGTTGTAACGCGCGAGGATAAAGTGACTATCATCACCTTATACGGCGGACTCGGCGACGGGTATAATACACTGCGAGCGCTGCTTTTAAATGAACATTTCTTTAAAACAAAATGTATTTGACAAAATTGTATTTTCTTAATGGCATTTAACAGGCTTGACTCTGTTGAAACTTAAACTGGAACATGCTCATATTTGAGAGAATGTAGTTAATATTTTCATTAATAATGATTCATCATATCCAGCCGCAACCCACCCGGAATTAATCAGAATGTTATTTTTAATAAAAGACATATCGCGCTGTTTTCCTTAATTTTCTGGGTCAGAACGTCTACGTTGGGTTGTTTCGGCAGTGTGTAGTGTAAACGCAAATATCGGATACGGGTCACTTTTAAAAGATGTAAGCGGGTCGTCCAAAAAAAAAAAAAAAAAAAAATCGGATATAGTCAGTAAATCTGAACTGGGCATCAAGACCTGCGGTGTAAATGCAGACTATGGCTCTGGTATCCCGGACCTTGGCGAGGTAAATTCTCATGTTACCCCATCTGCTAAAAATGTAGATGTTCCGTTTGATTCAGGCCTCCGTTTAATAAACAAATTAAGTCATAAAATCATGTTTCTTTCACTTACGACATCTTGCAAAGGTCAAATCTTTTCTCTCTCTCCAAAGAACTTCGAAATAGTCACACTTTTAAATCAAAGCTTAAAACACATTTTCTTAATGTGGATCTTTAATGCATTTTTTAAATTTTAATCGTATATTTAATGTTTTGTCTGTAATTGTATCGATTGTAACTTTGTTTTTGATTATATTGTCCTGTTCAGCACTTTGGTCAACCATGGGTTGTTTTTAAATGTGCTTTATAAATAATGAAATAAAAAATAATGAAATTAAATTATTGTGATGTTAATTTTCTGGTAATCTTGAATCAGAATAAGTTCCTCTTGCTGCATCTCTTCTCTGATGACGAGGGCGGGGCAACCTGTCACTCACATGAGATCCACCAATAGCAAACCACAACCATCCAATCAATTCCCCACAGACACAATCATGTTTCATGCCGACTTTAAAGGGTAGGCTCACCCCAAAATGAAGCTCAGATGAGGCTATTTTAAATGAAATCTGAGATTTCTGTCCCTCCATTGACAGCTATGCGGTCAAGACAGATTTTTCATTTTACCACTTTGATGCTTCAAAAAGATAAAGAGCTTGTAAAACAAATCCATATGAATCGAGTGGTTTAGTCTACATTTTCTGAAGAGATACGATCGCTTTACATGATGAACAGATTAAATTTAGGCTTTAATTCACATAAACACAAACAGAAGCTCAAGCATTAGAACCAATGATGAGGAGATGCTCATTGTCATTGGTTCTAATGCTTGAGCTTATGTTTGTTATGAGCTTCGGCAAGAGCCAAAGAGTCAGAATTGTGATATAAAGTCACAATTACCTTTTTATATTTCCATTACGTGGCTGAAACAAGCTTTTATATATTTATATACAATTCTGTCTGTCAGAAATTAGTTCAAAGTAATGTCCATATGGCAATGATTTACAGATATAAAATAAGACATGTTATGTTGGTAATTAATGTAAAGTATTCAGACACAATAAACGTGTGCTAGTGATGATTACAATGGAAGGATAATAATAAAGATACCAGTATGGAAATTTTCAGTCAGAAATATCAGAAAAGCCTGGAGAAATTCAGCGTTCAGGTTTTGAAATCTTCCACCGTCCAGACTGTGTAATTAAAAGACTGTTTTGTTAATTAGTTTTACATTCGGTTCTGGCGACAGGAGTCGGTTATGGTCGCTATGGTGACGCGCTGAGCGTTTCCCTCCTGCAGATTCAAACTTCGCGCCGCTTGAACTGCGCGTGCACGACAGCACCAACACACACACACACACACACACACACACACACACACACACTTAAGGCATATATAAGAAGCATAATTCGTTTTTGACAGTTTTTGTGAAGAAACATGCGATTTACGCCTCGCCGCTGACTGAAAAATGCCGAAATAAGAGAAAAACAAACGACACACACCGTCAATCAGCTGTGGCTTATCACGCAGGCGTTGACCACACACACACATAGAGGGCTGTGACACGTTTATCGAGGAAAACTTTTCAAATTGACAAACTTAAATCATTATTAAACCCTGTGAATAAAAGACTTCGTTACTTACGCGTGTCGGGTCAGAGTCTCATGCCACTGCTGCACTGAGAGAGAGAGAGACGGTGAGCAGCGGGTCAATGAGGCTCCACCTTTCAAATTTCCTGCGTATTTCACTGATTGGACGCGGATTTAAAGAGACTAATTTATGCCACGGAATCATTTCAACAATCGAACATAAAATATTTAATAAAAAAGGTTTAGATTTATTAATGAGATATCATGGATTTCGAAAATGTTACAAATAAACATAAAATAAGTACTCTACTTTTTTCTAACGAAATAATTTTGTAATTATATATTTTCGACCATTGCCATTTTGAATTAAAAAACTTCCATAAATAATTGGAAAAATATTACAAGAGAAAAGTTGATAGGCTATAATTTATAATCTTAAAAATATTTATTAGTTTAATTGTGTGAAGTGATTGGTCCATCCTAAACAGCGCTGAGAAATGTTTTGGGTGTCACGTGACGCGTCGGCCGGACTCTGACGTAGGTTACACATTTCTTGTCATTAATTTTTAATCACAATATATTATCTGTTATCTTCATGAATGCAGGCATGTATTTACATTCATACTAAGTTTTCTTTACATGTGATACACGTTCTCTTGACATTTGTAGAACACAGTCAGTGAGACGATGACAAAACGACATGGTTGGTTATGAAAAAATAAATGTTTTGATATAATACCATGTTTAGACTTTAGAGTCAGATTTATAATTGTGTACATAAGTGGTTCTAAAACTTTTCAACACAAGGGGGGGGGGGGGGGGGGGTATTTAAAAAATACTGTTTATTTAAAACAGTTTATTTAAAAAAATAAACAGTGTTTATTTGGTGCTAAATAGGAAAAGGATCTACTGCCGGCAGTCGATTTTGATATTCTATGTATTATCAACTGGCCGAAATTTTGAGATTGCAATAGACGTGAAGGACTATAATGCGTTAAGAGCTCGCTCAAGTACTGCGGAGCTAAACCATTTAGTGCTTTGTAAGTAATCAGCAATATTTTAAAATGTATACGATGTTTAATAGGCAGCCAATGCAGTATTGACAGAACGGGGCTAATATGGTCATACTTCCTGGTTCTGGTAAGAACTCGAGCTGCTGCGTTTTGAACTAGCTGTAGTTTGTTTATTAAGCGTGTAGAGCAGTAGAGCATTACAATAATCTAGCCTTGAGGTCATGAACGCATCAACTAATTGTTCCGCATTTGTCAATGAGAGCATATGGCGTAATTTAGATATATTTTTTAGATGAAAAAATGCAGTTTTACAGATACTAGACACGTGACTTTCAAATGAAAGATTGGTATCAAAGAGCACACACACACACACACACACACACACAGGTTCCTAACCGACGACGAAGACTTAACAGAGCATCATCAAGTGTTAGACAGTACTCTAGGTTATTACGTGTGGAAGTTTTTTGTCCAATAATTAGAATCTTTGTTTTTTCAGAATTTAGTAGTAGGAACTTACTAGTCATTCAGTTTTTTATATCCGCTATGCATTCCGTTAATTTTGTAATTTTGTAGGTTTCGTTAGGTTTTGAAGAAATATACAGCTGAGTATCGTCGGCATAACAGTGAAAGCTAATTCCATGTTTCCAAATGATATCTCCTAATGGTAGCATATACAGAGTGAACAGCAGCGGTCCTAGTACTGAGCCTTGTGGTACGCCATACTGAACTTGTGATTGATAAGACATCTCTTCATTTACTGCTACAAACTGATAACGGTCAGATAAGTATGATTTAAACCATAATAGTGCAATTCCACTAATGCCAACATAATGTTCGAGTCTATTTAAAAGGATGTTGTGGTCAATGGTGTCAAATGCAGCACTAAGATCGAGTAATACTAATAGAGAGATACAACCACGATCGGATGATAAGAGCAAATCATTTGTGACTCTAACGAGAGCTGTCTCGGTACTATGGTACGGTCTAAATCCGGACTGGAAATCCTCGCAGATATCATTTCTTTCCAGAAAGGAACACAGTTGTGAGGATACTGCTTTTTCTAATATCTCTGACAGAAATGGCAGATTAGAGATCGGCCTGTAATTGACTAGTTTTGTAGGATCAAGTTGCTGTTTTTTAACAAGCGGTTTAATCATAGCTAGCTTAAAGGTTTTTGGTGCGTATCCTAGAGACAAAGATGAATGAATGATATTAAGAAGAGGATCTATGACATCTGGAAGCATCTCTTTCAGCAGCTTAGTCGGTATAGGGTCTAACATACACGTTGTCGATTTAGATGATTTAACGAGTTTAGAAAATTCTTCCTCTCCTATAGCAATGAATGAATACAATTTTCCCTCAGGGAGACTACAACGCACTTCCTGATGCGATACTGTATTAGACGGTTGCATAGTTATAATTTTTTTCCTGATACTATAAATCTTGTAAGTAAAGAAGTTCATAAAGTCATTACTGCTGTGTTGCTTGGAAACGTCTGGGCTTGAAGCTTTCTTTTTCGTTAGTTTAGCCACTGTTTCAATTAAATACCTAGGATTTGTTTATTTTCTTCTAATAGGATTGAATAATAAGCAGATCTGGCAGCTTTAAGCAGAATGCCTCTCTGTATAAGATCATGCTCTCTTTCCATGCAATGCAAAATACCTCTAGTTTTGTTTTCTTCCAGTTGCGCTCCATTTTCTGTCTACTTGCATTGGACATGCTGGTTTCGGCCTCATCATGACCTCATCTCCTAAATCAAACACCTGTGATTCAGCAAATACCTGCTAATGGACTCGCCTTCACGTAAAGCAGCGAGTTGACCAGTGTGTGTGAGTAAAGGCTGGACACACAGATATAGTTCTTGCCCTTAGATGGAGATATTGCTTCTTTACAGAGAGGAACTGCAGCAGGAAACGTTAGTGCCGTGCAAAATGTAATGTGTAATTCCATAACTCATCACAAATTTATCGGAGTATAAAGTGCATTTAGGCTACTTATTAAAACATTTTGTCAAGTAGAGAGTAAAAGTTGCTAATATATTTGATACTCATTAAAACTAGCAGGTATCCAAAAAGATAATTACAGCCGACAGTAATTACATTTACTCAAATACTTTACAGCCAAAAGTGACTTCCGGAGGCGATGTTTGTTTTTAATTATCCTGTATGATTAAACCATCAAAATGTAAGGAAATTACTTTATATTTTTAAATCTTTTTAATATGAGACAATAACAAAACACTATACTTGGTTAAGGTATTTATCTCAGAAAATAATTTGGCAAAAAGGGGTAAACTACAGGTTTTATTTTACTATGCAAAAAAAAAAAATGCACACAAAAACACAAAGCAGTGTGGATTCATACCTGGGACAGTCTCACGCACTTGGCGTATATGGTACATTAATTGGCATTTCCAATTATTTTATTTATTATTATTTGGCTACTTGTATTAATAAATTAATATTACAAATAATTTGCCCCGCAGTTATTTCATAGTGCATCACCGCATAACCAATGCGAAGATTAGACAGATTTGTTTATTCCTCATTTAAATTGTTAAAAACATTTTTAGATCTATTATGCAATATTCACAATAAAGCACAGCATCAACTTAGAATAGAAAAGAATATACTTTATTGTCTCCTAGGGGAAATTTGACATGGACTCAATAGTGCGTAGTGCATAGTAGTAGCTGCCCTTACAGGCAATAAATACACGTAAAATACAAATAACAGCTAAAAACTTACACATAGGCTACATTCACACATAAATATAAATAAAATACAAAACAACAAGCAGAACACCAAGTTATTGCACACTTCCCAGGCCTCATCGTCCAAATATATTTAACATTTTTATTTAAAATTTTGATGGAGGTTGGTACAAAAGAGTATTTAAACCGGTTCAATTTAGTTTTTGGGATTCTGTACCTTCTGCCAGAAGGCAAGAGCTCGTATTCCGTTTGAAGGATGTGGAACGGGTTCAACAGTACTCTCCGCCTAAGTACAGACTGCTCATAGATGGACTGAAAGGAGAGCTTTCCAGTCCTCCCCATCACCTTCATAGCAGTCTGTACCAGGCGCTGCAACTTTGATTTGGACTATGTGGAGAGATTGCCGAACCACGCCGTCGTCCCATACCTGATGAACTCTCTATCACTGCCTGATAAAATAAAAACATGATGTTCTGGCTGACACCAAACACCATCAGTCTGCGTAAAAAAATACTTTGTTGTAAACGGGAACATACACGATCACTCCAGCTTAAGAAGTTATCCAGGTGGATACCCAGATACCTATAAAAAGTGACCTGTTTGGTCTCATCCTTGTGAATGGACAATGGGTATGATCCCCTCCGACCGAGGGTCAAACACCATCTCCTCAGTTTTTTTAATGTTACGATACTTTAAAGGGCCCCTATTATGACATTTAAAATGCTCCTAATGTTGTTTAGGGAGTCCCCAACAACAGTTTTACGTGCATGCAATGTCAAAAAACACTTTTGTTTTCGTATAATATGCATTTATTTTTACCTGATTTGCTCACCGACTCCCAAATGATTCGTTCAACGACTCATTTTTCCAAACCCCTCCTTTGCGCGACGCTAATCTGCGATTGGTCAGATGACCCAGCAGTGTTTACAGAGATAATACTTATTGCTTAACACGGAGTAGAATGATGCTTTTATCAATTAAATCGTGTTATAATAATGATTATAGTCCACTGCTTTATAGTTTGTAGTAAAAAACGAAAAATAAGATAAATAATTTAATGTTACTTTAGCGAGCATAGCCCAGAGTTCATATTGTAAAAGCACAATCAGTCTTTGTTTGCTTTAGCCCGATGCATAAACATAACGTTTTTACAACAAAAAAAATGCAGTTACGTTACTACGAGGTATTACTCTATTCTTTAAGACAACTCCGAAAACAACGACAAACACTTCACATATCTCAATACAATTGTCATTGAAGACCTAGAAGCTAAACGGTGCTTACACAACAAACAAAATAATTATTAAGCATGCTACATAAAACATAAAAGCAACAATTATTAATAACACTTACAGGTTGTGATACGGAGGAGGAAGCTGATGCAAATACACTTGGAACTGAACCTTCCTTCAATATCAGCCGGCTCGCGAATCCAAGCTTGATTGCATTTAAAAAGCAATCGTCTTCAAAATGGCGCGAACAAAGCACAAGGCTCGGACTATACTTCTGTGGTATAGTTGTATATATGAATTGTAGCCACTTAGTCTTCAAATGCTCCTCCTTGGGCAGATGAAAAAAGTTGTTTTTTGAGTCGCACTTCAGAACACAGCGTCCTCGTCACCATGATGTTTTCAACTTTTCCCTGGCTTTGGAGAGCAATAAGTGGGCGTATCGTATTCAAATAACTTGACAAGTTGACGTCATCTAGTCAGAGAAAAAGCTTCGGTCTTCTAACGATTCATAAAAATGACTCCAAGTCGACTCTTACTTTTGAAAGACAATAACTTTATATACGGTGCACTTTCATATTTCAAACTTTGCAGGATGTTTTTGTTCACTTAGATCTATGTTACACACTACATGAAAGGTAAATTAAAAAATTCCATAATAGGTGCCCTTTAATGGGACGATACTGAGGGCTGCCATGCCTTCTTCGATCCGCATAATACTGGTAGTGGCGGATGGCACGCTTCAAATGAACATGAGCAGCATCCCAGGCAGCTTCACTACTACGGAGCCAGTCTACTGCTGGGAGGTCAGATGGTTCTCCTGACCACGGGAATAGAGGAGGCTGGAACCCTAAAACACATTGAAAGGGAGTCAATCCCGTGGCTGGCTTAAACAGGGAGTTCTGAGCATACTCTGTCCAGACCAGAAAACGGCTCCAGTCCTGCTGATTTTAGTGACAATAAGTCCGCAGGAAGCGAGTGAGGTCTTGGTTAAGCCGTTCAACCTGCCCGTTGGCCTGAGGATGGTATCCAGAGGTGAGGCTGATGTTAATATTGAGCTTGGAGCAAAGTTCCTTCCAAACATGAGAAGTAAACTGCGGACCTCGATCAGTGATGATGTCCTCGGGAAGTCCAAAGAGGCGGAACACATGATTAAGGAGCGCCTACGCGGTCTGAAGAGCTGTGGGAAGGCCAGCCAAAGGGATGAAACGGCAGGATTTAGAGAAGCAATCGACTACTGAGAGGATGGTAGTAAATCCTTGAGACCGCGGCAGATCTGTGACAAAATCTATGGCGATGTGGGACCAAGGACGTTGTGGTACTGGCAGAGGCTGTAAGAGGCCGGCAGGTTTTAGGTGAGATAACTTGACAGTGTTACAGGTGGTACATAGATGAACAAACTTTACAACATCGGATCGAAGTGAAGACCACCAAAAGCGATTAGAGACCAATTGAGCGGTGGCTGCAATACCCGGATGTCCAGCGCAGGGAGTGCAATGAACCCATTGGAGTACTCGGTTACGGAGTTCGAGGGGGACATAAAGACGATCTGTTGGGCATTCAGGTGGAACTGGATGTCTTTGCTGAGACGCAGTGATTTCAGAGATTATGTCCCACTGTACGGGTGCAACAGTGAGGGTGGAGGGCAGGATGGATTCTGGTTTAGAAGGCTCGCTGGGGCCGTCGAATTGACAAGACAGAGCGTCTGCCTTTCCGTTCTGCAAGCCCGGTCGGTAGGTGATGTTAAAGTCAAATCTGGAAAAGAAGAGGGACCAGCGAGCCTGGCGAGCATTCAGACGTTTGGCAGATCTGATATATTCCAGATTTCTGTGGTCAGTGAGAAATGTGAAAGGCTGACGCGCACCCTCAAACCAATGTCTCCATTCTTCAAAGGCTGCCTTCATAGCCAGGAGTTCCCGATCACCCACATCATAATTGCGTTCAGCTGCATTGAGCTTACGTGAGTGGAAAGCACACAGATACATTTTAGCTGGACTACTGTGGCGTTGACACAGGATCGCGCCCACACCAGTGTTTGGCATATAACTGGTTCTCAATTAGATGCTGAAGGACGGATACATACATCCCTGATGTGTGCTTCGAGGGTCTCTGAGAAAATCAGGATGTCATCAATGTATACAATAACACTCCGATCGAGCAGGTCCCGGAAAATGTCATTGACAAAGGCCTGAAAAACGGAAGGACTGTTTGACAGTCCGAACGGCATAACCCGGTATTCATAGTGGCCGGAGGTCGTGGAAAAGGCCGTCTTCCATTCGTCACCCTTCCGAATACGAATCAGATTATATGCATTCCGTAGATCAAGTTTGGCGAAATATCGGGCATTGCGGAGCATCTCCAGGGCAGCTGGAACGAGTGGCAGCGGATAGCGGTATTTGACAGTTATTTCATTGAGACCCTGAAAGTCAGTGCATGGTCGGAGACCCCCATACTTTTTTTTTACAAAAAAGAAACCGGCAGATGTAGAGGTGGTGATGAAACCCTTAGCAAGCTGCTCCTCTATGTACAAATTCATGGCCTCAGTTTCAAGTTGAGATAGAGGATTAACTCTCCCGCGCGGTGGCACGGACCCTGGAAGGAGTTCAATAACGCAGTCACCAGCCCGATGTGGTGGTAAATGTGAAGCTTCCCTCTCGCTGAATGCCAGGGCTAAACCATGATAAACGGTGGGTAACTCCCGGAGACATAAATCCTTGGGAGAGACCCTGAACAGCGGACATGCAGTTATTCTCAGGACCATGGACAGCGGACATGCAGTTATTCTCAGGACCCTGAACAGCGGACATGCAGTTATTCTCAGGACCATGGACAGCGGACATGCAGTTATTCTCAGGACCCTGGACAGCGGACATGCAGTTATTCTCAGGACCCTGAACAGCGGACATGCAGTTATTCTCAGGACCATGGACAGCGGACATGCAGTTATTCTCAGGACCCTGAACAGCGGACATGCAGTTATTCTCAGGACCATGGACAGCGGACATGCAGTTATTCTCAGGACCCTGAACAGCGGACATGGAGTTATTCTCAGGACCATGGACAGCGGACATGCAGTTATTCTCAGGACCCTGAACAGCGGACATGCAGTTATTCTCAGGACCCTGAACAGCGGACATGCAGTTATTCTCAGGACCATGGACAGCGGACATGCAGTTATTCTCAGGACCCTGGACAGCGGACATGGAGTTATTCTCAGGACCCTGAACAGCGGACATGCAGTTATTCTCAGGACCATGGACAGCGGACATGCAGTTATTCTCAGGACCCTGAACAGCGGACATGCAGTTATTCTCAGGACCATGGACAGCGGACATGCAGTTATTCTCAGGACCCTGAACAGCGGACATGCAGTTATTCTCAGGACCCCTGGACAGCGGACATGGAGTTATTCTCAGGACCCTGGACAGCGGACATGGAGTTATTCTCAGGACCCTGGACAGCGGACATGGAGTTATTCTCAGGACCCTGGACAGCGGACATGCAGTTATTCTCAGGACCCTGGACAGTGGACATGCAGTTATTCTCAGGAACCTGGACAGTGGACATGCCGTTTTCCTGACAAAAGGGTGACACAGCCAATGGCTGCGTCTGAAACCGTGTACTTCCTTACTATATAGTAGGGAAAAAGCAGTAGGCGAGCGAATAGTATGTCCGAATCCTTAGTATCCATAAAAGAGTAGGCGAGAATTACCTGAGTGACGTACTAATTCTCGCGAGATTCGGACGTGCGTATACTAATAGTGCGTCCGAATATGCCTACTTTCCTACTATATAGTAGGAGAAAACAGTACGTGAAAGGAGTAGTATGTCCGAAACATCAGTACTTATAAAAGAGTAAGTGAGAAGTTTACTGCTTACTGCTTCAGCACAGATTCTGAAGAGCTCGTGGACGGATGCTTTTCTATCCCAGGAGGCCACGCCAGAGAATACGTCATTATCACACATCGCGGAGATCAGCGACGCGGGTGCTTTTAGATGTGAGTAAACACGGTTCCTTGTGTTAAAATCGCATGTGTTGAACTACTGTAGACTGTTGAACTGATTAAGGTGTAAAGACGTTAGACAGTAGTGTGATTTTGCTGTAAAAACACGTTTTATTATGTATAGCTAACAGGGGAGCTCCAGTAAGCACACATCTACAACACCATCGTTAATTCGACAGACGGACAAAACCATATACCACAAGCTTTTATAAACAGTTTGTAACATTTAACATTACAATTTAACCAATTCAAGGTAACAGCCAAACGTAAAAGTATGACAACTACGAAATAAACAGCTTACCATTGTGAAACATCCTGCAAAAGTCGTGCTTGAACAGGTCTAATCGATCCTCTTCATCTATGTTCTCCGGGTCTGATTCTGGCTCAAATTGATAAGGTAATATTAAAGACATATTTACAATAACACCGAGCGCATGCATCTCCACATTATGGTAAGAGGCGTGATCTTTCCGGGCAACGTGCGCTAAGCTACTGTCGAATCACAACACAAGAACCGCTGGCACAATCAGAACTCATCACGTATTTCTGAAGGAGGGACTTCATAGAACAAGGAAGTCATCAGCCCGTTTTTAGGACAGTGAAAACAGCGGTTTACAGATAAGTACATTTTGTGAAAAATACTGTGTTTTTTTTGCACGCGAAACATGAACACATGTTATATTGCACACTGTAAACACAATCAAAGCTTCAAAAACACAGGGAAACAGGGACCTTTAAGTGCTCGGTAGTATAGTCGTGCTATCGGTTCAGTAATGGCCTTAGTGGTTAGAGACCAGATTGGAAGACAGTAAGCCATTGTTGAGAACACAATGGCATGTAGGTATGTTTCAGAAACCGAAAAGGAAAGATATGATCTAATCTTGTTATACACATAGAGTTTCTGATTAAACTTTTTTGTTAATTTAGAAATGTGTTCCCGATATGTATGGTGTGAATCAAGTAGCACACCAAGGTAGTTGTAGGTCTTTGTGACAACAAGATCTTAGTTTGCAAAAGTAATAAAATCAGTAAAAGAAAGATTTTTTCTGGGTGAATGAAAATACATACATTCAGTTTTCTTTACATTGATGGTCAGATGGTTTCATTGCAATAGCTTTCAAAGATTTTGATGAGCAAAATCATTCCAGTCAAGGTTGATTATCGCCCAGAATTACAAGCTCCTTTGATGTAACAGATTGAATTATGTCAGAAAGCTGAGATAGAACTTTCACTGACATTAGGGGGCTTGTAGGTGACAATAATGGTAATTGCATGTTGAGGTGTAAAGTCAGAGCCGGTTCTACCTATAAGCGAACTAAGCGGCTGCTTAGGGCCCCGCCGCCACTAGGGGGCCCCCAAACTATGGTCCGACCATAGACCCTGCTGCGACCGTGACCTGTACTCGACGTACATTTGCATCACATGTTTAACGCAGCGGTAGAGTTACTCACGGGACACTGCACTTTTTCGCTATCACAAAAGTGTATTTGCATTTGTTTTAAAGCCTTGCCGTTTAAACATTTAATTCGCGTGCTGTTCTAACATGCGTTTTTTTCTGAGCGCTTAGTCGCGTACATACCGAGCTCGCCTCAGTTCAAGCGGCACGTGAACCGATCAACTCTAACTCTTCTCGGCTCTGTCTGCTCTTCTTTACTATTAGTAAATAAACCCGAACTTACCGAAATGTATATGCCTCGGATCAATCAGTGTTTTTCAACCGCGGTAAGAAGTCAATAAAACAGGTCGGCTAGAACAATGTCACACAAGTTACATTTACATCAGGAAAGCAATTTAATGACCATTTATAGGCTGGAAAAACTAGCTATAGAGTTTTGTTAAATATGTCCACTATATTAGGCTACATATTATATTTTTACTTGTATCATTAAAATATTATAACGTTTTTATTATAATAAAGAACGCATTATATTTCATTTAAGTTGTTATTTTTAAAATTGAATAAAAATAGCCTAGGGCTCTCTATGTTTACAGCATTAGTGATTCATTTTTTAACATTTAATGTAACTAATAATTATCAAAATGAATCGATATTGAATCAAGATGTCAAGCAATAATAAATACAGTAGCCTAACCTGCCAGTAATTGTAACAAATTTTGACAATCACAACTTATTGTGATGCAAGTTTTTTTTTTTTTTCACATACATACCCCATCACAATGGGGTCCATCAACTGTTTGGTTACACACATTTGTCAAAATATTTTATTTTGTGTTTGTATCATTGAGGTCGGAGGGCCAGTTCCAACTTGCGGTTCCCAAAACAAGATTCAAAACTCGGGGGGACAGGGCCTTTTCTGTGGCGGGACCAAAACTTTGGAACGCTCTGCCTCTCCATGTTAGAACTGCTTCGACAGTTGAGAGTTTTAGGTCTCGTCTAAAGACACATTTTTATTCCTTGGCTTTTAACTCCGCGTGAGTCGTGTGGTCCTCTGATTTCTTTTATTGCTTTATTGTTTCATTGTATTTTAGGATTTAGATGTTCTTAATTCGTAAATTTGTTTTTATTGTATGTAAATTGATCTGTATGTTGAACCTTCTGTGAAGCACTTTGGAAACCTTCTGTTTATGAAATGTTCTATAGAAATAAAGTGGATTGGATTGGATTGGAATATTCAATCATATTGGTGGCACCATGGGCCCCCAAATAAAATTCTGCTTAGGGCCCCATAAAGGCTTGAGCCGGCTCTGTGTAAAGTGTACGATTAGTTTTAATGTTTCAGTTTCAAATTTTGATATTAAGTGTGTATATTTCTGACTCACATAGAAGGCCACTAGTGCGGTCTTTACGATACAATTCATAATTTCCAATTGAAAGAAAAGAATCAGGAATATTATGAGTTAACCATGATTCAGAGATTGCCATTACATGTGGTGGTGGTGATGGCGCAATGGATATAAGACACATGCCTTTGGTGTGAGAGACCTGGGTTCGAATCCACTGTGAGACACCAATGTGTCCCTGAGCAAGACACTTAACCCCTACTTGCTCCAGAGGCGTGCGACCTCTGATATATAGCAATTGTAAGTCGCTTTGGATAAAAGCGTCAGCTAAATGAATAAATGTAAATGTAAATGTAAAT
>NC_136885.1:37174318-37196818 GCF_949152265.1 Phoxinus phoxinus
TTCCTTGTAATAATGATTTGCAAAAATGAAAACTGCTGTGTCTGTTTATATTAGAGAATCAAAGTGGATGCGCGTTAACACACTACATTATGGCCAAGCACGCGCCCTTAAAATACCACATCACTAACGCGCAACGCGCCACTGTCTTTAAGACTGGTTTTTTCCTGGTCAGTGGCGCAATTGCTTTCTAAAACTGGAAAATAGCACCAGGGAAGTTTTGCGCCGGAACACGCCTCCTCTCTGCGCTGAACCGCCCCCGCGAGCGCAAGTTCATTCCCTAATTTACCGACGTGCGTCTGTGGAGGGAAGAGTCCGCTGTGCGCGGGTGCAAAATATGAATGATACATGATACGTCGGTGTTCAAAGTCAATTGCGCTGGGTGCAAGATAGGGCCCTAAAAGCCCTACCACCCACAGTAGATATGTTGTGAACCAGGAGGCAGAGACAGATCCATGTGCAACAATTTATTAATAACGTAAAAGTAGTAAAAAGGGAACTCAAAACAGTAGCAAAGGCAGCAGGCAGAGTAGAAGTAAACCAGGCGTGAGTCCGGGGTTGGCAGCAAGCATGCAGGTCAGAGTCAGGCAAGTTCAGGGCTGGCGGAGAGTATCAGAGTCAGGTCACAGGCGGGGGGTTCACAAGGCAGGCTGCACACAATCAAAGAGGTTAGTTCAAGTCCAGGATCAGTATAGATCAGTATAACAGAGGTATATCCAGAGAAGGCTCAGACATGTAACAAGGGAATGAGACAATACTTTGCAAAGAGCGCTGAATTAACAAGCTAGATATAGTCTTGAGCTCAGATTTCATCACAGACAGGTGGAAGGTGATCAGAGCGCCAATGATGCATACTAGGAGGCTGGTATGCATAATTAGTATTCAGGGGAAAAGGGGCTCGAGACTGAGTACTGGGGATCTCACTAGACGCCGTAACAAGATAGTTTAAACCTGGGAACGACAAGCAGATTTTCGTTACTAGATCTAAGAGTCCGGGCAGGAAGATATGGTTGGGTATTGAGGTGCGGGGCCATGACAGGCTTTATAAACTAAGACTAATAATTTAAACTGGATGCGATTGACCACAGGAAGCCAGTGAAGTTGATGAAGGATAGGGGTAATATGTGCAGATTTTTTATTATAAGTGCTCGAGCAGCAGAGTTTTGTACCATTTGAAGGCAATGTATTGCTTTGGTGGGTAGGCCGCTGTATATGGAGTTACAGTAGTCCAATCTGGAAGTTATGAAGGCATGAATAACAGTTTCAGCATCTCCAAAGTTAAGAGAGGAACGTATACAAACAATATTCCGCAGGTGAAAGAAGCACGATTTGACAGTCGGACCGATGTGTGAAAGAAAGCATAACGTGGGGTCAAACAAAACTCCCAGGTTCCGCACAGTTTTGAAGGCACACTTCAATTTTAGAGTTGCACATATCTTTTCAAAATCTATACTTTTGCTCTTAATTTCATGTTATCCTCTCCATAATGTACTGTATAAACTAAATCTAACCGAACATTCTTGCTTTCTCCAAAAAAATAATTATTGCTTTAAAAGCTGTAATTCTCAGCATTCTAAATTAGTATACCGGTAAGTCATCTTAATGAAGTAGCTTAGGTCATAAACCCAAAACTATATTTTGTATCTTTATTATATTTGGTTTCTTAAATTATTTCCATTTTTTTAAAAATTATTATTATTACTTCTGTTAAATTTTTGATTGAACATCCTACATAATTTTCCAAGCAAAATGTATATATTAGTCAGAATTATTGCACTCCTATTTGGCGCGCATGCGCGCAGCAGCGCTTGTTCAATGTGAAGTTTAGCAGCAAAATGGAAATATTTGCACGACTTTCTAAGATTTACAGATGGAGAATATTCCTGTGAAATGTAAGTTTTGCTAACACCATGTCTCAAACGCATAGCACAGCACAAAATATATGCTCTGTGATGGGTGATCGATTTAATGATCAACCTCTAGGGCTGCTTAAGAAACGCGTGCACACGCAGTTATCTAGGGTAGATAAACCTGGATCAAATAAGTGGGATTGCGTGAACTTGAATTACCTTTAACCCTAACCCTACCTTTTATGAAACCGCTTTAGCCCCAACTTATTTGTTAGTTTAATCCCTGCTTTTCTTAGTGTCTTTTATGGAACAACCCTCTGGTCATGCTCTCAGTTTGATATGAGTAGCCAGTTGATCGCATGCATTTCCCAATCACACAGATCACCATCACCTGTCACCAATCTTCACTGATCATCACCCAGCATATAACTCTTTCCACTGCAGTTACCTTTTGTCTGGCCTCGTCTTTCCCTCAAGGAACACTTACCTGACTCATTACCTGCATGATACCTACCTGAACGACTTGTCTTCAGTCATCTCATCTGCCTCCTTCATCCGTCTTCAGTCATCTGCCTCGATCTCCATTTCAGAACCTGCAACAGATAAGTCCATTACTCATCCAGATATCCATCCTGAACACTATATTCATCAGTTAGTCACCTGCTTCCATGGTTGCGATCACATACTTTTGGAAATAAACCTGTTGATTACTTTACCTGCGTTTCATGACAGGTGCATCTTGGAAGTTGGGAGAAACCAAGTGTAGAAGATGAAGGGGAATGTAACAGTTTTCCAATGAGGAAATACAGTATGTATACA
This sequence comes from Phoxinus phoxinus, assembly GCF_949152265.1. Taxonomy (NCBI): domain Eukaryota; kingdom Metazoa; phylum Chordata; class Actinopteri; order Cypriniformes; family Leuciscidae; genus Phoxinus; species Phoxinus phoxinus. The sequence goes on from NC_136885.1 coordinate 37,176,985, forward strand.
TGGCTGTTAAATAATATTTTGTGGATTAGGGCATGTACAGAAAGTTTATTGTAATGAGATTTGGTTGTTTAATGAATTTCATTTCTGGTTTCTTGCATTTCTGTCAATGGTTGTGCCCATAAGTATAAATGCCCACAGGCTGATCCTGCACAGATTGTCAGTCTGTGATGTAGGTTGGAGAGTGAAGAACAAACTGAAGTGAGGGTAAGAAATGTATTTCAATGTTGTTTATTTTTCACTTGTACTTCATTTGTCTTGTAGATCTCTAGGTTTTTTTTAAAAATAAGTTAATATTGAGCTTAAATGTAATGACTCAATCAAGAGTTGTTTCATTAACAAGTGCTGTTGGAGTCACGAGAGTTTGATTGAGAGATTAAAGACAAACTGTCTGAAGAGTGTTAGATCATAGCTGTACAGGGCGCATTATTGTTTTTCATCTCCATAAATATATCTTCTTTTTTTTTAACTTTATTTTTTTAAAGGTTTTACATTTTTCACATTCTAACCAAAAAAAGAACTCAAAGTAACAAACAAACATACAGACCGACCAAAGAAGAAATTACTTACTATAATGTGAAGCCACCATACAATGAATCCTGTTCCCTAGACACATACTAAGTGAAATAATTTTTTAAAATATAAATGGCATCTATTTATCAAAGAAAGTTTTCCATTTCTTCCAATAACTGTCCCCTTTTTCCGAAGCATGCCTTAAGAAAAAAGTAATTTTCTCCATGTTGTATATTTCGCTTGTGATTTCTATCCACTGCGATGAGGTAGGAGGGTCTATGTTCAGCCATTTGTGGTAATGGCCTTCTTGCTTGATGCTTGTAAGATTTGTAGCAGGTATCTGTCTTCTTTTCTTGTCCCATTTGGTATATTTCCAAGGTAAAACACAGAAAAGGTCTCATCTAGTTGTAATCCCAATATCTTTTTTTATATATCTGATAATATCTGTCCAGTAGTGGGTGATCTTAGAACACCCCCAAAATATGTGAAAATGTCCTGCTGATTTCTGTCCACAGTTCCTCAAGCAATCAGTGTTTTTAGTCTGTTGTTCTCTGATCTTTGGAGTAATGAAGTACCTTAATGTATTTTTCCAATAAATTCTCTCCATAAATCAGAGCTGGAAGTAGTAGCAATAGTTCCACATATATTTAGCCAATCATCCTCAGTTATTCCACTTTCATTTTCCCCTCTTTGTTTAATATACATAGTGGAAAGCTTTTTCCCTGATTGTAAAAGAGAATATATTCCGGAGACATGTTTTTTTAGTGAGTTTCCCCCTACATGCATTTATGAGAAGCATAACTAAGGGGCTGGTCTCCGTGTTTTTGGACCTGATATCTGCATTAACATGATGTATTAATTGAACTTACCTGAAGAAATCATCTTTCCTCAAGTCATATTTTTCCGATAATTGTTGAAAAGTTTCTAGGCCATTATCTGTAATTATTTTCCAATATGCCGTAATACCCTTACTACACCAGTTTTTGAATCTTGCATCATTTTTTGCAGGTATAAAGTCATATGCTGGCCAGCGTAAGATCTTTGCCCCTCTTTCAATTCTCTTGTCTCTTAATTCTGAGAGCCAAATGCTTAATGGTGTTTTTATTCCAAGAGATACTTTGGTTAAAAGTGATTGTATTAGTTGTTTGTCTCCTAACATAGAGGGGATAGGGGTGCAGATCTCAGCCTGATCCATTTCTTTCCACTTGGCGTCACTTGACGGGTCACACCATGTTATCAAAATCCCAAGTTGTGCTGCTTTATAATAACTCTGTAAACATGGGAGAGCCCTACCACCTTCCTTTTTGGCTAGTTGCAATGTCTCAAATTTTATTCTAGGTCTGTGTTTACACCAAATAAAATTCGAAATTATTTTGTTCCATTCATTAAATTGCTTAGAGGTCACCTCATTTGGTAATGCTAAGAAAAGATAAAGTAGTCTTGGTAGTATAATCATTTTGAGCAGTTCTATTCTTTTGTACATATTCATTGGGAGTATTAGCCAACGATCCATATCATGTTTTATATTGAATGTTAAGGGAATATAATTGTTTATATACTTCTGTCAGTTCTCTAGGAATATTGACCCTTAAATATTTAATTATGGAGGTTTAATTTGTATCCCGAATAAGAGCCATATTTTTTAAGTAGAGATAATGTTGTCAAACTAATATCAGGTTTGATGAGAGTCATCAAAATGTCGTCTGCATACAAACAGATTTTGTATTCTGTATTATGTATGTATTATGTAATGTTTTCTGATTCTCTGATGGCTTGTGCCAATGGCTCAATAAACAATACAAATAGCATTGCGCTCATCGCACATCCTTGTCTACAGCCTCGTTTTAGGGAAACACTTTCTGATAAATCTCCGTTAATTTTTATTCTTGCTGTAGGCGAATTATATAGGGATTTTAGACATTTGATAACCTGGTCATTAAAACCAAATCGTTTTAAAGACATATATAGAAATTCCCATCTCACAGAATCAAATGCCTTTTCTGCATCGAGGCTGAGGACGACAGATTCTGTGGGCTTCATATGATTTATGACTTTAAACGCTCTCCCTATGTTGTCATGCGTTGTTCTATTTTTAACAAATCCTGTCTGATCTGTATCTATCAAATCTGGCAGAATGTTTTCAAATCGTTTGGCCAGTATTGTGGTAAATATTCTATAATCTATGTTCAATACTGATATAGGTCTATAAGAGCTTCATTCAGTTGCATCCTTCCCTGGTTTAAGTATTACAGAAATAAGGGCCTGATTCCATGATATTGGCACTTCTCCGCCTTCCAAAACCTGATTAAAACAACTTTTCAAAATCGGTATTATCATTAGCTTGAAGGATTTATACCATTCCGATGGAAACCCGTCAGGACCTGGCACTTTATTCCCCTTTAAATTTGATATCGCTTTTCCTATTTCTTCCTCTGTTATTTGCTGTGTAAGTTTTTTTATTCTGTTCTGTGCCTATAGATGGTAAATCTAATGAGTCCAAGAAACGTTCTACTTTATTTATGCCGCTGGAGGCTGGGAGTATAATTTTGAATAGTAAGATACAAATGATTCTTGTATATCTTCTAGATTATATCGTACCTCATTATTCTGTGGGTTTTTAATCTTAGGTATGTAACGACTAGCTTCTTGTTTGCGTGCTCTCCACGCAAGTAATCTTCTGGCTTTAGGTCCATTCTCGTAATAGGTTTGTTTGACAAATTTGGCTTTTTTGGTCACTTGATTTTCATAAAGTTTGTTTAAAGTCTTTCGGGTCAGATTTAGTTGTTCTAAACTATCTGTATTATTATTTCTTTGATGTTCCTCCTCCAAAAGCTTAAGTTTTCTAGTCTTATCAGCAATTCTTTTTTCATTTTCTTTTTTCCTTTTTGATGACCAGATTATCAGTTTACCTCTGAGAACTGCTTTAGCAGCATACCATATTACACTTGGTGAAATATTTTCCTTATTATTGTGATACATGTAATCTTCAAACTCCTTCTGAATGTATTGTTGAAATGCTGTCTCGTTAAGAAAACTAGAGTTTAATCTCCAGATCCTTTCTTTTCGTTTAATATCTAAATGTATTGACAAGTAAACCCCTGCGTGATCCGAGATGTCCCTAACTCCTATTTTACAATCAATAATTCTATGTCTGTCAGAATTGAGCATGAAGAAATAATCTAATCTAGAAAAAATAGAATGAGAGTGGGAAAAAAATTTAAAACTCTTTTCATGCGGATGTAGGTCTCTCCAAACGTCTATCATACCTAGCTCTTTCATTATTTTTTTTAGTATGTAGTGCCTCTGATTGTATCTTTTTCGTCTTAGATGAGGAATCCAGTGAAGGATGCAAGTGAATATTCCAGTCCCCCCCACATATCACCACCCCAGACATTTCCATACATAATAAATCAAAAACTTTCTTAGTAAATTGCTTATTATGCCCAGGGGGTCTATATATGTTCAACAATGTAACCTCCTTATGATCAATGAAACCTTTTACTAAAATGTATTACATTAAGAGTGATAAAGTTATATTTCTGTCTAGTCATTTTCTTTTTTAGGAAACTTTATTATTACTGTACAGCTAGAATGGCTAAGAGAAAAATTATAAAATGTCGGTCTGTCTAAAACAAAACATAAAGAACAAATGAACAAGAACAAAAACGATTTCCACAGGTGAAGTTCTATGATCACTTCTAATCTGAAAGCGGAATCCTCTGAGAACAAAGGGGTCCCTCTCAATGCGAGTCAGGTTAGGGTTAGGGTTAGACAGTTTGGTTATTGTATATTGTATAACAGTTTGATATTGACCTTAGCTAGTGGCATCTCCGCTGCGTCGAAATTCTTTTAATTTTTCTTGGATGTCTTTGATCCTCTCCCGTTGATGTCACGAGGTACCCGCATTTAGCCATGTAGATTTGACCATCCTTGGTCCAGAAGGATCCTTGTATCTAGTCACTTGGTTGAAAGTTTCGGCATTAATCACTCCTCTTCCCTTCAGGTCGTTCGCGGCTTCTTGAAGATCTCTGTATATCACTGGACCGGTTTGGAAATGAACACGGAGTCGCGCTGGGTGTAGCGTCTGGCAGCGAAGGTTTTTTTTTCTTTAAGAGCTTTTCTAATGGGGACATAGGCCTTCCTCTTTGCCAAAATGTCACTGGTGTAGTCTTGTTCGAAGAAAATGCGCTTCCCTTTGTATTGAATATTTTTCTTCTTCCAAGCAGATTGAAGCACACGCTCTTTGATTTGAAACTCTAGAAAGCATAGGACGATTGATCTCGGGCTAGCCCCCTGAGGAGGTTTAGTAGCTAGTGAGCGATGACATCTTTGTATTCCGAGGGAGGTGTCGGGGAAAAGCTAGCTCTGCTTTGATAAATCTCTCCACAAAACCCGTTATATCGTCTCCTTCGGCCTCCTCTTCTATGCCGTGGATCAGCAAATTGTTTCTACGGGAGCGTGCCTCTAAGTCTTCAAGTCTTGTCTGGAGTTGTTCCTGTAGTTCAAGTGAGTGGGATAGCATATCTCTTGCATCCGTGCTAAAGGCCTCCATTTCAGAGATTCTATCCTCAGTCGCCTCCACCCTGGTCGTTACATCTTTTATGTCGGTCTCAATAGCGCTCAGTTTGATGTTCATTTCTCCTCTAAAATCACCAAGTTCCTTTTTGAGTTGGTCCGTTGCTTCGCTGAGCTCTTTAGAGATGTCCGTGTGTATTTGTTTTATTTCGGCAATGATGCTAACCTTCATAGCCTCCATGTTATCGACGTCTGATAACTTGTCAGCGCACGAGGTTCTATTCTCGCTGTCACTCGGTGATAAAACGTCCTCTTCTAAATTAATAGGAGCCTTTCCTTTGTTTTTTGACTTCCGTCTCCCTGGCATTATTTCCATTAACTTTTATATCATTAAAACAGCGTTAAACAGCGTTATGTATATACCCAAACAATAAGAATTGGCTTACAAAAGATTTAAAAGTATGCCTTAATGAGAGGAAGGTAGCCTTTACGACGGGGGATAAGGAACTAGTTAGAGAGAAAAATAGAGAACTTAGGGGGAAAATTAAAAGTGCTTAACTAGAATATAAAATTGAAAGAAAATTCCATAAGGGCAATGTAAAGCAAGCTTGGGAGGGACTGAATGTGATGATGGGAAGGAAGGGAAAGAAAACGAACCCCACTCAATCTCATAATGTATCTTTTGCTGATGAACTAAATGTATTTTTTGGCAGATTTGACACTGGTGAATGTAGCACTGAGGTTGATAGGATCTGTTCTGATATCCCCTTATATGAAAACATTACCCTGGAAGAATATGAAATTGCATACTGCTTGTCCCGCACAAAATCAAATAAGGCACCTGGACCTGATGGGTTGAATGGGCGTGTACTAAAGGATTGTGTTTATCAATTGACCGGGGTCTTTACACAGTTATTCCAGCTTTTGTTAAATACACGAATAGTACCAAACCTATGGAAGGTATCCACAGTTGTCCCAGTACCCAAAATTACAGGAGCAAAAGGGTTAAATGATTTTAGACCAATATCATTAACATCTGTTTTGGGGAAATGTATGGAAAGAGTAATTATGCGGCACTTTATGTATTTTGTGAGTGATGTCTTGGATCCATTGCAATTCGCATATAAAAAAGCAAGAGGTACTGATGATGCAGTTTTAACATTATATAATTCAGTTGCTGAGCATGTACAATTAACTTCAAATTATGCTAGAATTTTGTTTTTAGATTTCACATCAGCTTTTAACACGATGAAGATTCACATTTTAATTCAGCGACTGATTGATTTGGGGGTAAATGGTGGACTTATCTGGTGGATTAAAGATTTTCTATCTAATCGCCCGCAAAGAGTGGCTATTAATGGCAAACTGTCTGGAATTATTACATTAAATACAGGAGCCCCTCAGGGAGCAATTTTATCACCAATACTATTTTCTTTGTACATTAATGAGTATAGGATAAAAAATGAGGGGTTTAGTCTTCTTAAATATGCCGATGATATGGCACTTGTGGGTCTTATGAAAGTGGGAGATGTTGGTAGTGCTTCTGTATATTATGAACAGGCTGAAGCACTTTTTGAGTGGTGCCAGTCGAGTGCACTGGTGATAAACACAAATAAGACAAAGGAGTTGGTAATAACTGGAGACAAGCGTAATATTTTGAGGTTGGAACCTGTAGTACTAAATGGAAATCCAATAGAATTTGTCAGCAATTTTAAGTATTTGGGGACATATATTGATGCCCAACTTAATTTTTTAGAAAATACTGATAGCATTTGTAAGAAGGCTCACCAGAGGTTACATCTAATTAGGAGGTTGAATCACTTTGGTGTGAGCAAGATTATACTCGAAATGGTTTATAAAAATTTTGTGGAAAGTATTCTGGTTTTTAATATGACATCATGGTATGGTAACCTGACTGTTGTGAATAAAGCTAGACTGTCCAAGATTGTGAATGAGGCAAGCAAAATAATTGGTAAGACACAGAGACACTTGAATAATCTTTATCGTGGAAAAAGTAAGGAAAAGGCTTTAACCCCCTGGGGTCTGAGGGGTTTTTGGGGCCCTTGAGAGGTTTTGACATGCCCTGACATTTGTGCTTATTTCAGCTTCTTACAACATACCTTTGGCCAACACATAATTATGCTGTATTGCAGCACAAACTCTGCTACAATAATATGTGAGCAAAATGGAAGTTACATGTTTGCATTTTATAGAAAAAAAATATTATGCGTGGTTAGTAAGTTTTGGGAAAAAATGTGTCACTGCAATGAGCTCATATAACTCATACTGAATAGTTTGGCACAAGACTTTTGAGTTACCATTCTTGTAGGCTAGAATGTTTACTACAAAATGATGTGAAAATCATTCTGATCACTCTTTCACAAAACAACAATATAATGATTTAAACTTTGCAAGTCAGTTTTTGTGCCAGCACTGCTTTATGCGTAGGGGTGTTGATGGCCATGAATATGAATGAGGGGAGACAATAGACATTCCCCCAATGGCTAATGCCCCCATCAAGTGCTGTGAGGCAGAGAGGAGAATCTGAGAATGAGAGGACATTCAAAGGTTTTGTTTTTTAATCTGTTTTTATTGTAATTCCTCTATGTGGAGGAACTAAATGTTGTGCCTCACAAGACCACAGTGCTACCGTACATATATAAACATATAGTACCAGGAATATACACATCTGTATATTATGACGAGTATATTATGTATATTGTAAACACAATTACATTTCATCAGTAAAATATTACGTCTGTGCACTTACCATCATTCTCGATTGAGAACTGAACAACACCTGCGTGTCCCTCTGCTGGAGAAGGAGAGTGATGCAAACACATTCCTAAAAAAATAAAAACAACTGTGTTAGCATACATTATCCAAAGATGGGCGATTAATGGGTATGGACGCACAATGCATGTAGTCTATATATCTGTTAATGGGCCATAGGACGGAGAAATATCTATTTATGGGCCATAGATCGCGAGCTGTTGATGGCCATTATCTGCGCACGCATTTAGAGCATTTCAAACATTTACACCTGCATTCACAATCATCTGTGGCAATATTTTAGCGTGTGTCATAGGCTAACCAAAACCGAACATTTATATATAAAAATATAATGTCTAGTATTTAGACAGTATCACATTTTACCGGAGGCTGAAATATATTTGCACGAAATCATATTTACACCTAAGCAGATATTCGCAAAAGTCAGTATTTTTAGCATGATAATCAGTGTCATAAGCTAATCAAAACGGATTGAAATATAATACAAATATGTTTAGAGAGTAATAAAACATTGAAACACGACCATATACGAATGTTAGGGATATTGTAAGGCAATCTTTCCTGTAAGATGTCAAAAGCTAACCAAAACTAAGCAAAATATAGTCTGAAAATTCACATGAGTTCTATATAATCAGAAAAGAATTATATAAACACTAAACAACTTACTCGAACTTGTATCCTCTGTGGGATCAATTCGCTCTTGAAAATGCAGCCGTTCTCCGTCTGAGATGCAACCGTTTCTCTGAGGAAAAGGTGAATTCTTCCTCGCTGTCCATAATCATCTGGAGGACGACTTTACCGGAGAAGCGTGCCATCCTCAAAACGCGATGAACTATCCGTGAATCTGACGAGAAACTGCGTGTTTCATGGCATTGATCGGAGGGCGTGTGCGATGCGTATAGATCACCTCAACTATTAGCATGTGAATAGCGCCGGGGGGCGTGGCGGCATCAGCTCATTAAAAATAATGAAGAGAGAACGAAAAGCTGCGCCTCTCCTTGGTTTCAAACGGATTACATAAACTAAGAATATGTGTTTTTTAATATAAATTACTTCATTTAAAAGAAGAGAATTCTAGCTTCATAAAGACAAATCTCTCGTTCCTGAGTGACAAGTATTCGCTGAGTTATAGTTCATTTTCGGACGCGTTTCAGAATGGACTTCCCTGACAGAGAGAAGGCAGAACTCGCATCATGTTTATTTTTCTTTATTTGGCGAAAGACACAACACTTTGTTTTTATTGTGAGTATACACAAAAAAAATAGAAACTTAACTGGATCGAATGATGTAAAACACTTAAATGTAAGATCAAAACCAACTAAGTATTTTGAATCTCTTTTGCACTGATAAGAAAAAAAGCGAGCAGATCACGCCGGCGTGATTGCCGACCCCAGGGGGTTAAAGATAGTAGGGGATGTTTCTCATCCTCTACATAGCAAGTTTCAATTGCTGCCATCTGGAAGACGTTATAGGCAACCACGAGTAATTAGGAAGGTTTACCAATTATCCTTTGTGCCAAATGCTGTCAAGATTTTAAATGGTAATGATTGATGTGTGCTTTGTTTATTTTATGTGTAATGTATTGTTGTACTGATGTATGTGAAGACAGAGACAAATTTCCACTACGTGGACAATAAAGTAAAGTAAACCAAGAGGAGGATTCAAACCTGCCGGAAGCTCTAGAATTATGCGACCGCTCGCCTCTCCGCCATTACTGGAAGCCTCCATAAATATATCTAGTAGTAAAGCTAATGCAAGGGCTAGAAATCATTATTCTTTTGCTGATACTTCCTTGTCATCATGGAGAGCGCAGTTCATGGTTGTGTGGCAGCGCGGGTTAAGATCCCGCCCTATTATTTGTGGTGAGTGATGGGTGTGACAGCCTATCGGCAGCCTTCTCTGGCCTATTTAAGGCGGAGTTCAGGCCACCTGGGTATGCGCCATTGTCACTATTGCCTTTGATTGGGTGCGCGCGCATCTCTGCTGAGGTATGTACCTAGCTGTTTGGCTAATGTTGCTGCTAGTATACATGCACTATTAACGTGGGAACGCATATGTTTTAGCCAGACTAGAGTCCGGATTTGTGCAACGTTGCTTTTGGCTGCAGGCTGGCCTCATCACAGGTATGTAATTCTAACGGACTATTGTTAGTTCTGGTTTGATCTTCGGTAACCTATGTTTCCACCATAGTGCAGCTTATGTGTTTGGCCAGATGGAACACTGTTGCGGTTCGCCTATTATAAACGAGGCTGTGAGTAACTGAGTATTCTGTGGGTCTAGCGATCTACCATTGTTGCGTCAATCTGTTTGTGAGTGGTTCATCTCAGTGGACTGTGGGGCAAATGCTCCATAAACAACGTTGTTAACCCTTTAGGCGCCAGAGGTTTTTTCCTAAAACGTTCGATTTTGACATCTTAATTTCAAAAGTCTATATCTTAAAAGTAATAAAAGATAGAGACTTTCTGTAAATTAGAGAATAATAAGGATGACCCAAAGTTTATGTAGGGATTAAATTTTCCCATCTAATTTGCATATGACGTCATAGGGTGGTGGCAATCATGGATTATAGAATTTTCATGAAAAGTCACATGTTTAAATAATAAAATGCAGCACTTCTTTCCCCCCAAAATGTCCCTCACCTTCTGTATGCTATATTGCACAATACTGAATGCTCAGTAGTAAACAAACTGTAAATCATTACTAATAAATGGTAGAAACAAACCGAATGCATGTAGCGTTTGGCCTTTTGCTGTAGAAATTATCCATTTACATACAGAGGGCACTCTTATTCCATGTATGGGGCACATATATATTATTCATATGACACACAAACACAAGTAGACAATTTGTTCAGTTGCCCCGTGTCACACCGCCTCTGCTCCTGCTACGAGCAGCGCGGGCGCGGCCAGATCTCTCTCTCTCTCTCTCTCGCGCGCACAGCTCGGACTACTGTCATTGTCATTGCGACTCCCCACCCTGCCCCATAACTGTCCTATGAATACTTTTACCTCGTCTAACAAACCCAGTAGCTTTAGACAAAGTCTCCACAACAATAATGTCGCCGCGATTGCGGAGAGGCACACTGTCAGAAGACAAACTTCATGGCTAGCGCGGAAAAAAAATTCACGCCTCGTTCCCCACAACAATAACACGCCTGCTAACTTCGCGATGAACACTCCGACCCCGGGAAACATTGTTTCCACCACTGACATTGGGCAAAGGATTCACCGTTTGTGCTTGTTGTAACGTGCGCGCTATACTTTCACTTTCATAATCACCGTGAACTTCTGAATGCAGATATTTTCCTTCAGAATCAGGGTCCGCGAATAGAAGACCCAACACTTCATTGTGGGTAAGCTTTATTGATGCAATTAGATAATAATAATAATCTAATGCAAATACTCGCTGACGTTGACAATATTGCTCTGATAAAATGGCTCACTCGCACACTAGCTCCGCTTTTGTTCGCGCTGATTCAATGCGCTCTAGCTTGAAGATTTTGTATAAAAAACATGACGTTTTTTTGAGTTGGGGATGAAGTATAACATGTCTGCCAACTAGTGGATGGGAGGTCGAAGGAAATTTGACACCCTATTTGACAAAATCGGCCGTTTTATTCAGTGCCGCATCTTGTCGAGTAAACTCGACCGTGGCGCCTAGAGGGTTAAGACTGCATTGTTGTTCTGCTGCCATTAATACCACTATGTGACCGTTTTATTATTTTGATACAGTACTTATGAGTACAGTACAGTACAGTAGTGAGTGGCTAGTCTCAGAGCCGTCATCCAATGCGAGACGTACTATCAGTAGTGTAATTTAGCCCTTACCTTTTGGTTATATTGCACCCAGCAGTTTCGTTATTTTGCCTGAAAGTGTCTTTTTGTTTTCTGTTCTGATGCACACCGAAGTGGTGTAAAACTCTTGTCCCCCCTGAGTCAATAGCTTTTTATATATTTAAAATAATTATTATTTATAATTATTAAGTATTTTTGTATTCAGATACACGTCTCTTGTCCTCTGTGGTAGCGAACCTGTGTGTTCTTGTGAAATTTACAAACCTGTAACCCTAACCCTAACATTCAGCTACATCCCACATAAAGCTTGAATGGTGTTTATCACACAGCTCCTAAGAATTAGTGATTTGAATCTGAACCATTTCTAATAAGTCTTCAAGACTCTCTTTGTATACCTAACAGATATAAAGGGACTTGTTTTATTTTAAGCCTAAACATTTGAGTCCTTTGGATGTGTGCAATTCACTTTATTTTTTACAAATACACAGTATTTGAACATTGAATTAAGAACTTATTGGTTCTGAATATTGAACCATTTAGTAGTTTGGCCTGTAGGCATTTACGAGCACACTATTTATTGAGTGATATAAATTAAATTTTTTTTTAATACTTCTGAAATTGTTTCTTTTGTATTTATGCCTTCACCTCATGTTTCTTTTGTATTTTTGCTTTCACCTCATGTATCCAGTTTAAGACTGTCCATTGTATTAATGGCCCTTTTGTATTTGTGTGTTCCCCCCCTCCCTTGTATTTTCTGACTGCTCTTGTTTTTGCATTTTTTTCTAAGCGTATTTTTTTGTGTTTATGATTTAATGTCTTCCATACATATTTAATTTATGTTCCTTGTCTTATTAGCCATTATGATGTTTTATGACCTTGTCCCATTGATTATTTTATGCCCATTGTTATTTATATAAAAGAGTTGTTTTGTATTGTAAAGATTTTTCTTTATGTCCTTGTGCCCATTTGTAGTCCCAGGGGTAGAGTCCTCCCAGGGGTAGAGTCCTCCCAGGGGTAGAGTCCTCCCAGGGGTAGAGTCCTCCCAGGGGTAGAGTCCTCCCAGGGGTAGAGTCCTCCCAGGGGTAGAGTCCTCCCAGGGGTAGAGTCCTCCCAGGGGTAGAGTCCTCCCAGGGGTAGAGTCCTCCCAGGGGTAGAGTCCTCCCAGGGGTAGAGTCCTCCCAGGGGTAGAGTCCTCCCAGGGGTAGAGTCCTCCCAGGGGTAGAGTCCTCCCAGGGGTAGAGTCCTCCCAGGGGTAGAGTCCTCCCAGGGGTAGAGTCCTCCCAGGGGTAGAGTCCTCCCAGGGGTAGAGTCCTCCCAGGGGTAGAGTCCTCCCAGGGGTAGAGTCCTCCCAGGGGTAGAGTCCTCCCAGGGGTAGAGTCCTCCCAGGGGTAGAGTCCTCCCAGGGGTAGAGTCCTCCCAGGGGTAGAGTCCTCCCAGGGGTAGAGTCCTCCCAGGGGTAGAGTCCTCCCAGGGGTAGAGTCCTCCCAGGGGTAGAGTCCTCCCAGGGGTAGAGTCCTCCCAGGGGTAGAGTCCTCCCAGGGGTAGAGTCCTCCCAGGGGTAGAGTCCTCCCAGGGGTAGAGTCCTCCCAGGGGTAGAGTCCTCCCAGGGGTAGAGTCCTCCCAGGGGTAGAGTCCTCCCAGGGGTAGAGTCCTCCCAGGGGTAGAGTCCTCCCAGGGGTAGAGTCCTCCCAGGGGTAGAGTCCTCCCAGGGGTAGAGTCCTCCCAGGGGTAGAGTCCTCCCAGGGGTAGAGTCCTCCCAGGGGTAGAGTCCTCCCAGGGGTAGAGTCCTCCCAGGGGTAGAGTCCTCCCAGGGGTAGAGTCCTCCCAGGGGTAGAGTCCTCCCAGGGGTAGAGTCCTCCCAGGGGTAGAGTCCTCCCAGGGGTAGAGTCCTCCCAGGGGTAGAGTCCTCCCAGGGGTAGAGTCCTCCCAGGGGTAGAGTCCTCCCAGGGGTAGAGTCCTCCCAGGGGTAGAGTCCTCCCAGGGGTAGAGTCCTCCCAGGGGTAGAGTCCTCCCAGGGGTAGAGTCCTCCCAGGGGTAGAGTCCTCCCAGGGGTAGAGTCCTCCCAGGGGTAGAGTCCTCCCAGGGGTAGAGTCCTCCCAGGGGTAGAGTCCTCCCAGGGGTAGAGTCCTCCCAGGGGTAGAGTCCTCCCAGGGGTAGAGTCCTCCCAGGGGTAGAGTCCTCCCAGGGGTAGAGTCCTCCCAGGGGTAGAGTCCTCCCAGGGGTAGAGTCCTCCCAGGGGTAGAGTCCTCCCAGGGGTAGAGTCCTCCCAGGGGTAGAGTCCTCCCAGGGGTAGAGTCCTCCCAGGGGTAGAGTCCTCCCAGGGGTAGAGTCCTCCCAGGGGTAGAGTCCTCCCAGGGGTAGAGTCCTCCCAGGGGTAGAGTCCTCCCAGGGGTAGAGTCCTCCCAGGGGTAGAGTCCTCCCAGGGGTAGAGTCCTCCCAGGGGTAGAGTCCTCCCAGGGGTAGAGTCCTCCCAGGGGTAGAGTCCTCCCAGGGGTAGAGTCCTCCCAGGGGTAGAGTCCTCCCAGGGGTAGAGTCCTCCCAGGGGTAGAGTCCTCCCAGGGGTAGAGTCCTCCCAGGGGTAGAGTCCTCCCAGGGGTAGAGTCCTCCCAGGGGTAGAGTCCTCCCAGGGGTAGAGTCCTCCCAGGGGTAGAGTCCTCCCAGGGGTAGAGTCCTCCCAGGGGTAGAGTCCTCCCAGGGGTAGAGTCCTCCCAGGGGTAGAGTCCTCCCAGGGGTAGAGTCCTCCCAGGGGTAGAGTCCTCCCAGGGGTAGAGTCCTCCCAGGGGTAGAGTCCTCCCAGGGGTAGAGTCCTCCCAGGGGTAGAGTCCTCCCAGGGGTAGAGTCCTCCCAGGGGTAGAGTCCTCCCAGGGGTAGAGTCCTCCCAGGGGTAGAGTCCTCCCAGGGGTAGAGTCCTCCCAGGGGTAGAGTCCTCCCAGGGGTAGAGTCCTCCCAGGGGTAGAGTCCTCCCAGGGGTAGAGTCCTCCCAGGGGTAGAGTCCTCCCAGGGGTAGAGTCCTCCCAGGGGTAGAGTCCTCCCAGGGGTAGAGTCCTCCCAGGGGTAGAGTCCTCCCAGGGGTAGAGTCCTCCCAGGGGTAGAGTCCTCCCAGGGGTAGAGTCCTCCCAGGGGTAGAGTCCTCCCAGGGGTAGAGTCCTCCCAGGGGTAGAGTCCTCCCAGGGGTAGAGTCCTCCCAGGGGTAGAGTCCTCCCAGGGGTAGAGTCCTCCCAGGGGTAGAGTCCTCCCAGGGGTAGAGTCCTCCCAGGGGTAGAGTCCTCCCAGGGGTAGAGTCCTCCCAGGGGTAGAGTCCTCCCAGGGGTAGAGTCCTCCCAGGGGTAGAGTCCTCCCAGGGGTAGAGTCCTCCCAGGGGTAGAGTCCTCCCAGGGGTAGAGTCCTCCCAGGGGTAGAGTCCTCCCAGGGGTAGAGTCCTCCCAGGGGTAGAGTCCTCCCAGGGGTAGAGTCCTCCCAGGGGTAGAGTCCTCCCAGGGGTAGAGTCCTCCCAGGGGTAGAGTCCTCCCAGGGGTAGAGTCCTCCCAGGGGTAGAGTCCTCCCAGGGGTAGAGTCCTCCCAGGGGTAGAGTCCTCCCAGGGGTAGAGTCCTCCCAGGGGTAGAGTCCTCCCAGGGGTAGAGTCCTCCCAGGGGTAGAGTCCTCCCAGGGGTAGAGTCCTCCCAGGGGTAGAGTCCTCCCAGGGGTAGAGTCCTCCCAGGGGTAGAGTCCTCCCAGGGGTAGAGTCCTCCCAGGGGTAGAGTCCTCCCAGGGGTAGAGTCCTCCCAGGGGTAGAGTCCTCCCAGGGGTAGAGTCCTCCCAGGGGTAGAGTCCTCCCAGGGGTAGAGTCCTCCCAGGGGTAGAGTCCTCCCAGGGGTAGAGTCCTCCCAGGGGTAGAGTCCTCCCAGGGGTAGAGTCCTCCCAGGGGTAGAGTCCTCCCAGGGGTAGAGTCCTCCCAGGGGTAGAGTCCTCCCAGGGGTAGAGTCCTCCCAGGGGTAGAGTCCTCCCAGGGGTAGAGTCCTCCCAGGGGTAGAGTCCTCCCAGGGGTAGAGTCCTCCCAGGGGTAGAGTCCTCCCAGGGGTAGAGTCCTCCCAGGGGTAGAGTCCTCCCAGGGGTAGAGTCCTCCCAGGGGTAGAGTCCTCCCAGGGGTAGAGTCCTCCCAGGGGTAGAGTCCTCCCAGGGGTAGAGTCCTCCCAGGGGTAGAGTCCTCCCAGGGGTAGAGTCCTCCCAGGGGTAGAGTCCTCCCAGGGGTAGAGTCCTCCCAGGGGTAGAGTCCTCCCAGGGGTAGAGTCCTCCCAGGGGTAGAGTCCTCCCAGGGGTAGAGTCCTCCCAGGGGTAGAGTCCTCCCAGGGGTAGAGTCCTCCCAGGGGTAGAGTCCTCCCAGGGGTAGAGTCCTCCCAGGGGTAGAGTCCTCCCAGGGGTAGAGTCCTCCCAGGGGTAGAGTCCTCCCAGGGGTAGAGTCCTCCCAGGGGTAGAGTCCTCCCAGGGGTAGAGTCCTCCCAGGGGTAGAGTCCTCCCAGGGGTAGAGTCCTCCCAGGGGTAGAGTCCTCCCAGGGGTAGAGTCCTCCCAGGGGTAGAGTCCTCCCAGGGGTAGAGTCCTCCCAGGGGTAGAGTCCTCCCAGGGGTAGAGTCCTCCCAGGGGTAGAGTCCTCCCAGGGGTAGAGTCCTCCCAGGGGTAGAGTCCTCCCAGGGGTAGAGTCCTCCCAGGGGTAGAGTCCTCCCAGGGGTAGAGTCCTCCCAGGGGTAGAGTCCTCCCAGGGGTAGAGTCCTCCCAGGGGTAGAGTCCTCCCAGGGGTAGAGTCCTCCCAGGGGTAGAGTCCTCCCAGGGGTAGAGTCCTCCCAGGGGTAGAGTCCTCCCAGGGGTAGAGTCCTCCCAGGGGTAGAGTCCTCCCAGGGGTAGAGTCCTCCCAGGGGTAGAGTCCTCCCAGGGGTAGAGTCCTCCCAGGGGTAGAGTCCTCCCAGGGGTAGAGTCCTCCCAGGGGTAGAGTCCTCCCAGGGGTAGAGTCCTCCCAGGGGTAGAGTCCTCCCAGGGGTAGAGTCCTCCCAGGGGTAGAGTCCTCCCAGGGGTAGAGTCCTCCCAGGGGTAGAGTCCTCCCAGGGGTAGAGTCCTCCCAGGGGTAGAGTCCTCCCAGGGGTAGAGTCCTCCCAGGGGTAGAGTCCTCCCAGGGGTAGAGTCCTCCCAGGGGTAGAGTCCTCCCAGGGGTAGAGTCCTCCCAGGGGTAGAGTCCTCCCAGGGGTAGAGTCCTCCCAGGGGTAGAGTCCTCCCAGGGGTAGAGTCCTCCCAGGGGTAGAGTCCTCCCAGGGGTAGAGTCCTCCCAGGGGTAGAGTCCTCCCAGGGGTAGAGTCCTCCCAGGGGTAGAGTCCTCCCAGGGGTAGAGTCCTCCCAGGGGTAGAGTCCTCCCAGGGGTAGAGTCCTCCCAGGGGTAGAGTCCTCCCAGGGGTAGAGTCCTCCCAGGGGTAGAGTCCTCCCAGGGGTAGAGTCCTCCCAGGGGTAGAGTCCTCCCAGGGGTAGAGTCCTCCCAGGGGTAGAGTCCTCCCAGGGGTAGAGTCCTCCCAGGGGTAGAGTCCTCCCAGGGGTAGAGTCCTCCCAGGGGTAGAGTCCTCCCAGGGGTAGAGTCCTCCCAGGGGTAGAGTCCTCCCAGGGGTAGAGTCCTCCCAGGGGTAGAGTCCTCCCAGGGGTAGAGTCCTCCCAGGGGTAGAGTCCTCCCAGGGGTAGAGTCCTCCCAGGGGTAGAGTCCTCCCAGGGGTAGAGTCCTCCCAGGGTTAGGGGAATGAAAAATCCAAGATCTGTTTCCAGAAATGGCTGTGCACTGGCCTACCTTCTACTGGCCACTAATGGTCACCCAGGACGAAATAAGAGGGGTGTATGAGATTTTAAAATAGGGCTAAATTGCCATGGGGTGCTCCAATGAGGGCTTGATGCAAATAAAATGTTGGTAGGTGTTAGTGAAGGTGTAGGAGGGGACATACACAACAAAACCAACGTCTAAATGGACGAAGGGAGATACTCAACATCAAATGGATGGAGAAAAATGACCAACTCAAAGTCTGTATGGACCAGGAGAAAATACACACTGCTCTGCTACATCACCCACACACGAAAAATGATGGCGGCTAGTTTCATTTTACGGTCTGTCATTCAGGCACATAGATACTCGACATCAAATGGATGGAGAAAAATGACCAACTCCAAGTCTGTATGGACCAGGAGAAAACACACACTGCTCTGCCACATCACCCACACAAAATGATGGCGGCTAGTCTCATTTTACGGTCTATCATTCAGGCATATATCCCGCGACGCGTTTCGAACTGACCCAAGGTTCTCATCAGGCGGATTGGAATGACTTAATTCTCTGTTTTCCCTCTCTACTATATAGTGTCAGAGGGCGTGGCCCCTCCCACCCTCACAAAAAATACCATCAGCATCATATAGTGCGTCATGAATATTATATTTGCTATCATCCATTTTGTTTTTAATTTTTACATTTTAAAACTCCATACAACACACTCAAACTCCGACCAGGGGCTCCCAAAAGCCCAGAGTCAGTGGCACTGGCTCGGTCAGGGGAATGAAAAATCCAAGATCTGTTTCCAGAAATGGCTGTGCACTGGCCTACCTTCTACTGGCCACTAATGGTCACCCAGGACGAAATAAGAGGGGTGTATGAGATTTTAAAATAGGGCTAAATTGCCATGGGGTGCTCCAATGAGGGCTTGATGCAAATAAAATGTTGGTAGGTGTTAGTGAAGGTGTAGGAGGGGACATACACAACAAAACCAACGTCTAAATGGACGAAGGGAGATACTCAACATCAAATGGATGGAGAAAAATGACCAACTCAAAGTCTGTATGGACCAGGAGAAAATACACACTGCTCTGCTACATCACCCACACACGAAAAATGATGGCGGCTAGTTTCATTTTACGGTCTGTCATTCAGGCACATAGATACTCGACATCAAATGGATGGAGAAAAATGACCAACTCCAAGTCTGTATGGACCAGGAGAAAACACACACTGCTCTGCCACATCACCCACACAAAATGATGGCGGCTAGTCTCATTTTACGGTCTATCATTCAGGCATATATCCCGCGACGCGTTTCGAACTGACCCAAGGTTCTCATCAGGCGGATTGGAATGACTTAATTCTCTGTTTTCCCTCTCTACTATATAGTGTCAGAGGGCGTGGCCCCTCCCACCCTCACAAAAAATACCATCAGCATCATATAGTGCGTCATGAATATTATATTTGCTATCATCCATTTTGTTTTTAATTTTTACATTTTAAAACTCCATACAACACACTCAAACTCCGACCAGGGGCTCCCAAAAGCCCAGAGTCAGTGGCACTGGCTCGGTCAGGGGAATGAAAAATCCAAGATCTGTTTCCAGAAATGGCTGTGCACTGGCCTACCTTCTACTGGCCACTAATGGTCACCCAGGACGAAATAAGAGGGGTGTATGAGATTTTAAAATAGGGCTAAATTGCCATGGGGTGCTCCAATGAGGGCTTGATGCAAATAAAATGTTGGTAGGTGTTAGTGAAGGTGTAGGAGGGGACATACACAACAAAACCAACGTCTAAATGGACGAAGGGAGATACTCAACATCAAATGGATGGAGAAAAATGACCAACTCAAAGTCTGTATGGACCAGGAGAAAATACACACTGCTCTGCTACATCACCCACACACGAAAAATGATGGCGGCTAGTTTCATTTTACGGTCTGTCATTCAGGCACATAGATACTCGACATCAAATGGATGGAGAAAAATGACCAACTCCAAGTCTGTATGGACCAGGAGAAAACACACACTGCTCTGCCACATCACCCACACAAAATGATGGCGGCTAGTCTCATTTTACGGTCTATCATTCAGGCATATATCCCGCGACGCGTTTCGAACTGACCCAAGGTTCTCATCAGGCGGATTGGAATGACTTAATTCTCTGTTTTCCCTCTCTACTATATAGTGTCAGAGGGCGTGGCCCCTCCCACCCTCACAAAAAATACCATCAGCATCATATAGTGCGTCATGAATATTATATTTGCTATCATCCATTTTGTTTTTAATTTTTACATTTTAAAACTCCATACAACACACTCAAACTCCGACCAGGGGCTCCCAAAAGCCCAGAGTCAGTGGCACTGGCTCGGTCAGGGGAATGAAAAATCCAAGATCTGTTTCCAGAAATGGCTGTGCACTGGCCTACCTTCTACTGGCCACTAATGGTCA
>NC_136886.1:7500-17500 GCF_949152265.1 Phoxinus phoxinus
GGACTCTACCCCTGGGACTCTACCCCTGGGACTCTACCCCTGGGACTCTACCCCTGGGACTCTACCCCTGGGACTCTACCCCTGGGACTCTACCCCTGGGACTCTACCCCTGGGACTCTACCCCTGGGACTCTACCCCTGGGACTCTACCCCTGGGACTCTACCCCTGGGACTCTACCCCTGGGACTCTACCCCTGGGACTCTACCCCTGGGACTCTACCCCTGGGACTCTACCCCTGGGACTCTACCCCTGGGACTCTACCCCTGGGACTCTACCCCTGGGACTCTACCCCTGGGACTCTACCCCTGGGACTCTACCCCTGGGACTCTACCCCTGGGACTCTACCCCTGGGACTCTACCCCTGGGACTCTACCCCTGGGACTCTACCCCTGGGACTCTACCCCTGGGACTCTACCCCTGGGACTCTACCCCTGGGACTCTACCCCTGGGACTCTACCCCTGGGACTCTACCCCTGGGACTCTACCCCTGGGACTCTACCCCTGGGACTCTACCCCTGGGACTCTACCCCTGGGACTCTACCCCTGGGACTCTACCCCTGGGACTCTACCCCTGGGACTCTACCCCTGGGACTCTACCCCTGGGACTCTACCCCTGGGACTCTACCCCTGGGACTCTACCCCTGGGACTCTACCCCTGGGACTCTACCCCTGGGACTCTACCCCTGGGACTCTACCCCTGGGACTCTACCCCTGGGACTCTACCCCTGGGACTCTACCCCTGGGACTCTACCCCTGGGACTCTACCCCTGGGACTCTACCCCTGGGACTCTACCCCTGGGACTCTACCCCTGGGACTCTACCCCTGGGACTCTACCCCTGGGACTCTACCCCTGGGACTCTACCCCTGGGACTCTACCCCTGGGACTCTACCCCTGGGACTCTACCCCTGGGACTCTACCCCTGGGACTCTACCCCTGGGACTCTACCCCTGGGACTCTACCCCTGGGACTCTACCCCTGGGACTCTACCCCTGGGACTCTACCCCTGGGACTCTACCCCTGGGACTCTACCCCTGGGACTCTACCCCTGGGACTCTACCCCTGGGACTCTACCCCTGGGACTCTACCCCTGGGACTCTACCCCTGGGACTCTACCCCTGGGACTCTACCCCTGGGACTCTACCCCTGGGACTCTACCCCTGGGACTCTACCCCTGGGACTCTACCCCTGGGACTCTACCCCTGGGACTCTACCCCTGGGACTCTACCCCTGGGACTCTACCCCTGGGACTCTACCCCTGGGACTCTACCCCTGGGACTCTACCCCTGGGACTCTACCCCTGGGACTCTACCCCTGGGACTCTACCCCTGGGACTCTACCCCTGGGACTCTACCCCTGGGACTCTACCCCTGGGACTCTACCCCTGGGACTCTACCCCTGGGACTCTACCCCTGGGACTCTACCCCTGGGACTCTACCCCTGGGACTCTACCCCTGGGACTCTACCCCTGGGACTCTACCCCTGGGACTCTACCCCTGGGACTCTACCCCTGGGACTCTACCCCTGGGACTCTACCCCTGGGACTCTACCCCTGGGACTCTACCCCTGGGACTCTACCCCTGGGACTCTACCCCTGGGACTCTACCCCTGGGACTCTACCCCTGGGACTCTACCCCTGGGACTCTACCCCTGGGACTCTACCCCTGGGACTCTACCCCTGGGACTCTACCCCTGGGACTCTACCCCTGGGACTCTACCCCTGGGACTCTACCCCTGGGACTCTACCCCTGGGACTCTACCCCTGGGACTCTACCCCTGGGACTCTACCCCTGGGACTCTACCCCTGGGACTCTACCCCTGGGACTCTACCCCTGGGACTCTACCCCTGGGACTCTACCCCTGGGACTCTACCCCTGGGACTCTACCCCTGGGACTCTACCCCTGGGACTCTACCCCTGGGACTCTACCCCTGGGACTCTACCCCTGGGACTCTACCCCTGGGACTCTACCCCTGGGACTCTACCCCTGGGACTCTACCCCTGGGACTCTACCCCTGGGACTCTACCCCTGGGACTCTACCCCTGGGACTCTACCCCTGGGACTCTACCCCTGGGACTCTACCCCTGGGACTCTACCCCTGGGACTCTACCCCTGGGACTCTACCCCTGGGACTCTACCCCTGGGACTCTACCCCTGGGACTCTACCCCTGGGACTCTACCCCTGGGACTCTACCCCTGGGACTCTACCCCTGGGACTCTACCCCTGGGACTCTACCCCTGGGACTCTACCCCTGGGACTCTACCCCTGGGACTCTACCCCTGGGACTCTACCCCTGGGACTCTACCCCTGGGACTCTACCCCTGGGACTCTACCCCTGGGACTCTACCCCTGGGACTCTACCCCTGGGACTCTACCCCTGGGACTCTACCCCTGGGACTCTACCCCTGGGACTCTACCCCTGGGACTCTACCCCTGGGACTCTACCCCTGGGACTCTACCCCTGGGACTCTACCCCTGGGACTCTACCCCTGGGACTCTACCCCTGGGACTCTACCCCTGGGACTCTACCCCTGGGACTCTACCCCTGGGACTCTACCCCTGGGACTCTACCCCTGGGACTCTACCCCTGGGACTCTACCCCTGGGACTCTACCCCTGGGACTCTACCCCTGGGACTCTACCCCTGGGACTCTACCCCTGGGACTCTACCCCTGGGACTCTACCCCTGGGACTCTACCCCTGGGACTCTACCCCTGGGACTCTACCCCTGGGACTCTACCCCTGGGACTCTACCCCTGGGACTCTACCCCTGGGACTCTACCCCTGGGACTCTACCCCTGGGACTCTACCCCTGGGACTCTACCCCTGGGACTCTACCCCTGGGACTCTACCCCTGGGACTCTACCCCTGGGACTCTACCCCTGGGACTCTACCCCTGGGACTCTACCCCTGGGACTCTACCCCTGGGACTCTACCCCTGGGACTCTACCCCTGGGACTCTACCCCTGGGACTCTACCCCTGGGACTCTACCCCTGGGACTCTACCCCTGGGACTCTACCCCTGGGACTCTACCCCTGGGACTCTACCCCTGGGACTCTACCCCTGGGACTCTACCCCTGGGACTCTACCCCTGGGACTCTACCCCTGGGACTCTACCCCTGGGACTCTACCCCTGGGACTCTACCCCTGGGACTCTACCCCTGGGACCAAAACTAATATATAAAATAAATAGTTAAACACTTTTACAGTATATGAAAAATACATTACAGTCAGTCAACAGCATAAACAAAACATTAATATCTATACAAAAGGGACAAATAAATGAGCATGAGTTACAAGTTCACTTCAACAGGAATACAAAATTATGCAAAAAAGATGAAAGTTATATGAATAAAGAGGCAAAAAAGGATGAGTGACGGCTCAAAGATGAAAAGCTGGAGAAAGGTGTGACCAAGGTGGGTGCTGACAGAGGGAACCACCACGGAAGGAACAGTAAGGAAGAATATGGCCAAAAGCCCCAGCAGGATCACCAGGATGTAGGTCCATGGCACATGAATGGATAGGTGGCCGTTTGGTGAATAGGCCACATGGAACCAGGGGGACAACCAACTCAGATGGAGCCATTAGAGGCGGAGACCTAGGCAGAGCCAAAGACACAAGGCTTAAATGACTTTGATATGCAAATAATGTTTATTATGTAGTTGATGGACTGTTGGGGTGCAGGGTTGAAAGTTAACAGAAACAAATGGGCACAAGGACTTAGAGAGAAAAAAATATCATAAAGCAAAAAAGGGCATAATGAGATTAGGCCACTAAATGAAAACAAGTGCATGAATATAAAAAATAAAAAAAACAGTAAAGACAAAATAATTTATACAGTACATTTCAATACAAAACAACCGTTTTAGTGGAACTGGCATCAAATACTCAATAGGAAAGCACCACTAAACAGCATAATGGCTAATAAGGCAAGGAACCTAGATGAAAGATGTATGGAAGACATTAAATCATAAACACAAAAAAATATATAATAATAATAATAGGCTTAGAAAAAAAATGCAAAGACAAGAGCAGAAATACAAATTTGGAGGGAGCACAAATAAAAAAGGGCCATTGAGACAATAGACAGGCAAACAAGTCTTAAATTGGATACATGAGGTGAAGGCATAAATACAAAAGCAACAATTTCCAGAGTATTAAAAAGAAGTTAAATTTATGACAATAAATTATGTGCTCGTAAATGCCTACAGGGCAAACTATTAAATGTTTCAATATTAAGAACAAAAAAAAGTTCTTAATTCAAATGTTCAAATAATGTGTATTTGTAAAAAATTAAGTAAATTACACAAATCCAAAATAACTCTAACGTTTACGCTTTAAATAAGTCCCTTTGGACATGTTAGATATAGAAAGACAGTCCTTATTAGAAATGCTTCAGATTCAAATCACTAATTCTGATCTCCATGGGCGTGTCAAATTAGCAGAGTAATGAGCAGCCATAATGAGAACGGCTGATCTCTCTCTCTTTTTATATAGATTACATAAACAGAGAATATTTGTTTTAGTTTTGAATTAGATCATTTAAAACTACACACTTAAATGATTATAGGGATATATAGCTCATGTCTGAGTGAATAGTATTCGCTGAGTTTTGTTTAAGTTTACAGACGTGGTCTTGAAAAAAAGTTCACGGAGACGGAGAGGCAGAAAGCACACCCTGTTTACTTTATTTTACAAAAGCACAATGTTTTATTTCGATTTTAAGTGAACCCATAAAAAAGAAGACATTTAACAGTTTATTTTTTCATAGTTCTTAAGCCTGTATGACAAAAAACGACGGGAGTATTTTAAGTCTACTTTGCTGCTATGTGAAAAAAACCGAGGCAAACGCACCGGCGCGTTTTTGGTCCACAGAGGGTTAATTAAGCCAGCTTTTTTGTTTCAAACACATTTGACAATAATTTTCTTCTATACATGCATAAGAGAATACAACAGCCAATGTACTAAATAAATAAGTCAATTCATATATTAGGGCTGTGAAACGATAAATCGTGTTTAATCGCATCCAAAATAAAAGTTTGTTTACATAATATTAGAGTTAGGGTTGTACGGTGTATAATTATTTTGTATATATAAATACACACCCATGCATGTATACATTTAAGGAAAATGTGTTATATATATATATTATATACAGGCATATATTTCTTAAATGTATACATGCTTGAAATTATATAAAAATTATATATAATCCAGGTCTCAGTAAATTCAGTTTAACAGCGCAGCTACTGCTGGAAGTCAGCTTTGGGACTCTGAAACAACCAGACAGTTGAAAAACAGGGTGAGGTGTAAAAGGACAGGTTTAATAGAACATTACGTGCAGAGAAGAGCGCATAAAAAAGTCCCTAGTCTCCACACAAGGAGGGCTTCAGAAGCCATGCAGAGGATCCCGCATCACTGCTAATACTCCATTTGAGTGCATTGTGGGAGCTTGGTCCTGAGAAACACTTATAACAGACAAGCATTTAAACAGCAAATTGCAAAGGATAACTTGATAATGTTGGCAAAATAGGCAAGTTAACAAACTGACATGAACAAGCTGTCATCAGTGAACATATCATCCTTTGAGTTCTTTAGGGTGCACATTAGTAAATGGATCTCACCTGAACTTCACCGGTCACAACATTTGGGGTGACCCTATGAATCCGAAATCTGACTTGCTTGATTGCAGATGACTTTCATATCCCTAAACAACTCCTGCAAAAACACAAATCATAAGACAGATCAAACACATGCAGTACCCATTCCAATCAAGGTTGTGTGAGGATCTCACTGGAACAAAATGATCAAATTGAGTAAATTCATTAAAGCAACATAGGGCATATTTGGAACACGGGTGTTTAAATTTCACAGGACATATCGTTGGACATATCCGATCTCAGTGATAGAGTTCACATCAGACCCATTTAGATCTCAGATCTACAGAGAAAACAGAACAGTTAACATGATACACCAAATTAAAGAAATTACAACAATAATAATAATAATTCCAAAACCTGTGTAAAAAAGCGGATAAAGCGAAATATACAAAAACTCTTAAAGACCGGTAAAACACTGGCATAGATTCTAAGCTGCTAAGAGACTGTACAATACCCATTACACATTAAATCCCAATCTGCATAATCTATTTGGAATGTTTATAAGAGCAGTACACAAAAGGATTTTAACATAAATAGGATAAAAGAAAGAATCACAATACAAGCATCACATTACATAACCACATTACTGTGATCAAAGGAGGAATAACAACAATCACAGATTTCTCTTCTAGACTTTTTTCCTTTTATAAGATTCCAAGGACTTAAAGGATAATTCCGGTATTTAACACCTTGAGTCTATATTGTAGTTTGTTTTGGATGAACAAGAGTGGTGGACAACATTTTTTTGACAATGGTTCCTCTCTCGAGTTTTTGACTATAAAAGAATTGGCCATGGACCCATTTAACATTGGAGTCAATGGGCATGTCCGAAAATGTAATTAAAACAACCTTTAACATTAGTTTTCAAAACTGTGCAACTCACCGAGTGATTAGTGATGTTAGTTGATGTTCCAGAAACAAAAAGTGTTGCGAAATACAGTTTCTGTCGTGTTTTATTCGTCATTTTGTAAAATCCCATTGAATTCTGTTGAAGGACTGAGTGCTCGAAAATGACGAATAAAACACGACAGAAACTGTATTTCGCAACACTTTTTGTTTCTGGAACATCAACTAACATCACTAATCACTCGGTGAGTTGCACAGTTTTAAAAACTAATGTTAAAGGTTGTTTTAATGACATTTTCGGACATGCCCATTGACTCCAATGTTAAATGGGTCCATGGCCAATTCTTTTATAGTCAAAAACTCGAGAGAGGAACCATTGTCAAAAAAATGTTGTCCACCACTCTTGTTCATCCAAAACAAACTACAATATAGACTCAAGGTGTTAAATACCGGAATTATCCTTTAAACTGGGTGACACTTTAACTTGCTGTACATAGCATAACTCGCATCAAAACATTTACTAACTTTGTTTTTACCGATTTCAGTTCGCACACAGAACAACATTAGCCAGGACAACATTATCCACGACAACATTATCCACGACAACATTAGCCACGACAACATTAGCCACGACAACATTAGCCACGACAACATTAGCCACGACAACATTAGCCACGACAACATTAGCCATGATGCCTAACAGAGGGCAAAATGGCTCTTTAGTTCGATTAACCGGACACACAGCAATGCCCTTAAACACTGCATTCAGTCTATATTACAATTCAACCCATTCAACTTTATGTATTTGAATTAAAACATTTAAAATATTAAACAGAAAATACATTTATGACAGTCAATAAAAGATGTGCTCGTAAATGGCGGTTACAAAATGGTGACTGTATAAAACCGCACAACGATGGAGATAACTTCAGGAGACTTTTAGAACAATCTGATTGTAATAGAACAATCAACAGAAGAATCACGAGGAGAAACACTAGACATCAACAATAACTTAAATTAAATGCAAGCCAACGACCAGGGAGAAAGAGAGGGCCTAAATACAGATAACTGATCAGGGAACCGAGACACAGCTGGGGCAAATTAACTCAACAGTAACCATAGTAACAAACAGGGAGAGAACGGAGAACTGACTAGTTCATTTGGTTCAGCGGTGTTGTGTTAATGAAGACGGTGAAACTGGGAACAAGGAGTGGTGGGAAACTGAAAACAATGGACATGAAAAGTCCAAAAACAAACAGAACAATGCCTAATGGGTAAACTATTAAATGGTCCAATATTAAGAACAAATAAGTTGTTAATTTCAATGTTCAAATACTTAAATGAATTGCACAAATCCAAAGGACTTAAATGTGTATGCTTAAAATAAAACAAGTCCCTTAACAGCTTTTAGGTACACAAAGACAAAGTCCTTATTAGAAATGGTTCAGATCCAAACCCTTATTCTGAAGAGCTGTGGGATAAACACCATACGAGCTTTATGTGGGATGTAGCTGAATGTTACTCACCCTTTTTCAGTGACAATGAAAAAGCAATTAACCAATTCCTCAGATTCACACATCATTGGTGTATAAAACAAGCCACAATTAGACTAACAGGAAAAAGAAACAAATAAACCAGTGAAGACTATAGTAACACAAGAACTCCTCACTTCCGTCACAATCAAACTTCCGTGCCTGCAACAGTCCTCATTAAAGAAACAACTCATTTAAGTAGTGAGGGGACAGTTGATACCGGGACTCTGACGCTCCGAAGCGGTTTTCAAAACACTATTGTATCACACACTGTACCGATGCTTGTCCATCAACTGTTTGGTTACTGACATTCTACGATATATCATCTTTTGTGTTCAGCAGAAAGAAATTCATACAATTTTGAAACAACTTGAGGGTGAGTCATTTTTTTAAGTGAACTATTCCTTTAAGTCTTGTCTGTGAAACCAGAAAATAGACAGAATTTTAACTCACTAATTCCAAAGTTCAGCAGCTTCCTTGCTCTCCAACGTCCATCACATCCTGTGCAAGATCAGCTTGTGGGCATTTATAGTCCTGAGCACAACCATTGACAGACATGCAAACAATCAGGAAATAAATTCACCAAACAACCAATAATTATAATAAGCTTTTTGTACATGCCCTAATCCACAAATTATTTAACAGACATTTTTACACATTTGCTTATTGACATTTTTTAAATTTTAAAACAACAAACAACCCCCTTCATCTTCTACACTTGGTGTCTCCCACCTCCCATGATGCACCACAGCAAAGATCACATCGGATGGCTTTCTGGTTTGTTTGGCCGGGTTTTTAATAGTGGTGGGCAGGTCGAGGCTTCGTGAAACAATGAAACAGTTGAAGCAAATGGGTCATATTGTGTCGAGGCTTCGTGAAACAATCCGACACCCGTCTCAACGGTGACACCTAGTGGTCATTTGCAGGTGTTGATCTGAAACAACCTTGACAACTAACCCATTAAAACAAAAACAAAATGTATTATTGTATTTTTCTAATATGTGAAGCTTGTAACCTCTAGGCTCCTCATTGTGCATTGTGCATTATTTTGGTAATGAAAAATGAATATTAATAAAATAAATCAAGCCACAATGTCTAACTTTTTATAGATTTTTATTCAAAAATATAAATTTCTCTGCTGTGGAAGGACTTAGCCCACTTTTTTTACAGATAATTTCTCCAGCCTTAGAAAATATCCTCTCACAAGGGGCACTTGTTGGTATACAAAGATATTTTTTTGCAAGGACCTACAAATGAGGAAGCCTATGTATCTATCTATTAATCTATGTATGTATCTATATATCTATCTATTAATCTATCTGTATATATATATATATATATATATATATATATATATATATATCTATGCATCTATTAATGTGTCACTATATGTACTCTGTCTGTCTCTAGCCTATCAGTCAATGTGTACATTTAAATGTAAGCCTAAATATAACTAAACAAATCGCACTATAGATGTCACTATATCACCAAAAATCCGCTATCTCAAAATCAAACTCCTCTCACAAAAACACACGAGGTCAATATGCGTTGATTTCACTTTTATACAGATGTGCGATTGTGTGGTCTGTTCCCGACCGTGTCAACCAAACGCTGATTCGGCGGATCACACCTGATGAAACACTCATGAAACACTTCGAGGCTTCGTTTGGTCATAGTCACGTGCCATGGGTGTTTTGAATCACGCTTCGGATCAGTGTTTCGAAACATCTGCGCTTCGGGATCTTGCAAAGCTTCGGAACGACTGTTTCGCGTCAGCCATCCCTAGTTTTTAATGAATTGTGCAAATTATCCAAGCTCAACTTACTGTAAGTTTTACTCTTCAATTGAAATTTTGAAAGATCCGTAGTCTGTTTGATGTAAAAAATTAAGGAAGTATTTTGATCTACTGTTTTGAACTGTTTTTCATTAGTCGGCCTGCGATGATGCACAAGCTCACCTGCA
>NC_136886.1:22500-77500 GCF_949152265.1 Phoxinus phoxinus
TAATAGGGTAAAAAAATCAGTTATTTCCCCAAATGGTTTTACAGACCATCATTTGTGTTCACTTGAAATAAGTTTAAAAGTTTTTATTGGCATTTTAATATTAAATTGTTGCATGATGTACATTTCTGTGAGAAATTTGTTTTATTGTGGAATAACTGGGAAGAAAGGAGAAATGATTATGATAATATTGTACAATGGTGGGAAGTGGGGAAAACCCAAATAAGAATGTTTTGTCAAAATTATACTGCCCACACGAACAGTTTGATTAAAAAGACAATCAAAGAACTGGAGAGAGATATAGAACAACTTGAAATAAATGCAGTTAATAATAATTTAACAGATGTAAGCATGTTGGGAAAATGGAAGAAAGCTTTGGGAACACTTCTTCATGAAAATGCAAAAGGAGCTTTAATTAGAGCTCGTTTTTCTTCTTTGAATGATATGGACGCTCCTAGTTCGTTCTTTTTAAATCTGGAAAGAAAAGTAATGGAAAGAAAGCAGATGTTACACCTGAAACGTGCAAATGGAACTTTAACTTCTGATCCAAAAGAAATGAGGATGCTTGCAATGGATTTTTATAAGGACTTGTTTGGAGCACAAAAGTGTGATGTCTCAAGTATGGACTTTTTACTCAAAGATATGCCTTGGGAGTTGGACTCTGAGATAACGATACAAGAATTGTCAAAAGCAGTTCAGCAACTTTCTATTGGAAAAGCCCCTGGAATTGATGGACTTACTGCTGAATTTTATAAACATTTTTGGCATGTACTCAAGGAAGACATGTTGGAGGTTTTTAAAGCCTCTTTTGAAAAGAAGGAACTGCCAACAAGTTGTAAAAGAGCTGTACTTTCGTTACTCCCCAAGAAAGGCGACCTTGGTCTTTTAAAAAATTGGAGACCAGTGGCATTATTGTGTACAGATTATAAAATTCTTGCAAAGTGTCTTTCAAATAGACTAAAAACATACCTTGGGTCTTTGATACGAAGAAATCAGACTTATTGTATACCAAAGAGAACTATAATGGATAACCTCTTCATTTTAAGGGATGTTATTGATTTGGCAAACATGGATAATCAAGATCTAGGTATACTATCAATCGATCAAGAAAAGGCTTTTGATCGAGTTGATCATTGTTTTTTGTTTAATACTCTCAAAGCTTTTGGAATCGGAGATTCTTTTTTATCAGGAATACAACTTTTATATAATGGGGCATCAGTCATGCTCAAGTTGGGAGGTGGACTTAGTCAGCCAGTTTTAATAAATAGAGGTATTAGACAGGGATGTCCTTTATCAGGACAACTCTACTCTTTAGCAATTGAACCCCTATTATGTCAATTAAGGAACAAATTACAAGGGTTTGCAATTCAAGGCTTTGAAAACAGGCCTATTAAAGTATCTGCGTATGCAGATGATGTCACTGTTTTTATCAAAAACAAAAATGATGTTGACGTATTAAAAGAAAGTCTTAATATTTATGAAAAGGCCTCATCTGCAAGGGTCAACTGGAACAAAAGTGAAGGGTTCATTATGGGGAATTGGCAAGAGGAGCCACCTCCAGTACTCCCAGGTGGAATTAAATGGGGAAATGAAGGGTTGAAGTGTTTAGGGGTATTTCTTGGGAGGGAAAGATATCAGGAAAAGAACTGGGAGGGTATGGTTGAAAAAGTGTGTGGAAAATTGTCCAGATTGAAGTGGTTGTTACCTAAGCTGTCATACAGGGGGAGGGCCCTGGTTGTTAACAACTTAGTTGCCTATATGATTTGGCATAAAATGATTGTAATGAGCCCACCAAATGATGTTGTTTGTGAAATCCAAAAGAGATTAATTGATTTTTTTTGGTCTGGATATCACTGGACAAAGGCTGCTGTGCTCTTTTTGCCAGTCAACGAAGGTGGACATGGACTAATGGACATACAAAGTCGAATTAAGACCTTTAGAATCCAAGCGGTGCAAAGACTTTTGTATTCTGGGGAATCCATGTGGACTGATACGGCTTGTGCTTTATTGCAAAAAGTGGACATTTTTAAATATGACAAACAGTTGTTTTTAATAAGGCTGACTGATTTGGATTTGAGTGTCACTTCATCCTTTTATCAGTCAATTTTAAAAGCATGGAAATCTGTTTTTAAAGTGGAGAGAGAGTTTTCAGATCTTGGAAGTTGGAGACAACATGAACCTCTTTTCAGCAATCCTTTGATAGAAGTCAAGGAATTAACTCTGAAGAGTTTAAGATCTGTAATGGCAAAAGCTCACTGTACAAAAGTATCTTATTTAAGAACTGGCAACAACTGGAAAAGTCCTGAAGAGATGTGCTGTCTGACTGGTATCAAGTCTGTGAGATTCATGAAGATGATACTAAAGAGAATCTTTTCGTTTTTACCTTCTGCATTGAGACAGCTTCAAGAGGATAATGAGGTGACTCTGCAGAACAATGAAGAACAATATGCATTTCCATGCTTAAAGATTTCTGCAGCCATTGAAGAACAACCAGAGGATTCAATTCTCAATTTCAGAACTCCTCAGCTAATAATGTTTGAAGATACATCTAAGAAGGCAATCTACATAACATGTGTGAAAGTGACTCACTACTCCTCCCTAGCAAAAGTAAAGGAATCCAAATGGACAGATCTTTTGGGGGCAGATTCTTCCCCTAGGGCAGGGGTCGGCAACTGGCGGCCCGCGGGCCAAAACTGGCCCGCCAGCAATATTTTCTGGCCCGCCGGATTATTTTGAAAGTCCGTTTTTTTTTTTTTTTTTTTTTTTTTTTTACTATAACGGTTTACAAATAGGCCCCGTGAATCAGTGATGTGCGGGATGATCCAAAATGAGCGACGAGTGCCTGCGGTCATATGATATTCGGGTCGCGGTCGGTCGGGTCGTTTGAAATAAAGATGCCAATTAAACCATTGTAATTTATATAGTACTAGACATAATGTTCTATGAAATACATAGGTCTACACTTTATTGGCTGAATGCGCGAGGATGATGCACGAGCTCAGTCTGCAGAGATGAAAGTGGGACATCCTTATTTACCTGAATGTTGAGCGCGTTATTAACTTTTGAATAAGAGCTAAAGCGGGACAAAATGCCCGATTTCCCAAAACGTTGAACTGAGCAATGCCATTGTGCCATTTTAATAGGCTACTTTTAAACGCATATAGCTCAGTAATGCGAGTTTTATGTATTTTCTGAGAGGGGGCGGGATTTTTGTTGGGAAATTAGGAGGAGAGACGCACACGTCGATTAGACTGGATAAACACATGCAGCATCTTAATTGTTAAGAAAATGAAACGAAATAAATGAATAAATCAAGCCTTTATTACAAAACACAGCATTCAGAAAAATGCGCACCCCTAGTTCCTACGTCTATGGCCCAATATGCGGGCCAGGAAGCGGGTCGGGTAGGTTTACAATATTTTCTTTCTTTTGTTTGCGGTCCGAGTTGCGGGCGGGTTGAAAACGTCGGTCGGGTGTGGGTTGTTTATACATTGACCAGCGCATCACTGCCGTGTATCATTCGTTCAATCGTTTTTTTTCCCCCCAAATTAAAACCAAAAATTAAAACAATTAAAACGACTTGTTTTTGAGATTTGAGATTCTGAAAACGAGATCTAAATTTTTAAAGCAGGTGAACACTTTTAAGCTTTTACTTTTAAGTATTTTAAGCGGTTGCTGAATTGAACCTTGTGGGAGCGGGACGGAAAAAAAACAGTCCCGTGCAGACCTCTTGTGTCCCGAATAAATAATAATTTAAAAAAAGGAATAAAGTTCAAAAGTTGTACAGTCCATTGGTAATACAATGCTAATCAGATAAATGTACAATAACATGTCCAACAATCGATTTAAATAGTACATGGGGTTTAATTTATCTTTAATAAGATGTATCCGCGGCATTTTCTTGTGTGCTTAAATGGTCCAGTGGTAGAAATTTCGTCAAGTGTGTAAAAGGTTCTGGGTTCTAATCTGCATTTGTATAGTTTTTTTTTTTTTAGTTTTTTTTCTTCATCAAAACCGATTATGCTCATCAGTGGTTGTATATAAGTAGTAGGGACACGTTTGTGTGCATTATATTTTGTGATTTCACCGTAACGAATTCCATCATAGCTGGCCCGCCATCTACTGGATAAAAAAAATATTGGCCCGCGGCCAAAGTTACTTGCCGACCCCTGCCCTAGGGGATGTTGGAGAACTTTGTATAAATCTCCCATAGAGAAAAGGACTGCAGATCTCCAGTGGAGAGTTATTCACTGGGCGATAGCCACAAACAAACATGTGGCACATTTTGATCCCACTGTGGTAAAGGGATGTGTTTTTTGCAATGTTGAGGAGTCAATAGATCATGTTTTTTTGTTTTGTCTTAGATTAAGAGGATTATTTCAGACCTTGGAGGATTGGTTCATAAAATTGGGAGAAGTGTTTAGTACAGTGAATTTTATTTTTGGTCTTAAATATGTTGCTGAATATTTCTTTGATCAACTTTATAGTGGGTGAGGCAAAGTTGGCAATATGGTTGACAAGGAAGCGGAAACTAAATGGTGAATGTTCAGTGGACCCTGATCTGACTTTTAAAGGCCTAATAACAGCAAGAATTAAAGCAGAATTTGTTTACTATAAAATTACAAATAATTTAATGGTTTTTAATGAAATTTGGGGAATTGGAAAAACTTTGTGTACAGTTGATGAAGAGGAACATTTAATTTTTCTTTTGTAATTTTATTATTTTATTAAATTATAATTATTTTCCCATTTAAGGGGTTTTAATTTGGAGGAAAAATGTGTAAATGTGTAATTTTAAAAGAAAAGTTGGATTTGTAAAAGACAAAAAATGTGTTAATAAAGGAGTGTAAAAATTCAAAAATTCTCTCTCTCTCTCGCTGTGTCTCTCTCTCTCTCTCTCCCTCTCTCTCGCTGTGTCTCTCTCTCTCTCTCTGCCCCTCTCTCTCTCTCTCTCTCTCTCTCTCTCTCTCTCTGTCTCTCTCTCTCTCTCTCTCTCTCTCTCTCTTGCATGCTGGGAGTTTTTGGGTGAGAGTGGTGTTTGAGTGAGAACTGACCTGCAAACTTTTTTGTTTTCCTACTTTTTTTCTTTCTCTTTTCTTTTTCTTGTCTTTTCTTTTTTTTTCTTTTCACTTTTTTCTCCTTTGCATGTTCTGACAGGTCTTTTTTGTATAGTAAGCGGTTAAATTTTTAAACGCAACTAGGTTGCGCGACAGAGATGGCGTCTCCAGAGACGCCATCTCTGTCTTTGCAGCATGGTGTGCGGTGTGTACCTGATGACGGTGTTATGGTAGAGGACGTTCTCGTGGCAGTGGGAGATGAGGTAGGGTTTGAAAGTATTATTTATGCCTCCCGAATGAACAAAGCGGTTGTTGTATTTGTAAAAGAGAAAAATACTGCTTGTAGGCTGATTGAAAATGGTATTGTCATACGTGATAATCTTGTGCAGGTTACTCCGCTTTATGCACCTTCTAGTAAAATCATTATTTCGAATATCCCGCCTTTCATTTCAAATGAGGCGTTGGAACGTGAGTTAGTGAGATTCGGTAAGTTTGCTAGCGAGTTCAGAACGATCTCTTTGGGTTGTAAACATCCGTCTTTAAAACATGTTCAGTCTTTTAGAAGACAAGTGTACATGTTTTTGGACTCTCCAGAAAATACTTTGGATGTTTCTTTCCGTGTAAAGCATGAAGGGAGATCTTATATGGTTTATGCAACTACTGGCAACTTGCGATGTTTTGATTGTGGTGACATAGGGCATAAGCGGATTGCGTGTCCACGTAAAGAGAATGGGGGAACGAAACAAATAGTTTCAGAGGGGGATGTTGATGCTGTGATCATCTCAGTTGACAATGAAATCGCAGGTCCTTCTGGGTTACAGTCAGAAACTGATACAGTAGCGCGCGTCATCTCTGAGTTAGTGTCTGCGGTGCCGATGCAGTCAGATGAGTGCAGCGCTAGTGACGTCACTCGCAGCGGGAATGCGGAGAACCCCATAGCTGGAACTAGCGTTATTGTACCAGGTATCAGTAACGTTGAGCAAAGTAACAATAATGGTGAGGAATCTGATGAAGTTAATCCGAGTGGGTTATTAACTTGTACAGGCAATGATAGCATTGATGCCATGTCTGATGATGCAGATTCATTTGACATTGAGGGCTCACAAAAGGAAATTTCCTTATATCCCCTTGAGGAAATAAATCACTTCTTGGATGATACTTTTGGCAAACAGGTGAATGTTAAAGATTTTTTCCCAGACATTGAGAAGTTTGTTAGGTCTGTTACAGTTCTTCAAAAAGCAGTTGGTTTCGATATTTTGAGCGAAAAAAAGCGTTTTCGACTAAAGAAGCATCTTACAGTGATAAGAAAATGTAGGAAAGGAGGAAAAAAAGTTTCTTAAACTGATCAGGAATGCATCACATGGGTTTCCTCTTTTTTCTTCTTTTCTGTTATGTCTGTTTTTTCCTCCACCTAAATACATATATGGATAATTTGAGGGTGGGCTCCATTAATGTTAATGGTGGGAGGGATAGACATAAGCGTGATTTGTTATTAGAAAGCATACAGCTGAAAAGACTAAATGTTGTATTGCTTCAGGAAACTCATAGTGATGTAGATAATGAGGCTGATTGGAAAATGTGCTGGAAGGGGCAACAGATACTTAGTCATGGGACAAATTTTAGTGCAGGTGTGGCGATTCTTTTCTCTCCAGAAACTAGAGTTGATATTTTAAGCTCTGAAGAAGTTATAAAAGGTCGTCTTGTCTTAGTAAAGGCTGAAATTGAAGGTTTTCTTTTCTGTTTCATAAATGTGTATGTACCAAATGTGGGGCATGAGAGACTCACTTTTTTTAAGATTTTAAGTGGTATATTGAAACAGTGTCACAATAATGATAATGTGATAGTCGGGGGAGACTGGAATTGCACAGAAAATTTTACCATTGATCGAACTTCTGAGGAACCTCATATGCAATCTTCCATTTATTTGTCTAAAATAATTAAAGAGGCTGAATTATTAGATATGTGGAGGATTAAACATAACACTGCCAGACAATATACGTGGCTAAAAGTATCTGATGATAGAGTGAGTGCTGCCCGTTTGGACAGAATTTATATATCTAAATGTTCTAGTAATCGGGTTGTTGAGTGCTCAATTTTTCCAGTGGGGTTTTCAGACCATCATATGGTTTTAATGTCATTGGTGTTATCAAAGTCTTCAAGGAAATCTTCATATTGGCACTTTAATGCTAAATTATTACAAGATGTTAACTTCTGTAAACATTTTGAAGTTTTCTGGGAATGTTGGAAAAAAAAAAAACATACTTTTGAAAATTTAAGACAATGGTGGGAAATTGGAAAAACACAAATACGAATGTTTTGTCAGCAATATACAGTTAATTCCACGAATATGATAAAGAAAGCTATTCAATCTCTCGAACAATCTATAGTCTCCATAGAGAAAGATTTGTTGGATAGACATGATCCTGGTTTGTCTTACTGTTTACAACAAAAAAAGTGTGAGTTGGGGTCCTTGTTAAATGAAAGGGTGAAAGGAGCCTTGGTGAGGTCTCGTTTTATTGCAGTAAATGAGATGGATGCCCCAAGTGCATATTTTTTTTAACCTGGAACGTTCAGTAGCGCAGCACAAACAAATGGCCTGCCTTCGTCTGCCCGATGGAAGGGTCACTACTAACATTGCAGAAATGCGTCATCATGCAGTGGACTTTTACTCCTGTTTATACACTGCAGAACATTGTGACTTGGACAGTGCTGAACAGTTATTTCAAGGCCTTCCTAAATTGGACTCTGACTCTAAGACTGCCTTGGACTCTTTCTTAACGTTTGAGGAACTTTCATCTGCCGCCACACAGCTCAGCTCGGGGCGTTCCCCTGGTGTCGATGGGTTGACTTCAGAGTTCTATAAACACTTTTGGGACCTTCTTGGTGTTGATCTCTATGAAGTTTTTTGTGAATGTTTCAAAGATGGATTTTTGCCTGTTACATGTCGCCGTGCTGTTCTTTCTTTGCTTCCTAAAAAGGGAGATCTGTCTTTGTTAAAGAACTGGAGGCCTGTTGCCTTATTGACCACGGAATATAAGATCTTGTCAAAATGTCTTGCTAATAGGTTAAAGAAATACGTACACACAATAGTGCATAAAGATCAGACATACTGCATACCAAATAGGTCAATAATGGATAATTTGTTTTTAGTACGAGACATTTTAGACATTTGTAAAACTTTTAATTTAGGAGTTGGTTTGGTTGCCCTAGATCAGGAAAAAGCTTTTGATCGGGTGGATCACAGTTATTTATTCAATTTACTTAAAGTTTTGGGGTTTGGGGAAAGTTTTTTAAATTGGATACAACTCCTTTATGCTGGGGCTTCGTGTATGGTGAAAGTTGGGGGCGGTTTGAGTAAACCAATTTCTGTCCAAAGAGGAATACGGCAAGGTTGTCCATTGTCTGGTTTGTTGTACAGTATTGCTATTGAACCTCTGCTTTTTAATTTAAGAAAGACTTTATGTGGGTTTTCAATACCAAATGTGATTCAGGATACAAATATCTCTATTACTGCTTATGCTGATGATGTGACTGTGTTGGTTAGCCGTGGGCAAGATATTACTGTTCTGTCTGAAGTCCTTCATTTATATGAGAAGGCTTCATCAGCAAAGGTAAATTGGGACAAAAGTGAGGCTTTTTGGGCAGGTCAAGATCCTCTACATTGTTTGCCATCACTGCCAGGAAAGCTTAATTGGGGCAAAGCAGGGTTAAAAATTTTGGGAGTTCATTTAGGTTCAAACGAGTTTCAGAAGTTAAATTGGGAGGGTGTTATGGAGAAAGTATGCACCCGATTGTCTCGCTGGACTTGGCTGCTACCCAAACTATCCTACAGGGGGAGAGTCTTGATTGCCAATAACTTGGTTGCTTCCACATTGTGGCACAGATTTAATGTGTTACAACCACCGGCTGGACTAGTGCAAGAAGTACAAAGGAAGTTGGTTAATTTTTTCTGGTCCGGACAACATTGGGTGCGTTCCTCTGTACTGTTTCTTCCAACACAAGAAGGAGGCCACAGTTTGGTGGATATCAGGTCCAGGTTAATGACATTTCGTTTACAAGCTGCCCAGAGACTATTATACAACAATGATAGCTCTTGGTTTGACACCGCAGTGGTACTTTTGAGACGAGCTGGTGGAATGGGACTTGATAAGCATTTGTTTCTGATGAAGCTAGAAGAGACTGAGCTTACAGATCTTACTCCCTTCTACAAATCCGTTCTGGAAGCCTGGAAAGTTTTTGCATTTTCAAGATCACCTGAAGTAACTGCCGGGATGTGGCTGTTGGAGGAACCATTGTTTCTTAACTCTTTTCTGCCTTCGAGACTTCTATCCTCAGCTTTTCTGCGTGCACGTCTACTGTCTGCTGGGTGCACAAAGCTGGGGCATTTACTACACACCAGTGTGGAATCATTGGGCAGGAAAGCTGGAGTAAAGTCAACAAGAGTACTACAAAAGCTCATCACAGAGGTCATTGGAGAACTGGATTTTAACTATCGTTCCTTCCTGGATAATCCAGCCATGATAGATGAATGGAGAGGTGGATGTGAGTATTGCTTTCCCTCTCTGACTGTAAGAGCTGCTGTGAAGGACTGGCAGGAGGAGAGGAGGGGTCTACTGTCTTTCAGAACTCCACAAATGGATGGATTTGAGTCGGTGGGAAAGAAAGCCCTTTATGTCACCTGTGTAAAAGTGTCTAATTTACGTTCTTTGACTGGGGTTCTTTCAACGAAATGGACAGAGGTTTTTGGCACTGACTCTTCCCCTAATGGTAGTTGGCGTATCATGTACAAGCGTCCGATTGACCAGCGGACTGGTGACCTCCAGTGGAGGATTGTACATGGATGCATAGCTACAAACAGGCATGTGGTGCATATTGATCCTAGTGTCAGTGTGGTTTGTCCTTTTTGTGTAGATACTGAATCTGTTTTTCATTTGTTCATGCAATGTACAAGGTTGATGGATTTGTTCTCTTTGTTAACAGAGTGGGTTACATCTTTGGGAGAAACTTTCTCTTTTCAGTTGTTCATCTTTGGTCCAAAGTACACCGTTGAGCAAAAGAATGTTTTGGTTTTACTTAATTTTCTTTTTGGGAATGCAAAATTAGCCATCTGGAAAACTAGAAAAAATAAGATAGTTGGACAAGGTGCAGTAAATCCAGTTTTCATGTTTTTGGGCCTAGTGGGTTCTCGTCTCAGAGTGGAATATGCGTACTATAAATTAGTTGGGCGCATAGAGCATTTTATGGAAATTTGGGGGATAAACCATGTTTTATGTACAGTTTATGATGATGAATTGGTGCTAAAATTTTAATGTTTATTTATTTGTTGTGATGATGAATGGTTGTTATCATCATCATCATATTGTGTTGAACAAATATGTTTGTTTATAATTGTTTGTTAAAATAAAAGTGTCTTTAATCCTCTCTCTCTCTCGCTGTGTCTCTCTCTCTCTCTCTGTGTCTCTCTCTCTCTCTCTCTCTCTCTCTCTCTCTCTCTCTCTCTCGCTGTGTCTCTTGCTGTGTGTCTCTCTCTCTCTCTCTCTCTCTCTCTCTCTCTCTGCAGCCAAAACACATCCTCAGAGCTGGCCTGCTTCTCCTCAACTCTACATTTGTTTTCTTCTTTTGGCCACATAATCAAGGCAGCTTTTAAGCAATGATAATACAAATCACTCGGTTTCAATAACAACAGTATGTCAGACACCATCACAACTAAAGTAAAACACTTGTAATTATTGTAATATTTAAAATATTATTTGAAATATTTCAAAGGTGTACTCTGTAAGACTTTAGCTGGCTATTATTCATCTCAATAGTGTCAAAGGTCTTGGACAGGTTTGTTTACTAACAGCCGCCGCTTCACATGAAGCAGTTCTCTCTGAGTTCCGGAGCTCATTGTGGTTTGTGTCATACATTCTATTTGCTGTTATATTGTTTTGTGTAGATGTACTTTCATGTGCATGCTCTGTAAAGTTAACATGACTGAGATAAACAAAAAAAAGACAATTTGTTAATCACCATTGAATGACACCATTCCACAATCATGACGTCCCTAATCATGACCCATGACCCTGGGGAACGGCAGGCGTCCCTGGACAGAGATCACACTATTGGTGCAAATGTCATCTGTTCCTCTTTACTACTAGTTACAGCATCAAATAAACATCATTGAACATCAGAAGTAAAGTTGTTTCAACCGCGGAAAGATATCAATACACAAGTTCTAGTCCACAAATGTTAATCTACTAACTACACTGTGTAGTTTGCTTGTCGGACAAAATGGCAGTACATATTATTAGCGATGATTGGTCAGATTGCCTGTCAATCAAAACCCGGCGAAGGGTGAATTACAATACACTTACAATACAATACACAATTAAGGTTAGACTAAGTGGCAAAAAATGGACAATCAAGACAATAAATGAAAATGAAAATGTAAATATCAATTGTTGATTAAGATTATGGCATATTTCCATATATTTCCAATATTTCCACTGTGGGTAATAAACCTAAGAACCACATAAAGCGCAGTCCAGTGTTCCATGTAAGGCTGAACCAGCAGCAGAACCACTGTGGAATGCTCTCTCTCTCTCTCTCTCTCTCTCTCTCTCTCTCCCTCTCTCTCTCTCTCTCTCTCTCTCTCTCTCTCTCTCTCTCTCTCTCTCTCTCTCTCTCTCTCTCTCTCGCCAAAGCACATCCTCATGACACCCATCCAGAGCTGGCCTGCTTCTCCTCAACTTTACATTTGTTTTCTCCTTGTGTCCATATGATCAAGGCAGCGTTTAGGCAGCAACGATACAGATTTCTTCATTTCAGGCTTAGGGTTCAGTCGAACGTATGCTTTAGCTGTCCCTTTGCTGCTACATCTTGCGCACAGTATAATTTACATAAATTTCATCATCAGCGGGGTCTGTCCGAACTGAGAGTGTAAAGACAAACTTTCCAGCCTCTCTCATGTATGTGTGCGTGATCTGCGCATGTACCTTGATTCTAAGAATTACTCAAGGAAGATTTGAAAAAATACCGAAGAGGTACTGTGGAAACAAAAATGGATATGTGAGAAGATCTCCGGTTTTAGAGAGTATAAAGATTGCAACATTTCTATGCTGTCTCAAAGCAGTCATAATGTGCATGCACCCATACAGCTTCAGGATCAGTGAAACGTATTCAGAACGTTGTGGGAAGTAACATTAAGCGGAAAAACAAAGCATCTGGGGACGGCTTCTGGAAGTCATTGCAAACTATTTATATCAATAATAAATTGACAAAAATTAATTCTGTTTCATACATGAAAGATCCAAACCAACTTTATTTTAAAGTTAGGTTTAAACCCCTCTCAAGTCAAACAAACTAATCTAGGAAGGTGCTTTTTTAATGTGGTTTACACGTGTAAATGTGTTCCAGGCAAAATAACTTTTTGGCAGTTAGTGGTTCCTACACAAACCAAAATGTAACAAACAGGTCATTAATATATATGTTTTCTCCAGATTTGGAATGAGGATTATATTTACTCACAGAAACTTGAAGCAACCCGAGTGGTATTGTGGTACAAACCAGTAGCTTGATACTTCAGCCTAACCGTAACTAATGCGTTATTAAGGTATTAAGATGACTGACAACTCTATTGTGATAAAATATTGCTCATTTTACATTAAATTATTTACAGCAGGCAAATAATCCACTATTCTTTTGCACAACATTGAATCAAAGTAGCCTCTGAAAATATCTCTTGCGCAGTTTATCTGGAATTCCTACACTGCTGTTTTTCGTCACTGTCATACTAATGTAAATTTGTTCTCTTTTGCCCAGATTTCTAAAATCTAACCACAGCATCCCTCATCCTTTCAGACATAAAAAACACAAACTAAGGACAAATAATGATCTTTATTATGGCATATAAAAATACTTCCATACTTAGTTAGAAGTGATCATTTTCTGAAATTAAGAAGAATGTCAGCATGGGAAGAAGGTATTACAGTGTCTTCATAATTCACCACATCAGAGAGTGTGATATTATTTCTGAAAGAATGCAGAATAATAGAGGTTGTTTCTCAAGGGAGAATATTGTGCTGCAAGCAGTTGCCTCTATCATCCATGAATCCTTTCACAAAGTTTTTCCACAAACTAAATGTCTCATGATAAGTTTATGCTGCACTCCGGGTTTAATGGGTACTTATTTACAATGCTCCTGAAAGCAGGTTTTAAAATGGACAAGTCAGATGTAAAACTTAGGGCAGAAGTGAGCATAAATACTGTATATACTTTGAACTGACACATTTTCTTCAGTATATGTGTATACTATACGCTACCCTTGATTTTTGCTTTTACTTCTACAGAAACCATGGGAACACCAAAGACACTTTATTATGCATTTTATTAGACAGGTGAGCAACTGTTTGGATACATTTATCGACAGAAAACGAATTATAGTTATAGCACAACAATAGCTGTTCTTGATTTACCACGAGTAACATGTTTATGTCATGCCTGAGAGACAATGTTATTTTGTCA
Source organism: Phoxinus phoxinus (assembly GCF_949152265.1). Classification (NCBI taxonomy): domain Eukaryota; kingdom Metazoa; phylum Chordata; class Actinopteri; order Cypriniformes; family Leuciscidae; genus Phoxinus; species Phoxinus phoxinus. Next base: position 36,060 of record NC_136886.1, read on the forward strand.
AGTGACTAACATAGCCACAGTAACAGTAATACAGCATTTTCTCATCACATAGTATTTTTTAAATGAACTGCATGCCATTTAGCAACTTCTATTAATATGATATTCTAATATTGATCTAGCTTACTAATGTGTGCAGCAAGTGTCTCATACCTGCCCCGAGCAAACACACAGAGTAACGTTCAAACATAACTTTTGTTTTAACCAAGTAAAACAGCGCTCTGTTACCCCACAATTTTAATTTGTCAGATAAAGTGCTTGTATGAGTAGTTATTAGCGTTGTAGCCGCACACACGGCTATTTCATTAGAATAAAATAAAATAATGTTAATTTAAGATACCAAACATAATTGTAACACATATAAACAAAACATAACATAAATGTCCAGGCCTGGTCCTCTCTCGTCCTTCACTGTCGTCGCTCCTCCGTGAGAGATACGAGACCGGTGCGTTGCGCAGGTGTCGCTCATTATCAATCATGGCCCTCTGCCTGCTCGCCACAGTGGGCATTAAACGTAACTTTAATAGTATGAAAAACAAACAAAACGAAAGGAGAGGCAGTGGCCGACTGTGGCATTCAAGCACAATGAAAACAGCAGCGTAAAATATCCCAGGCTCTCAGCCCTACCCTGCTTCATACTACAGTAAGGTTATTAAATTTTAATACATTAGTTCATCCATGAACATGATTTCTGCCCGAGTCCGTCAGACTGATTTCCATCGGTTGGCTGTCTAGGTGAACAGTCAAGACGACAACGCCCACGATTCCACACTCATTGATGGCGTTATCAAGCTACGCCTTTGTTTTGAATAAGTGACCTCTAGTGGCAAAAATAACATATTGTGCCTTTAACCCTCTGGGGTCGGCAAACGCGCGGGCGCGTTTTGCTGTTTTTTTTTTACATAGCAGCAACATAGACTTAAAATACTTCGTCAGTTATGGTCATACAGACTTAAGAAATATGAAAAAAGAATCTGTGAGATGTCTACTTTTGTATGTGTCCACTTACAATCTAAACAAAACGTTGTGCTTTTGTAAAATAAAGAAAATAAACAGTGTGTGCTTTCTGCCTCTCCGTCTCGTGAACTTTTTTTTCCTTGAGCACGTCCCTAAACAAAAACCAAACTCAGTGAATACTTGTCACACATTTATGAGCTCTATATCTTTATAAACATTTAAGTGTGTAGTTTTAAATGACCTGATTCAAAAGAAAACAAATATTCTCTGTTTAAGTAATTTGTATAAAACCAACAAGATATCCAGTTTCTCAAACCCTTGCTCATTAGTTTTAATGTGACCACACGCGCAAAATATATTGACATGCAAATCGCGCTCATTACCTCAAAAACAAAGCACCTAACCTCATCAGTCCTCTGCTGTTTGCCGAGTTTGGAAGACGCGCGCGAGCTTATTGGATTTACATCCGAAGAAGAAGAACGCGATTTGAAGACAAAGATTTTAATGATTGGGCAAAAAACCTCAGCACGTCGTAGTTGTCACGGCTCCACCAGATCTACAGACTCCACCCACTCGTTCACTCTCCCCTGGTTACTAATCACCACACCTGTACCTCGTCACCTGTTCACTATATACATTCACTTGCACCACTCTTCATTGTCTGATCTCGTCTCTCCATGGACACACAGACTCTACCTCGATCCTTACCTGTTCCACTTACCTGCCATCCTCGTCATCCGATCCCATTCCAAGAACCTTCTACCATCTTCAGTGACTCTCATCTGTGTTCACCATCAGCCTCGTTCCGATCTCCATCTGTAAAGGACAATACTGTTATTCATCAGCTAAATATATCTAAATTACGACATATGCTCTCAATGACAAATGCGGAGCAGTTACTTCATGCGTTCATAACCTCAATTATTGTATGCTCTACTGAGTGGTTTCCCTGCATGCATAATAAACAAACTAAAGCTGATCCAAAACACAGCATCAATAGTTCTTACTAGAACTAGGAAATATGACCATATTAGCCTGGTTCTGTCAACATGAATTTTAAAATCTTGCTAATAACTTACAAAGCACTAAATGGTTTAGCTCCCCAGTACTTGAGCGAGGTCTTAACACATTATAGTCCTTCAGGTTTATTGCGATCTCAAAATTCTAGCTAGTTCATATTTAGCACCTACACTTTGCAATGTTAGAGAAGCAGACTCACACTGCCAGTTTAAATCTAGAATAAAAACACATCTCTGTAACCTGGCATTCACATAGAACATTACCAATTTCTATTATTCAAATCAGTTAAATGATTGTTAGACTAGGTCAGCCGGAACCGGGAACACTTCCCATAACACCCGATGTACTCGTTACATCATAAGAAGAATGGCTTCTAAGCTAATGTTAGTCTCTCTGTTTATCCCGAGGTTTACTGTAGTCAGCCAGATCCAGCATGTATCCAGATCAGATGGAGGACCTGCGCCTAGACACGACCACAACACATGATGTAGTCAGCCGGATCCGGGCCGTATCCAGATCAGATGGAGGACCTGCGCCTAGACACGACCACAACACATGATGTAGTCAGCCGGATCCGGGCCGTATCCAGATCAGATGGAGGACCTGCGCCTAGACACGACCACAACACATGATGTAGTCAGCCGGATCCGGGCCGTATCCAGATCAGATGGAGGACCTGCGCCTAGACACGACCACAACACATGATGTAGTCAGCCGGATCCGGGCCGTATCCAGATCAGATGGAGGACCTGCGCCTAGACACGACCACAACACATGATGTAGTCAGCCGGATCCGGGCCGTATCCAGATCAGATGGAGGACCTGCGCCTAGACACGACCACAACACATGATGTAGTCAGCCGGATCCGGGCCGTATCCAGATCAGATGGAGGACCTGCGCCTAGACACGACCACAACTCATGATGTAGTCAGCCGGATCCGAGCCGTATCCAGATCAGATGGAGGACCTGCGCCTAGACACGACCACAACTCATGATGTAGTCAGCCGGATCCGGGCCGTATCCAGATCAGATGGAGGACCTGCGCCTAGACACGACCACAACACATGATGTAGTCAGCCGGATCCGGGCCGTATCCAGATCAGATGGAGGACCTGCGCCTAGACACGACCACAACACATGATGTAGTCAGCCGGATCCGGGCCGTATCCAGATCAGATGGAGGACCTGCGCCTAGACACGACCACAACTCATGATGTAGTCAGCCGGATCCGGGCCGTATCCAGATCAGATGGAGGACCTGTGCCTAGACACGACCACAACACATGATGTAGTCAGCCCGATCCGGGCCGTATCCAGATCAGATGGAGGACCTGCACCTAGACACGACCACAGCACATGATGTAGTCAGCCGGATCCGGGCCGTATCCAGATCAGATGGAGGACCTGCGCCTAGACACGACCACAGCACATGATGTAGTCAGCCGGATCCGGGCCGTATCCAGATCAGATGGAGGACCTGCGCCTAGACACGACCACAACACATGATGTAGTCAGCCGGATCCGGGCCGTATCCAGATCAGATGGAGGACCTGCGCCTAGACACGACCACAACTCATGATGTAGTCAGCCGGATCCGGGCCGTATCCAGATCAGATGGAGGACCTGCGCCTAGACACGACCACAACACATGATAAAGTCAGCCGGATCCGGGCCGTATCCAGATCAGATGGAGGACCTGTGCCTAGACACGACCACAACACATGATGTAGTCAGCCCGATCCGGGCCGTATCCAGATCAGATGGAGGACCTGCACCTAGACACGACCACAGCACATGATGTAGTCAGCCCGATCCGGGCCGTATCCAGATCAGATGGAGGACCTGTGCCTAGACACGACCACAACTCATGACGTAGTCAGCCGGATCCGGGCCGTATCCAGATCAGATGGAGGACCTGCGCCTAGACACGACCACAACACATGATAAAGTCAGCCGGATCCGGGCCGTATCCAGATCAGATGGAGGACCTGCGCCTAGACACGACCACAACACATGACGTAGTCAGCCGGATCCGGGCCGTATCCAGATCAGATGGAGGACCTGCGCCTAGACACGACCACAACACATGATGTAGTCAGCCGGATCCGGGCCGTATCCAGATCAGATGGAGGACCTGCGCCTAGACACGACCACAACTCATGACGTAGTCAGCCGGATCCGGGCCATATCCAGATCAGATGGAGGACCTGCGCCTACACACGACTACAACACATGACGTAGTCAGCCGGATCCGGCCGTATCCAGATCAGATGGAGGACCTGCGCCTAGACACGACCACAACACATGATGTAGTCAGCCGGATCCGGGCCGTATCCAGATCAGATGGAGGACCTGCGCCTGGACACGACCACAACACATGATGTAGTCAGCCCGATCCGGGCCGTATCCAGATCAGATGGAGGACCTGCGCCTGGACACGACCACAACACATGATGTAGTCAGCCGGATCCGGGCCGTATCCAGATCAGATGGAGGACCTGCGCCTAGACACGACCACAACACATGATGTAGTCAGCCGGATCCGGGCCATATCCAGATCAGATGGAGGACCTGCGCCTACACACGACTACAACACATGACGTAGTCAGCCGGATCCGGGCCGTATCCAGATCAGATGGAGGACCTGCGCCTGGACACGACCACAACACATGATGTAGTCAGCCCGATCCGGGCCGTATCCAGATCAGATGGAGGACCTGCGCCTGGACACGACCACAACACATGATGTAGTCAGCCCGATCCGGGCCGTATCCAGATCAGATGGAGGACCTGCGCCTGGACACGACCACAACACATGATGTAGTCAGCCGGATCCGGGCCGTATCCAGATCAGATGGAGGACCTGTGCCTAGACACGACCACAACACATGATGTAGTCAGCCCGATCCGGGCCGTATCCAGATCAGATGGAGGACCTGCACCTAGACACGACCACAGCACATGATGTAGTCAGCCGGATCCGGGCCGTATCCAGATCAGATGGAGGACCTGTGCCTAGACACGACCACAACTCATGACGTAGTCAGCCGGATCCGGGCCGTATCCAGATCAGATGGAGGACCTGTGCCTAGACACGACCACAACTCATGACGTAGTCAGCCGGATCCGGGCCGTATCCAGATCAGATGGAGGACCTGCGCCTAGACACGACCACAACACATGATAAAGTCAGCCGGATCCGGGCCGTATCCAGATCAGATGGAGGACCTGCGCCTAGACACGACCACAACACATGATAAAGTCAGCCGGATCCGGGCCGTATCCAGATCAGATGGAGGACCTGCGCCTACACACGACTACAACACATGACGTAGTCAGCCGGATCCGGCCGTATCCAGATCAGATGGAGGACCTGCGCCTAGACACGACCACAACACATGATGTAGTCAGCCGGATCCGGGCCGTATCCAGATCAGATGGAGGACCTGCGCCTGGACACGACCACAACACATGATGTAGTCAGCCCGATCCGGGCCGTATCCAGATCAGATGGAGGACCTGCGCCTGGACACGACCACAACACATGATGTAGTCAGCCGGATCCGGGCCGTATCCAGATCAGATGGAGGACCTGCGCCTAGACACATGATGTACACATGATGTAGTCAGCCCGATCCGGGCCGTATCCAGATCAGATGGAGGACCTGCACCTAGACACGACCACAGCACATGATGTAGTCAGCCGGATCCGGGCCGTATCCAGATCAGATGGAGGACCTGTGCCTAGACACGACCACAACTCATGACGTAGTCAGCCGGATCCGGGCCGTATCCAGATCAGATGGAGGACCTGTGCCTAGACACGACCACAACTCATGACGTAGTCAGCCGGATCCGGGCCGTATCCAGATCAGATGGAGGACCTGCGCCTAGACACGACCACAACACATGATAAAGTCAGCCGGATCCGGGCCGTATCCAGATCAGATGGAGGACCTGCGCCTAGACACGACCACAACACATGATAAAGTCAGCCGGATCCGGGCCGTATCCAGATCAGATGGAGGACCTGCGCCTAGACACGACCACAACACATGATGTAGTCAGCCGGATCCGGGCCGTATCCAGATCAGATGGAGGACCTGCGCCTGGACACGACCACAACACATGATGTAGTCAGCCGGATCCGGGCCGTATCCAGATCAGATGGAGGACCTGCGCCTAGACACGACCACAACACATGATAAAGTCAGCCGGATCCGGGCCGTATCCAGATCAGATGGAGGACCTGCGCCTAGACACGACCACAACACATGATGTAGTCAGCCGGATCCGGGCCGTATCCAGATCAGATGGAGGACCTGCGCCTAGACACGACCACAACTCATGACGTAGTCAGCCGGATCCGGGCCGTATCCAGATCAGATGGAGGACCTGCGCCTAGACACGACCACAACACATGATGTAGTCAGCCGGATCCGGGCCGTATCCAGATCAGATGGAGGACCTGCGCCTAGACACGACCACAACTCATGACGTAGTCAGCCGGATCCGGGCCGTATCCAGATCAGATGGAGGACCTGTGCCTAGACACGACCACAACACATGATTGTAGTCAGCCCGATCCGGGCCGTATCCAGATCAGATGGAGGACCTGTGCCTACACACGACTACAACACATGACGTAGTCAGCCGGATCCGGCCGTATCCAGATCAGATGGAGGACCTGCGCCTAGACACGACCACAACACATGATGTAGTCAGCCGGATCCGGGCCGTATCCAGATCAGATGGAGGACCTGCGCCTGGACACGACCACAACACATGATGTAGTCCAAGGACTCAAGGGTTTTTTCTCAATTCTGTCACTTTGACTTTTGGTTCCATCCCACTGGCCTAATATTCAACAATATTATTGATCTGCCTGTAATGATACCATTATATGAAAACTGAAATGAGCTGGACAATGGCATCACTGTTTTCTCCAGAGCGGCTATATGTATAAGTGAAACTAAATTAATATTTTTTTTTTACAACAGAAATGAACCATCACTGAACTTACTTAAGCTGGACTATGGCACTATTTTCTTCTAGATCTACTGTACAGCAGAAAAAACTTTGTTGCATTATATTTCTGTTATCACTGTAAAGCTGATTTAAAACAATCTGTATTGTAAAAAGCGCTATATAAATAAAGGTGACTTGACTTGCATTCATATATGTATTCTTTTTTAACACTTTTAATACATTTAAAACAAACACTTATAAACACAATAAATAAACAACGTACTTTTCCTATATAAGACTCAATGATATTCTGCCTACTACTTTACATTACTGGATTTATTTCAAATGTTAAAAAATGTGTTCTTTATTCACAGTCCTCACAGTAACAGTGACTTTTATAGTAACTTATAGCAGCCACTTGTAAGTACTTGAGGTATGATTGACAGGATGAGATGTTCCTCTCAAACATGTTTTGAACTTATGTAATGAATCACTGCTCGAGCTGAAGCTTTATCAGATCTCAATTAATTAGCCATAGAATTTTTCCAGTCTTTGCATTGACTACAATCTTGCTCATGTAATTATTTTATTACTCAAGTACTTTTTCTTGTTCTAGTACTTTTACCATTTTTGGCAACTTCGCCTCTAGTTGTGGATTTTTGCTGTATAATGCCAGCAATCTCAAACCTTACCTTATTATCTAACTACAGGTCCAGGTTTGTCATCTCAAACTTTCTAGGGAAATCACAACAAAAGAGTTAATGAGATGATGACAGGAAATTCCTATCATCCAATGAAGCTCACTGTTGCCTCAAGAACACCTTGAAGTAAATTGTTCCAAAGCTGGAAAAATGGAACAATGTTATAGAATTGGATGAGACAGTTGTTTTTGGTAAATGTTTTGGAAGAAATAAAAATATTACATACCAACACCAGAACATCGTCCCTCTAGAAAGCATGAAGGAGGTGGCTCCTCTGCTGGTCATTACACGAGAACCAATGAATTCTGTGTGGCATCAGGAAAATCTAACATAGAATGTTAGAGCATCTGTCTATGAAAGAAAACCTGTTCCAAAACACTAGGAACAATTCCAAAAATAGAAGTAAATCCATATTGTATTCAAATGACCTCCTAACCCACTGCACAGGTCTGACCTGCTGAGAGCCTCAATAAAGCAGGTTCAATCCATTCAAAAACATTAATTTTTGGTTTTGTTTAAAGTGCCCCATTATGGTTTTTCGAATATTCCCTTTCATGCAGTGTGTGATATAGCTGTTTGTGAATGTAGAAGTTCTACAAAGTTATGATAAATCAAGTTATTGTCTCCCAAATTTAATCATTTGTTTCAAAACAGCTGATTTTGTCCTCTGTTTATATTGCCCAAACCATTTTATTTAGAGAATGAAACCAAAATCACAGTTTATCTTATGAACATTATAAATATAAACTTCAAGTGAAAGTCAATCACATCAACTGCGACAGAATCGAAGGCTAGTGTCCATTTGCACACTTGTGTTTCCGCAGCGGTGCCGCAGTTTGCGAAACAGTTTCTTGACCGGGTCTGTGTACTCCCTGTTGGCAAGTCCCAGAAGCAGGGGCACGACAGCAATGCCCCCGACCCCGACACAGGACAGAACAATGTGGCCCGTGCGATCGCTCTTTCCTCCCCGACGAAGCAAAAACTCCATGCCTATATGAGTGTAAACTATGTAGGGCACCCAGCAGGCCAAGAAGGCGAGGGAAACGGCTGCCACACAACAAGCGTAACGCATCTCCAGTCTCCGTCTGTATCCCTTATTTGCCACGGCCCGTTGCACACGCTGGATGTCCCTCAGCTGTTCTCGGGTGATCCACAGCACACGGCACGTCATCAAAGCAATGGAGAGGATAGCGGGTGCCAGTAGGCCATACACCTCCAAATAGATGAAAGCATTAGGAAAGACACTACGGTATGTACAGCAACGCTCTCCAGACAATGCCACGCAGTTAGAATGTGTCGTGCTATTGGTTTCTGGACAACAACTGTTCCGGTCATGAATAGCCTTGTTGTTCCAGCCGAAGGCAGGCAACAAAGCGAACAGTAGCGGCAGCATCCACGCGGCTAGCAGAGCGAGAGCGAATCGCCGATGCAGCCAGAGTTGTCCACGCCGGAGGGGACTCACGATACTCCGATAACGCTCGTAGTGCACCAGTACTAGGTTAGAGAGGAAGGCCAGGAACAGAAAATTAGGGAAAATGTGCACCAGCAGACAGGAGGAGAAGCTGAGCGGGCGGTTCAGGCCCATCCAGGGAATGAAGGGGAGAGCAACACCTGTGCACAGGTCGGCCACCAGCAGGCTCACGAAGAAGTAGTTCTGCGAGTTGTGAAGCTGGCGGCTGCAGGTGATGGCCAGGATTATGAGCAGGTTGATCAGGATTATAGTGCAGGACAAAGGCAGCGTGAGAGCATAGATTAGCTGGGCCTCCACATCGCTATCAGAGGTGTTTCGCATCACCGAAGCCATTACCACAACTTTCCACGCCAAACGTCCATAGTAAGAGGAGTTAAATCTGTGTGAAGAGGAGAGTAATACATCATTGATTTAACATTGATTAACAAGTCAATACATATTGTTGAACAATGTGACATTATTCCATATTACTACTTAAATTCTGTCAACATAAGGAAAAAAATCTTCCTCTGAAAGTTTTCAGTGCTGATTTTACAAATGTTTCTCACTGAGAAATGATATGACAGCTGTTATTGCCACATTAGCCTTGTTTCCACTGTGGGGCTGAAAAGCGATCTGCTAGTGCGTGCCATCGCCAGTCGCGGTTCCACTGTCACTTCCGGGCACCGATGCCTTGGTCCACACGGGCCAACAGGGGTTTGAGGAGGGGTTGTTAAAGGACAAGTTCGGTATTTTACACTTAAAGCCCTGTTTACAGATCGTTTCTGATGAAATAGAACGGTTAAGATTAAAGTTTGGACACATGCTGCTGTCCCGAGAGTTTTCGGTTTCTTTCGCTTTCCCCCCCACCTCCACAATGGCTGCATAGGTGCACTGGAACAATCCTTCCTAAAACGCATAAAAATTTTGTTTACAAAGACGTGAAACTCAGCGAGTGGTCAGGGGTGTTCACTGATATGCTCACACAAAAATCGCTGCAAAAGATGCTTTCCAACAGGTTTTATCGTAGTTTTTGTCCAACTCTATTGACTTGTATTGGATGTGCTGTGAGGTGGAGTTGGACAAAAACTACGATAAAACCTGTTAGTTTCTCGTGTTTTCATATCAGGCTAACCGCTAACCTCAATATTAAAGACATTTAAAACAATTTTCAGCTCAAAACTCACTTTCATAATGCTGCATTCACACCTTTGACGCGAATTCGTGTCTGATGCCGCGTCTGTTTGCGCTGCGTTAACCAATCAGGAGCCTGCTTGCTGCTGTCACATGGTGAAGTGATGTGATAAACGGGGGCAGGCCGCTTTTCAGTTTATAATGTTATTTTATGTTTGGCATCAATAAATCATTTTGTAATATGACTAAATGCCTGGTGTGGTTCTAATGCACAACAAAGCAAATATTTTATCACATAAAAACTTGATTTCAATATATGAGACATATTGATTTTGTATTGAATGCTATTTATTCCTTATCTAATCTAGATTATATGAAAGGGGTGGGCGATATGGCAAAAATATCATATCATGATTTTTTTCAGGAAAAATCACAATTCTTTTTCATGTTGGTTTTACTATTTTGCAAGAAGGATTACAGCCAAACCAATGTCCCTATTTTAAAAACAAAGCCTTATAGGTAACAAAATATAAAAGAATGGCAGACATTTAGGCCAAAGTGGTGATAAAAATCTTTGACATTATTTTCTTTGTTATTAAAAATTAAGAACAAAGATACACATTACACATACACAACGAATTAAATAAACAGTGATTTACTTATTGTTCAGCTACAGTTGGTGTATTTAACAGTAGCATTGAAGAAAGTAATTAAATGAACAAATATGAAAATAGAACACAACATATACTTCACTGTATACATTATACATTGATTCTTATTAAAGCTAAAAATAGTTATGTTGTTTTATTAACATTAAAGGAATAGTTCTCTCAAAAATGTAAATTGTCATCATTTACTCTCTCAAGTTGTTTTAAACCCGAATAAGTTTCTTTCTTCTGTTGAAAATAAAAGTTATTTGGAAGATTGTGGGTAACCAAACAGTTGATGTACCAGTGACTTCTATAGTAGGCTATATTATTTTCCTACTATGGAAGTCAATGGGGACCAGCAACTGTTTGGTTACCCACATTCTTCTAAATATCTTCTTTTGTGTTCAGCACAAGAAAGAAATGAATACAGGTTTGGAACAACATTAGAGTGAGTAAATAATGACAGCATTTTTATTTTTGGGTGAACTATCTCTTTATCGGCTGCATGTTTGCTATTGGGCTACTGTCTCTTTAAGACCTGCACGCGATGAGTCTAATATACACGCATTTGACAAGCAGTTTTTCTCAAAAAAAAATTCTCTAACCCATTTTAGACATAACCAACTTTGTTTATGTAAACCTTGTGTGTATTTGACAGTATTAGCTCAATAAGACTCGAAAGATAACTTAGCCCAGTAACCAGACGCTGTTAGACAGGCTTTAGTGCATGTGCGCGTCGGATGTTTGCGCTCAGAAAAGCGCACGTTAGAACAGCGCATCAGCTGCGAATGACATGTTTAACCGGCAAGGCTTTAAAGCACATGCAAATAATGAACTTTTGTGAACTGCAGTGTCCCGTTCCTCTGCGTTAACATTCGATGTGAGCATACGTCGCGCTGTGCAGTATGTTGAGACAGAGACGCCAGAGCTGAACTGATAGAATACACGATACTGCGATATTTCTTCAAAAGCAGATCGTGGAGACATTTTAATCGTCCACGATCAAAAACCGTGAAATCGCACACCCCTAAAAGACAACCAACTTACTTTAGTGCATAAGAACACAGCCTAGTTCGTGTCTGGACTGACAGGTTAATAACTTTTGGAGGCTGGCTCCATTTATCATCCAAACAAAAATAAATGATAGATTAGGTGAGGCCGAGGGTGACCCTCGCTCCGATGCGGGACAACAGGTCATCAAACTGGGCGCGGGACAGGCGGAAGTATCCAGGCGCAGCTCCTGGAGCAAATGGTGAAACTCGCCAAACTGGGAACGGAGGGTCTGGTGGACCCAAGAACGGCGACGATGACCCTACACCGCTGTTCTGCTCTCTAGAGCAAAGACAGAGCGGTGACTCTCTCGAGGAATGCCCGATCAACATCAGCCATCTTGCAAACAGAACCGCCTAGCACTGGCCCCTCCCACAAGAAGCGGATTCGCCTCGGAGGCGCGTCAACTTCCATTCAAACGTTTGCTTTTTACGCGCGTCCTATTCGCTCTGGACGCACGAATGGATAAAAAATGTTCAAGCGTCCAACTAGACGCGAATTTTACACTCTATTTGCGTTTGGTGTGAACGCAGCATAAGAACTTAGACAAAGCATATATAATCATAATTGTGTATTTACTTGGTTTCATGTTGAATCTGTCTCTTCCCTGTGTCTTTGTGGATACCAGACTTCTGCATCTGCACATGTCATAACTCCAGTTAACTCCTGACTCCTGTCCGTGAGCTCCCTCTGTTGCTCTGACGGAAGGGGTAGTAAAGTGATCGCTCAAACCTTCTCAGATCGCATAATTTAGTGGAAAATTTATCTAGCGTAAAATATATTTTAATAGTATTTTTCTAAATGTGTAAGCCTTTGGGTTGTTTTGTGCATTGCTGTGATCACTAATAAATGTAAGCAGGCCTGAATAAATACACATGTGTGTTCTCTTTTTGTGTGGAATAATGATCATCACAGTTTGATTCAGCATGTTTGATGTAGTTAGTTTTCGGTCTGCTAGCTTCCCTGTGCTCGTGAAACGGCGGGATTGTGTGACGCTGTTCTGTGGAGAGTGTTTTAGGGTATCGACAGTGGAAACACAGCTTGATTTTGGCCTCGCAGCTCGAGGTCCGGGGCTATTGGCCCCGCCGGCACGCTGTTAGCCCTGGCTCGCACTGGCCCTCAAATACCTTTAAAAAAAAAAAGGACCACTTCATTCATGATGTCACGGGACACAAACACCACTTGTGACAGCTCTTTTTACACTGTACAAATAACAAGGTCACATGAGACACAGCCATCTTCAAACCGTATACACACTGGGAACTATATTCTCAGAAGGCGAAGCACTGCTACTTCTGCGGAGGGATTTGCTCGCTGCACCTGAGAAGCCCCGCGGTGAGTGTTGCGCTAATCCCTCCGCAGAAGTAGCAGTGCTTCGCCTTCTGAGAATATAGTTCCCAGTATGTATACGGTTAGAAGATATCTGTGTCTCATGTGACCTTGTTATTTGTACACGCTGTGACTATACAAATCACAACATGTAAATAGAAAAATGTTATTTTGTCACTTATTGGGAGCAGTATGCTAGCTGGAGCCATTTACCTCCAGTCTTTGTGCTAAGCTAGGCTAGCGCTGGGTGCATCAGACAGAGTTACGGCACGCACGGAGATGAGAAGGGTGTGTGTGGACCAGAGGTGGGTAGTAACAGAGTACACTTACTTGAGCATTTCTTTTGGAAAAATCTTCCTTTTAGGAGTAGGTTTAAATGTGGGTACTTTAACTCGAGTACATTTCTAATGAAAAAACTGTACTTTTACTTCGTTAAGTTGGGCGACGTTCCTCTCGTTACTTTATTTTAATGCAATACATGTAGTTGAATGCGTAGTTTATTCCAAGCGCGCTGTGTCTTGTTTCTGGGGCATGAGCGATGCTCAGTTCACAAATGAATCACTCTTCTGAGTCGATTCTGTTCAAAGACTTCATCAAATAAGTGTCCAGAACTGTCTAAATCGGTTCATGAATCAGTTTGAATGATTTGTTCGGCCCGCCATCCCGCGGTAATGTGTGTGTTGTGCAGTGGCGTGCGAACTCGTCTTGAAAAGGAATGCCTTTGCCTGCATTAGACACAGTTAACCAGCTAACCTCTTGCAGAAATATACATTTTATTACATTTTGTAGAACAGACAGAAGAAGATCCGTCGATGTTTGTGTTCAGATGTTCAGTAGCGGTCAGCGCGAGGACATGTGAAGAGTTTTAACTCTTTCTTCTCTGTCATTTGTTCCCTGCCTTTAAATGCCTTTGAATGCAAAACTCTGCAGATTCACTTTATTTCGACATTGTCTAATAATCCAAGTGTAGTTGTACAAGTTACTATTATACAAACCAAAGGACAGGCAATGAATTTCGGGTACAGACGGCAGAAATAATGCTTGTCTCTTCTGTTTTTGTTGCAAAGATAGCCCATCTAATTATGATAATAATAGTAATTTAAATGAAAAATATCTAAATAATATCATATTATACAACTAGTAACTAGCTACTTGAGTAGTTTTTTCATTGGCTACTTTTTACTCTTACTCAAGTAACTATTAAGATTATTACTTGTACTTTTACTTGAGTACAGTTTTTGGATACTCTACCCAACTCTTATCTTACTCTGGGCGTACGGTGAATAAAGTCCCCAAAAGTTGTCGTGTTCCTCCAATATAGAAGCAGCAAAGCAGATCTTCCGATCGAGATAATTCCTCTTTCGCTTATTTGCACACGTTCAAAAAAGTTTGAGCTGCTAATACAAAAGGGCTACAAGTTCAATACTAGATCCTATTCTCTGACGTTATCCTATTCTTAAGCAAAGAGTGAATTCAGTTCCATTTGGAATATACTTGCAATTATTTAGCATTTTCAAAATCTTAAGTACAACTTATTCAGCTCTGATATAATATAACAAACATTTAGGTCTATAAGATGTCTTTTAAATGTTTGAATGCCTATATAAACATACAACAACAAATAAAAACAGACACTAAAATACCTTTTGCTTGAAAATGGTCCGTGTCCAAGGTTTATATCAGTCGTGAACGAGGAACTCCAGACCATAAATTCAACATTTCTTTCTGAATGCTGAGTTTCCTGAAAAGTTATTTATAGACCAAACGAAAAGTCATACAGAAAATGTACCTTTTGTCCCTTGGCTTGAAGTGAAGAGCAGAATTGTGAAGTCCTCATCACCATATTGTCGGGTCAGGTCGTTTGACACAATGCAAGAAAGGTTTTCAGGGGTTCGTACACAAAGGCAATAGCGCTGTCCATGTCTGACTCTTCATCAGAGCTCTGCACAGCGAGATCCTCGGCAGCTGGACAGAAACAGTCGCTTGTCAAGTGGGAAAGTGAACAGGGTTAGTCCAGCGGGAACGTGACTCGTAAAACTGTGAGCAACACCCGCACAAACCTACAATAACACATTGACAGTTGGAGATGAATACAGTGGAGTGGCTAACATAGTTTGGCTGACGACTCGTGCTCACAGCTGATGACATCAAATACCAAAAAGCATTTTGTGCTGCTGTTTTAAAGCATGAAACTTTGAGACACAGCAAGTAATCTAACAACCGTTCAGAAAAAAATTGGTTTCATGAACATTAGCTGTGCATGTGCATTTATAAGAGCTGATCCAATGTAAGGAACACCCAACACTATGAGAGACGTCTAGTGTCCTGTAGCATATGCACACTTATATCACAAGCACTTTCATCTAACCCATGTTCTAACCCTAACCCACACTTTCATCTAACCCATGTTCTAACCCTAACCCTAACCCTAACCCTAACCCACACTTTCATCTAACCCATGTTCTAACCCTAACCCTAACCCTAACCCTAACCCACACTTTCATCTAACCCATGTTCTAACCCTAACTTCCATGACGACCTACACACACACACACACACACACACACACACACACACACACACACACACACACACACACACACACACACACACACACACACACACACACACACACACACACACACACACACACACACACACACACACACACACACACACACACACACACCTCAGTGTAAACGCCCACTGTGATTGGCTGTGAGACCTCAGTGTAAACGCCCACTGTGATTGGCTGACATGCTTGCATATGAAATAGCTACCATTAAATGATGTGGAACTCTCTTGAAAACTTTTACTATTACAGCTATTATACATTTTTACTAGCTATCGAGATTAACGAATCGTGAGAAGGTTTTAAAGTATATTTAGATGTATTCCCTTCACATGAAAGTTAGCAGTGGTGAGCATTGAGTAGATGACAGTCTAATGATCGCGTGAATGAAGATCTTATCATTGCAACGCAGTTTCTGCTGTCTCACGAACCCTAACGTGATGTAAACACAGCGAGAGCTTCATGTGAACAGCGTCACTGATTTCATAACGAGTGTAGGCCGGTGTCCAGATGAACTCGCGCTGTGTGATTGACAGCTTGGGCGATTGGAAAGTGATTGTTCTGTGATCGCTTGTGCTTGTATATATTTTAATCACAGTTTAAATAAGATTATTTTCATCCTACTAAGAGAAACAATGTGAAATTTATATTTTAGTCACTGGCTTGATTTACTGATGCACAAACAGTATTGAACGATTTTGAGAGAAAGATTCTCTGTCTGAACTTGAACAGTTGCACATCAGAAGTGCACATCACCCACCGGCTCTTCACAGACTCGGATGAAGGAACTAAAAAAATACTTTTGTGTTCATTAGTTCATCCAAACACTGAGCAACTGCCATGCTTCGCTCGTTCGCAAGCCTGATGTCTCTCGAGGAAAAAACAATATGGCGCTGGCGTTGCTCATTTCCTCATGGGCGGGACCGCAGAGAAGGGGAGGCGACCTCTCCCCGTATGACGCCATGCAGGGACGATCCGGATCCGTCTGAGCTTCTCCTCACAGCGGAGCCGTTCACACCGATCAACATTTCTAGCCACTGGGGGCCATAGGCAGGCTAGGGGAACTCGTATTAATGTTAAAAACCCTCATAAAGTGACATTTTCATGCCATGGGGCCTTTAATGCACACTTAATACACTCTCGCCAGCACCGCTTCTGAGCGCTATTTGAGGATTAGCATATCCCATCATTCATTATGTTCAGGAACTCAGGAACTTTAACTTTTTTTCAGGACGTTCAATTAATGCAATATTACATATAGGGAGACAATGTTTATTTTGTAAAACGTTCACAAATTATCACTTAATTAGAATCACCACAATTAAATTGTGTGGCCTGTGTCAGATATTTAGAAGTTAATTTTAAAGGACAATTTATTTAAAATAATAATGATAATAAAAAGTGTAATTAAGCGCAAAAGCTCTGTAAAACTTAACTTCGCATTTACACAACACAATAAGTGTGTCCCATCAGACAATCAACAGTTCTACACACACGATGGCCTTCAGGCACAGGAACACGAGCCGCTTTACGAGTGAGTTCAGGGACACGGGGGATTCAGTGGCAAACACCAGCTCACAGCCGGGTTAACATCACTTGTGTTTATTCACTCATCACATTTCTTGGCATGTTAACTCACAGCAAGTTACTTGTTACGAAGGGGAAATAAAGAGGTTGACCACTCATGTCGTTTCAACATGACATTAATTAAATACAGCAGAATGTATGGCTAACCCATTCTGCAATGAACTTTTGCCAAGACCGTCCACAGGCAGATCCTAATCTGTGTCACTGCTCATAATTCACAGCGCGGTGGGAGAGGAATGAGAACAACTGACTCTTAACAAGCAAACAGACACATAACAGCAGCTTTAATCGGAGCCCATGAGTAAATGTGGATTTTTACCATAATGATTATGTTAAAAGTGAGTTTCATACAACACTGCATGATTAAACGAATGTGGACATCTTTCTAATTAATGGGTTTGGTTACTTCAGTCATTTCTGCGAGGACTAATATTAATGCTACAACATACAGTGAGATGTTCTTAGTTGTGTGGCAGCAGTTTGTGGAGGTGTGTGTGACCCGTGCAGAAAGAGAGATGCTTTACTGAGCGAGGAAGAACAATCCAAATGTTCCACAAGACACGAGAGCATCAGATTTAGACAGATGTCGTGATGGTTTCAGTTCACAGGTGTTCAGTGGCGTTCAGCTCCAGTTATTCCCACTAGTCAATAAACCCTTTCTTTGTCCACAGGTTCACAGTCATGCCGGAGAACAAGATGATCCTCCATAAACGCTGTAGCACACATTGCTCTAGAATGGCACTGTCTGGTATAGGGTTAATATTTGTTCTCACAGAAATGACTAGAATAGTTTTTGGCTATATAGTGTACGTCCCAATTATAAAGATATAAACAAACAGTCCATCAGGAGTACAGTCATGACATTACAGACAGAATAGTAGAGCTCTGGTAAAAGTCTATAAAGTTTCTGTTTAAAGGCGATGGTGTGTCAGTGAGGAAGATCTACAGTTCCAGCGCTCGGAGGATGAACGTCCATCGCTCTACCGGTCCGGGTTAGGGTTAGGGGCCAGGTCAGAGGTTAGGGGTCAGGTTAGGTTAGGGGGTCAGGGTTCAGGTTCAGTCGCTCTACCGGTCCGGGTTAGGGGCCAGGTCAGAGGTTAGGGGTCAGGTTAGGGGGTCAGGGTTCAGGTTCAGTCGCTCTACCGGTCCGGGTTAGGGGTCAGGTTCTGTCGCTCTACCGGTCCGGGTTAGGGGTCAGGTTCAGTCTCTCTACCGGTCCGGGTTAGGGGTCAGGGTTCAGGTTCAGTCGCTCTACCGGTCCGGGTTAGGGGTCAGGGTTCAGGTTCTGTCGCTCTACCGGTCCGGGTTAGGGGTCAGGTTAGGGGGTCAGGGTTCAGGTTCAGTCGCTCTACCGGTCCGGGTTAGGGGTCAGGGTTCAGGTTCTGTCGCTCTACCGGTCCGGGTTAGGGGTCAGGTTCAGTCTCTCTACCGGTCCGGGTTAGGGGTCAGGGTTCAGGTTCAGTCGCTCTACCGGTCCGGGTTAGGGGTCAGGTTAGGTTAGGGGGTCAGGGTTCAGGTTCAGTCGCTCTACCGGTCCGAGTTAGGTGTCAGGGTTCAGGTTCTGTCGCTCTACCGGTCCGGGTTAGGGGTCAGGTTCAGTCTCTCTACCGGTCCGGGTTAGGGGTCAGGTTCAGTCGCTCTACCGGTCCGGGTTAGGGGTCAGGTTCAGTCTCTCTACCGGTCCGGGTTAGGGGTCAGGGTTCAGGTTCAGTCGCTCTACCGGTCCGAGTTAGGTGTCAGGGTTCAGGTTCAGTCGCTCTACCGGTCCGGGTTAGGTGTCAGGGTTCAGGTTCAGTCGCTCTACCGGTCCGGGTTAGGGGTCAGGGTTCAGGTTCAGTCGCTCTACCGGTCCGGGTTAGGGGTCAGGTTCCGTCGCTCTACCGGTCCGGGTTAGGGGTCAGGTTCAGTCGCTCTACCGGTCCGGGTTAGGTGTCAGGGTTCAGGTTCAGTCTCACTACCGGTCCGGGTTAGGGGTCAGGGTTCAGGTTCAGTCGCTCTACCGGTCCGGGTTAGGTGTCAGGGTTCAGGTTCAGTCTCTCTACCGGTCCGGGTTAGGGGTCAGGGTTCAGGTTCAGTCTCTCTACCGGTCCGGGTTAGGGGTCAGGGTTCAGGTTCAGTCTCTCTACCGGTCCGGGTTAGGGGTCAGGGTTCAGGTTCAGTCGCTCTACCGGTCCGGGTTAGGGGTCAGGGTTCAGGTTCAGTCGCTCTACCGGTCCGGGTTAGGGGTCAGTGTTCAGGTTCCGTCGCTCTACCAGTCCGGGTTAGGGGTTAGGGGTCAGGTTCAGTCGCTCTACCGGTCCGGGTTAGGGGTCAGGGTTCAGGTTCCGTCGCTCTACCGGTCCGGGTTAGGGGTCAGGGTTCAGGTTCCGTCGCTCTACCGGTCCGGGTTAGGGGTCAGGTTCCGTCGCTCTACCGGTCCGGGTTAGGGGTCAGGTTCCGTCGCTCTACCGGTCCGGTCTCTGCAGGACGAAGACTTTGGCTTTATGATCTCCTCCGGCCGTGACTGCGACTGACGCCTCTCTGTGGACATGACAACATCACAGTCAATCAAAGAGTTAATGCACAAATTAATATTTTTCCCATGATGAAGGTAGAACACATCAAGGAAGCAAAGCATGTTCAGTCTTTAATTTGAATTTTATGGACAAACTTGACAAAATTCGAAAGAATAATATTTAAAATATATTTCGGATAAAAGCGTCTGCTAAATGAATAAATGTAACTCTTCATCGCAGGTCTTCTGGGTTTGAAATGACGTGAGTAAATGATGATTCTTGGGGTAGACTAAGCCTTTAACAATCAGAGAGTAAAGTATCAGATGTGCATGATTAGATGAAGAAGACCGGACAGAGGAACATTACAATGTCAGAGTAAGCAGACTTTATGGGCATGGACACACTGCAGCTAAATCCGGTTGTCAGTTCACCTTTTAGTATTTACCCCGGTTCTGTTCACACACAGTTCAGTTCTTAATGGGAATGACAACCGCATTCTACAACCGAATTAACTCCCAAAAAAGAGGGAAGGAAAGAAGTACGAGACTCACTCCTGTTGCCAGATCTTGCTAGAAAACAAACCGTAAACAGAACAAGCTAAATAAATCCAAAATCTTTACATTGAAAGCAGGCATAAACAAAACTGCACAGTCAATGGAGGTTTAGTTAAAACTGCAAACAAGTCTTTAGTTGTGGTCAGTGTTAGCTAACTTATTGCTTTGATTACAGTTTTTTTACAATCGCTATGACAGTTTTTTCAATACATTTAACATTTTTCCTAAACTCAACACACCAACACACCTAAAACACACAATTGGCAAAACGGTTAATTTCATGCTCAAAATCACACATTGTAAACTAAACTCCAAAACTAATTTTCAAAATACAATAATACACTAACACAATACACTACATCTAACAAAACACTGCAAACATGTTTCAAAATCAAATAATTATTCAAAACACTAACACATGTTCTCTTCCAACAGGAACATTTAGTCAATCATAACACAATGACAAAAAGAACACTAACATCTGCTGAAATTACAGAAACTGCATTATGTTATGTGTCAGGTCTGCCCTTATACAATAGACAGTATATTGTAGGGGTGTGCGATATTACGATTTTTGATCGTGGACGATTAAAATGTCTCCACGATCTGCTTTTGAAGAAATATCGTAGGATCGTCCATTTTATCAGTTTGCATTTCTGGCGCCTCCGTCTCAACATACTGTACAGCACGACGTATATCCACATGAAATGCAGAGGAACGGGACACTGTAGTTCATAAAAATTAATTATTTGCATGTGCTTTAAAGCCTTGCCGGTTAAACATGTCATTCGCTGCTGATGCGCTGTTCTAACGGGCGCTTTTCTGAGCACAATAACGTTACACCCGCCGGCGCGCACATGCACTAAAAGCATGTCTAACAGCGCCCGTTACTGAACTAAGTTATCTTTCGAGTCTTATTGCGCTAATACTGTCAAATACACACAAGGTTTACATAAAAAAAGTTGGTTATGTCTAAAGTGAAAGAACAATAGAAAAAATGAAGAAAAAATCTGCTTGTCAAATGCGTGTAGACTCGTTGCGCGCAGACCTTAAAGTGACAGTAGCCCTAATAGTAAACATGCTGCCGCTTGTCCTTAAAGTGACAGTTACCCAAAAATAAAAATTGTGTCATTATTTACTCACTCTCTAATGTTGTTCCAAACCTGTATTAATTTGTTTCTTGTGCTGAACACAAAAGAAGATATTTTGAGGAGTGTGGCTAACCGGGCGGTTGCTGGTCCCCATTGACTTCCATAGTAGGAAAAAACTATTATGGAAGTCACTGGGGTACATCAACTGTTTGTTTACCCACATTCCTCCAAATAACTTTTATTTTCAACAGAAGAGGGAGACTTATTCGGGTTTAAAGCGGCTTGAGAGAATTTAAATTTTTGGGAGAACTATCCCTGTTAATAAAACAACAAAATACAAAGAGCATCTCACTCACTCTTGACTGAGAACTTTAATAGTCGCTTTAATAAGAATCAATGTAAAATTTATAGAGTGAAGTCGATGTTGTGTTTTATTTTCATATTTGTTCATTTAATTACTTTCTTCAATGCTGTTAAATACACCTGTAGCTGAAAAAAGCACTGTTTATTTAATTTGTATATTAAGTTGTGTATGTGTATCTTTGTTCTTAATTTTTAATAACCAAGACAATGACAAATATGTTTTATCTTCGCCACTTTGGCCTAAATGTCTGCCATTCTTTTTTATTTTATATTTTGTTACCTAAGGCTTTGTTTTTAAAATAGGGACATTAGTTTGGCTGTGATGCTCAGTCACTTGCAAAATAGTAAAACCAACATGAAAAGGAATCGTAATAAAAACGTGAATCGTGATATGATATTTTTGCCATATCGCCCACCCCTAGTATATTGTATTGAATATACATTTTTCTCTACATTTTTCTTTTGTTGAGTTTAGTAAATGCATGCATTTCTTTTCTTTTGCTGCAGAAATTCAATACAAAAAATTAATGACCATCTCAGAGTAGCTTTATGTACAGTTTATGAAAAAAAAAAGACAGAGACAGAATTGCTGCAGTAAAGACTTTGCAGTATTTGCAAAAGAACATTACTGCAAGATATACCTCTCCCTTGTCCTGGTCCTTGCCCCACTCCTCTCCCTTGTCCTGGTCCTTGCCCCACTCTTCTCCCTTGTCCTGGTCCTTGCCCCACTCCTCTCCCTTGTCCTGGTCCTTGCCCCACTCCTCTCCCTTGTCCTGGTACTTGCCCCACTCCTCTCCCTTGTCCTGGTCCTTGCCCCACTCCTCTCCCTTGTCCTGGTCCTTGCCCCACTCCTCTCCCTTGTCCTGGTCCTTGCCCCACTCCTCTCCCTTGTCCTGGTCCTTGTCCCACTCCTCTCCCTTGTCCTGGTCCTTGTCCCACTCCTCTCCCTTGTCCTGGTCCTTGTCCCACTCCTCTCCCTTGTCCTGGTCCTTGTCCCACTCCTCTCCCTTGTCCTGGTCCTTGTTCCACTCCTCTCCCTTGTCCTGGTCCTTGTCCCACTCCTCTCCCTTGTCCTGGTCCTTGTCCCACTCCTCTCCCTTGTCCTGGTCCTTGTCCCACTCCTCTCCCTTGTCCTGGTCCTTGTCCCACTCCTCTCCCTTGTCCTGGTCCTCCCTTGCCCTGGTCCTTGTCCCACTCCTCTCCCTTGTCCTGGTCCTTGTCCCACTCCTCTCCCTTGTCCTGGTCCTTGTCCCACTCCTCTCCCTTGCCCTGGTCCTTGTCCCACTCCTCTCCCTTGTCCTGGTCCCAGCCCCACTCCTCTCCCTTGTCCTGGTCCCAGCCCCACTCCTCTCCCTTGTCCTGGTCCCAGCCCCACTCCTCTCCCTTGTCCTGGTCCCTGCCCCACTCCTCTCCCTTGTCCTGGTCCTTGCCCCACTCCTCTCCCTTGTCCTGGTCCTTGCCCCACTCCTCTCCCTTGTCCTGGTCCTTGCCCCACTCCTCTCCCTTGTCCTGGTCCTTGCCCCACTCCTCTCCCTTGTCCTGGTCCTTGCCCCACTCCTCTCCCTTGTCCTGGTCCTTGTCCCACTCCTCTCCCTTGTCCTGGTACTTGCCCCACTCCTCTCCCTTGTCCTGGTCCTTGTCCCACTCCTCTCCCTTGTCCTGATCCTTGCCCCACTCCTCTCCCTTGTCCTGGTCCTTGCCCCACTCCTCTCCCTTGTCCTGGTCCTTGCCCCACTCCTCTCCCTTGTCCTGGTCTTTGCCCCACTCCTCTCCCTTGTCCTGGTCTTTGCCCCACTCCTCTCCCTTGTCCTGGTCCTTGCCCCACTCCTTGCCCCGCTCCTGGTCCTTGCCCCACTTGTCCTGGTCCTTGTCCAACTCCTCTCCCTTGTCCTGGTACTTGCCCCACTCCTCTCCCTTGTCCTGGTCCTTGCCCCACTCCTCTCCCTTGTCCTGGTCCTTGCCCCACTCCTCTCCCTTGTCCTGGTCCTTGCCCCACTCCTCTCCCTTGTCCTGGTCCTTGCCCCACTCCTCTCCCTTGTCCTGGTCCTTGCCCCACTCCTCTCCCTTGTCCTGGTCCTTGTCCCACTCCTCTCCCTTGTCCTGGTACTTGCCCCACTCCTCTCCCTTGTCCTGGTCCTTGTCCCACTCCTCTCCCTTGTCCTGGTCCTTGCCCCACTCCTCTCCCTTGTCCTGGTCCTTGTCCCACTCCTCTCCCTTGTCCTGGTCCTTGTCCCACTCCTCTCCCTTGTCCTGGTACTTGCCCCACTCCTCTCCCTTGTCCTGGTCCTTGTCCCACTCCTCTCCCTTGTCCTGGTCCTTGCCCCACTCCTCTCCCTTGTCCTGGTCCTTGTCCAACTCCTCTCCCTTGTCCTGGTACTTGCCCCACTCCTCTCCCTTGTCCTGGTCCTTGCCCCACTCCTCTCCCTTGTCCTGGTCCTTGTCCCACTCCTCTCCCTTGTCCTGGTCCTTGTCCCACTCCTCTCCCTTGTCCTGGTACTCGTCTTCCTCTCTCCCCGTGCAGGCTTCTTTTTTTTTTTTCTCTTTCTTTCTTTCTTTCTTTCTTTCTTTCTTTGTGTTGCTCTATATTTTTCCTTTTCCACACAAGATCAGCCCAAATAGTCCTCTTTTACATTTATAACATATAAAATACAGGTAATATATTTGTGTTTCAATTCACAATATGAACAGCTGTTCACTTTGACTTTAGCTTATATAAGTTATGTTTAGAACATGATGTTATCTGTTCTGACATACAGTGTGAAAGCATTTGTAAATGTGACTGTAAAATTACATTGTTTTGGTATTGGTTGAGCTTGTGTGTAAAAGAAGTTCAAGCATTTTACATTTGTGTTAACTGTATGCATTTTGTGTCAAAGCAACAAGAAATGTGTTAATTGTATAGCCTACAAAGACTGATGTTGTGCTAACTGTGTTAAGAGTTTAGGAAACTTGTTAAATGTATTGAAAAAACTGTCATAGCGATTGTAAAAAACTGTAAGAAGAGCAGATACCAAACACACAAGATGCCAAAACGTTGCTATGGTTACCACCGCATGAATTAGTTTAGGGTGTGAGTCGTTTTCCGTACACATGGAATGATAATTTAGGGAATCCAGTTGTGACTCCTGAAAACTTTACCCTCTGGCGAAACAGGAGCATTCCTCAACTACATGAAGTTAATAAACCCATTTCAGAATCGCCACTGAAGAACAACACATTTTAAGAATGTATTTCAGATATGCGTTCTTCCATAAACATCACGGTGAAGAATACTGATTTTAGCATTAGAGGCACAGATGAAGATGAAGTCAAGCAATTCAGGAGTCTGACATCAGCTTTTGTCTTTCTGCACTTCCTGAGCATTAAGCTCAAGGTACAGCGGTGCCTTTGTCTCTGTGATAATGTTAAGGTTAGAGCAATCGAGTCAGGAGGATTGGATTAGCAATGCAATAGAGTGAATATGCTGACATGCTCGGTTTCTCTTGAGCAATCTAGATAAACTACCAAACTGGTTTTTGCTGGATAGAATCGACTCCTCCCTACTTTCGTATGATTTGTTTGAATTTGTCTCCACTCCCAGAAGTCCCTCCTCCTAAAATGGCTATAAGATTGCAATGTAAGCGGTTACGGTTCAGACTGTTGGGCGAACCTGCAGCCGCGCTCAATAAAGAATAACTTCTGCTTGAACGTTATCCCAACGTCTCCTGGTCTAGAAGGAAAAGTTTCCTACACCACTTGTCAGTCAAACATGGTTTTAGCACTTTGCGTTAATGATAAATTAATTAATTATAAAACATTTACTTTATATGCAAAGCAGCACATTGTCACATGAGCTCTTTCTCTTATAGGCAACAATGTCACAAAGACTGCATAACAAAACACAGCATTACCAGTTCCTGATCGGCCTGAGTGTAACACACACCTGTTCAGCACGAAGTCGAGGATCTCAGCAGTGTGTCCACGATACTCCGACATCAGGAGTCCTGATCGAGCGTCCCACAGGGTCACGACCCCAGCCAGATTACAGGTGGAGACCACGGCAGACGCCTCCTCCCACTGCAGGTGGACTAGCCCAACCTGACACACACACGCACGTCAAATAAGGCAAGACGTTTATGTGCCATATTTAAATGTATAAAACGGTTAGTTCCCATCCTTGATTCTGATTGGTCAATAGCTGTGTTTTATTCACGATAAAACACGGCTATGACCGCTTCACCCAACGGTTCTATGCATCACTACACACACCCCTAGCAACCACTCTTAGCAACCTAAACCCATTCATTGAAGCTATAGTAGAGTACTGTGAGTAAGCGAGTGCTCCTGCATTTACAGTAGACATAACATTTTCCTTCATGTCAGTCCTATATTCATCATTTAAAAAATCCGTTTGAATGTCCGCTGCGACATCTTGTCTTTTTAACAGTTCAGGGGTTTCCCTGTGCCTAGTCATCTGTCAGTTGCGTCTTCCTTCTCCGTGATCACAAGTTTGCGTCCTTTCAATGTAAAAGTCTTCTCTACGGACTGACTCACTCATAAAGAGTCTCTGCCGCCATCTAATGGAGAAATAATGCATACACTTCTGTTGCCGTTTACAGTCAGGGACTATTTTTTCCAGCGGAATGAAGGCTTTTAGTGATTTTACATCATGAAAGTTGCATAAATACATATTTTTCCATCTTTAATATTTGTATTGTGTGGTAACCGTTTTATAAAAGCATAAGGTACTCGAGGCTGTGCTGTCGTGAATAAGTCACGGATGAAGGTGTTACTCCGCTTCGTGCCTAACAACGCCCTTCAGCCGGGACTTATTCACGACAGCACAGCCTCTCGACCTCACGCTTGCGTGTTCTCAGCTGTTACCTCATGCTTACACCGATGTCTGAGGCTCTGTGAATTCATATCATAAATGGCCAGTGTGCCGTCCAGATACGCAACAGCAACTAGAGGCAACCTGGAACAAAGCAGAACACTTCTAATAAGTAAAGTCACATTCATTATCATCAATGAAACCAATCCACAACCTGACCTCTGACCTGTAGTGCTGCCTGAATCATGATCACACACAGTGTGCACTGAGCGACTGAGTCTGGTTTCTCACGAGGGTTATTCATCCATCCTCTGGATTCATTATTTGGAGAAGGTTAATATCCAACAGTATTATTGGTCTGACTGCACTGACACTGCTGTATGAGAACTGGGCTGATGATGACGACATCACAGTTTTCTCCAGAACTGCTTTATAGATTATCATATTTGATGAACTTTACAGTTTACCTGAACTGACGTCAGCTGATCTGTGTGCATCATTGCTCATTATTTTCCTGTTCATCACTAAAGCTGCTTGTCTTGTATTCAGCACTACAGAAATAGAGGAGGTTTACATGGACCCTAATAATAGGGTTAGCAGAACAGTTGGAATTTAAAGAATGTTTAATGTAACCACGTCAATCTGAATAAATCAGCCAAATCAGATTTAAATTGTATTCAGATTTTAAGGGGTGGTTATCCGTTTTCTAACCCATTCGATAGGACATGTAAACACCTGATTGGACTGAAAACTGAAACTGGAAAGTTTTGCACATGTGCATTGATGAGAAATGGCGTAATGACGCATGAAGCACAGAACGAGTTCTTCCACTCATCATCTGTGAAGAGCAGGACAGTGTCGTCCCAGCAGCCCTTGCTTTAGACTCATCCACAGATGCTTGTTTTGCACATTTATACTGCATTGTAAATATAAGCAGTGTTTGTCGTCTCCTAATCACAAGTCAATGTTTGATGGATTGACGTTACTCACTTAAAAAGCGGATCTTGTGCTCGGAGACTGGCGGTGACAGAACTGGGTGAGATCATGAAGTCTGACTGGCTGATCAATGTGTGTGTGCACTACATCAAAACACTACTACATACCTATGCCAGGAGTAGAGATGACATGCTTTACTTACACACTACAAAATCCCACAGATTCTACAGAGTTGGGATCCTGCTCCTGCATCGAGTCTTTTGCTTCAGTGTTTTCACTGGAAAACGAACATAACACCTAAAGAAGAAAATTAAGGAATCACTGCAAGCAGAACATGTGAAGCTCTCTGACGGCGTTCAAGTGAGAATCTACATCGGATCACATCCCACTCGGGGCGGGCTGGGGCTCGGGGGGGTGCTGGGGCTCGGGGCGGGCTGGGGCTCGGGGGGGTGCTGGGGCTCGGGGGGGTGCTGGCGCTCGGGGGGGTGCTGGGGCTGAGCCCGAGACAAAATATTTTGACAAAATATCTAAAGATTCTTAAACAAAGATGCATTTTCTACATATGAAAAATTATATTAGTTATTTAGTCTTGTTTCTTGGGGGGGGGGGGGGGGGGGGTCTTCTTATTTTGCAAATTATCTGCCAATGAGGTACGAAAAATAATCTTGTTTCTGTTTGCATTAAGACTATTTTTCTTATCCCACTGGCAGATCATTTAATTTGTTCTAAGTAAATAATAACTTGCTCCCCCAGGAAATAAAAAACACTAGTTAGGGTTACTCTGTTCACCTTTCCTGTGGACGTGTTGATGAGTTTGGCCTGACCGTCGACAGAGCCCGTCAGAACCAGTGTTCCCTCTTTATTGCAGGCCAGAGCCGTCAGCGGCCCCTGGTGCCCGTCGGGCCCTGAGAAAACACACACACACACACACACACACAACACACTTAAATCCACACTATTGATTGAGCCATCTCACATTCTATGCTTTATATAGAAAGTAAAAGTGTTGAAAGCACTTCACAGCATTAAGAGTGAATAACTAATGATTTCTTATACAGAAAGTTCTAGGACTGGGACAATAAAGCGATGCATCGCGATTCTCTCTCCAATCCATCCTAAGTCTTATTTTTTCTAACAGCAGATGGCGCTGTAGGCTAGCCTAAGCACACGCTCTAATGCTCATGAAGAAGAATCTTGTGTTCGGGTGTGTGTGATACGAGTCCACTGAAGGGGTTAAACGTACTCGCACCTCAGCGTGCTTTAATGATGCGATATTAATGCTAACAGCCCCCTGCAAACACCCTTGCAATGGACTTTATGCACAGCTGCACTACTTCCTGAACTTTAGCCAGCTCCTGTTTCCTGTCTGCCATTATTGGACAAACTGATTAATCCAGGTGTGTCTGACCAACAACAATAATCAGACACACCTGGATTAATCAGTAGTGCAGCTGTGCATAAAGTCCATTCACTTCAACCTTTTCGAACTTTATAACTTTCAAGACGTGTGTGTAAGGAACTGGAAGCCAGCCGAGTTTGGCTGTTTCTGAAGCACACACTTCATCTGCTGTTAGAAACTACGCTCAGAATCGATTCGAGACGATCAGGATGCATTCGGAAGATCTCAGAATCGATCCGGAATCGTCTGGAGAATCCCGATGCCTGGGTTTATTGTCCCAGTCCTGGAAAGCTCATCAGCCCTGCAGCCGCACCAACCCAACTCTGCCCAGTTCATCAGTGTTAGGACTCTGAGATATTTTGTGTGTTTGTATCAATTGTCCTTGTGTGTGGGTGTGTCTTGCTCTCGTTCTCTCTGTGTCGACAAGCTTGGTTCAGATGGGCGTTACCTCTGTTAATCTGTGGAAGACTGTGATTGGACCAGCACCTGACCTGGATATAAGGACCGCCTCTGACACAGCATGGTGGCCTTTGAGCCTCGCTGACTTTGTGCTTTAGGCTTTTGTGTTTCGCGGTCGTACCGTTTAATTGTGCTTCTCTTCAGCTTTGTTTGTTTCGCCGTTATGTAATTGAGTAAGAGTGTCGTGCCAGAGAGATTATTAGTGTTTAGTGAAACTGAGTAAGTGTTTGTTGAATGTAATCCTACTTCTGGTTTTCTTCTATATCTGACTCTTGCCTGATTGACTACGTCTTTGGATTCCGATTCTAACTTGTCAACCAGATACTTTTTAAATGTGTGTAAGCATTCTTGTAATTGTTACCATATTAAGGGATGTAGGGGGTTTGACGCCTATTTATTTGTATTTATTTTTTCACTTTGTTTATGTGTAAGGGAGTCAGGCAAGTTAAACTGTATTTTCATTTTTCTTTCTTTTGTTAAAGGTCATTTAGGTTCTAAAAAGAAGATTGTCTTGTTTGTTATTTTGGCCTGGTCTGCCCCTGACGCGAACCCTTTATGGTCAATAAAATTCATATTACTCTTCATCTCTCTGGTAGTGTGACTCTCTTCCTTTTCCTGTTGCGGCTGACCCCTAGCGGTCGTAACACACAGTCTTAAACTTTAGTTGCAAATAGGGCTGGACAATAATTCAATATCAATATATCGCAATATAATTATTCTCAATAATGGTGATATGATTTTTAAACACATTTCCGATATTTTGATTACGGCTACGTTTACGTTTTCATTTTTACTGCGTGATCAATATAAGCAGCACGGCACAACGGTTCATATGCATCTACAAATTGATCCGCCCCCTTTAGTTACTGTTGCTATGTCCATCAAGCTACGCCGCTCTCACACACGCCACGTTCTCACGCAGTGAACAACACATCGCGGAGCAGAGAGACACTGAACACACCGACAGACACAGACCAGCATACTTCTGAGATGAAACAGTCTCAACTTTCAAATTTGGCAATTTTGTCAAGATATTAAACAATAGGCTGCCGTTTTGTGTCTCTTTAACCCCCTGGGGTCGGCAATCACGCCGGCGTGATCTGCTCGCTTTTTTTCTTATCAGTGCAAAAGAGATTCAAAATACTCTGTTGGTTTTGATCTTACATTTAAGTGTTTTACATCATTCGATCCAGTTAAGTTTCTATTTTTTTTGTGTATACTCACAATAAAAACAAAGTGTTGTGTCTTTCGCCAAATAAAGAAAAATAAACATGATGCGAGTTCTGCCTTCTCTCTGTCAGGGAAGTCCATTCTGAAACGCGTCAGAAAATGAACTGTAACTCAGCGAATACTTGTCACTCAGGAACGAGACATTTGTCTTTATGAAGCTAGAATTCTCTTCTTTTCAATGAAGTAATTTATATAAAAAAATATATATTCTTAGTTTATGTAATCCGTTTGAAACCAAGGAGAGGCACGGTTTTTCATTCTTCCTTCATTATTTTTAATGAGCTGAGGCCGCCACGCCCCCCGGCGCTATTCACATGCTAATAGTTGAGGTGATCTATACGCATCGCACACGCCCCCGATTATTGCCAAGAAAAGACGCAGTTTCTCGTCAGATTCACGGATAGTTCATCGCGTTTTGAGGATGGCACGCTTCTCCGGTAAAGTCG
Organism: Phoxinus phoxinus; assembly: GCF_949152265.1. Lineage (NCBI taxonomy): Eukaryota > Metazoa > Chordata > Actinopteri > Cypriniformes > Leuciscidae > Phoxinus > Phoxinus phoxinus. Next base: position 67,260 of record NC_136886.1, read on the forward strand.
TCCTTCAGAGGATTATGGACAGCGAGGAAGAATTCACCTTTTCCTCAGAGAAAGATCGCATCAGACGGAGAACGGCTGCATTTTCAAGAGCGAATTGATCCCGCCGAAGATACAAGTTCGAGTAAGTTGTTTAGTGTTTATATAATTCTTTTCTGATTATATAGAACTCATATGAATTTTCAGACTATATTTTGCTTAGTTTTGGTTAGCTTTTGACATCTTACAGGAAAGATTGCCTTACAATATCCCTAACATTCGTGTATATGGTCGTTTCAATGTGATATTACTCTCTAAACATATTTGTATATATATTTCACTCCGTTTTGATTAGCTTATGACACTGATTATCATGCTAAAAATACTGACTTTTGCGTAATGTAGCTTATTTGCGAATATCTGCTTAGGTGTAAATATGATTTCGTGCAAATATATATTTAAGCCTCCGGTAAAATGTGATACTGTCTAAATACTAGACATTATATTTTTATATATAAATGTTCGGTTTTGATTAGCCTATGACACTTATCTTGCTAAAATATTGCCACAGATGATTGTGAATACAGGTGTAAATGTTTGAAATGCTGTAGGTGCGTGCAGTCTATATGGCCATCAACACTCGCGGTGACGCGATCTATGGCCCATAAATAGATATTTCTCCGTCCTATGGCCCATTAACAGATATATAGGCCATTAATCGCCCATCTTTGGATAATGTATGCTAACAGTTGTTTTTATTATTTTAGGAATGTGTTTGCATCACGCTCTCCTTCTCCAGCACCACAGAGGGACACGCAGGTGTCGTTCAGTTCTCAATCGAGAATGATAGTAAGTGCACAGACGTAATATTTTACTGATGAAATGTAATTGTGTTTACATCGTCATAATATACAAGTGGGGCCTACCTATTCTTGTGTGAAATTACAAAAACGGTTGTCTTTTTTTTAACCCATGGCCATTAGTGATTGATAATGATAATAATACAGTTTCTTTGATTGTGTTATCAACAGATGTGACAATGAACATGTCCAAGCACCGGTCCCGAAGAGAGCCCTGGCAAACAAGCAACAGGTCCAAGTCCACCCTGTCATGGAAAACCGAGACTGATGTTGACATGGTTGCACAGACTGCGCAATTCCTGCCCGCACGGGAAACTGGACCGCAACTGACCTCTGTTGACTCACATTCGCCCATGAGTCTGTTTGTAACAGTATACACTACCTTTCTTTCTTTTTTTTAAAGGATGTGTTAAGTTATATTGTTAGGAAATATTTCTATTTTGAATAAATGCTTTTCTTTTTAATCAGTGAATCCAGAATAAAATATCACAGGTTATAAAAAAAAATATTAAGCAGCACAACGGTTTCCAACATTGATAATACCTGATTATCAAATCATGATCATGTGACACTGAAGACTGGAGTAAGGATGCTGAAAATTCAGCTTTGATCAAATAAATAAATAATATTTTAAAGTATATTAAAATAGAAAATCATTATTTTAAATTGTAATAATTTTTTACAATATTACTGTTGTTTCTGTATTTTTTATCAAATAAATGCAGCCTTCTTCCAAAAATATTAAAAATGGTAATGTGTCCAAACGTTTGACTGGTACTATATGTTTATACATGTACGGTAGCACTGTGGTCTTGTGAGGCACAACATTTAGTTCCTCCACATAGAGGAATTACAATAAAAACAGATTAAAAAACAAAACCTTTGAATGTCCTCTCATTCTCAGATTCTCCTCTCTGCCTCACAGCACCGTGATGGGGCATTAGCCATTGATGGGGGAGTGTCTATTGTCTCCCCTCATTCATATTCATGGCCATCAACACCCCTACGCATAAAGCAGTGCTGGCACAAAAACTGACTTACAAAGTTTAAATCATTATATTGTTGTTTTGTGAAAGAGTGATCAGAATGATTTTCACATAATTTTGTTGTAAACATTCTAGCCTACAAGAATGGTAACTCAAAAGTCTTGTGCCAAACTATTCAGTATGAGTTATATGAGCTCATTGCAGTGACAATTTTTTTCCCAAAACTTACTAACCACGCATAATATTTTTTTTCTATAAAATGCAAACATGCTACTTTCATTTTGCTCACATATTATTGTAGCAGAGTTTGTGCTGCAATACAGCATAATTATGTGTTGGCCAAAGGTATGTTGTAAGAAGCTGAAATAAGCACAAATGTCAGGGCATGTCAAAACATCTCAAGGGCCCCAAAAACCCCTCAGACCCCTGAGGGTTAATGTGTGTGTCAGATCGCTCAGTTAAAGCCGCTCATGAACCGATCATCTCTTCCCGACTCTCCCGACTCTCCCGACTCTCCCGACTCTCCCGACTCTCCCGACTCTCCCGACTCTCCCGACTCTCCCGACTCTCCCGACTCTACTGACTCTCCCGACTCTACTGACTCTCCCGACTCTACTGACTCTACCGACTCTCCCGACTCTCCCGACTCTACTGACTCTCCCGACTCTCCTGACTCTCCCGACTCTCCTGACTCTCCCGACTCTCCTGACTCTCCCGACTCTCCCGACTCTCCCGACTCTCCCGACTCTACTGACTCTCCCGACTCTACTGACTCTACTGACTCTCCCGACTCTACTGACTCTCCCGACTCTACTGACTCTCCCGACTCTACTGACTCTCCTGACTCTCCTGACTCTACCGACTCTCCCGACTCTCCCGACTCTACTGACTCTCCCGACTCTCCCGACTCTCCCGACTCTCCTGACTCTCCCGACTCTCCCGACTCTCCCGACTCTACTGACTCTCCTGACTCTCCCGACTCTCCCGACTCTACTGACTCTCCCGACTCTCCCGACTCTCCCGACTCTCCTGACTCTCCCGACTCTCCCGACTCTCCCGACTCTACTGACTCTCCCGACTCTACTGACTCTCCCGACTCTCCTGACTCTCCCGACTCTACTGACTCTCCCGACTCTCCTGACTCTCCCGACTCTACTGACTCTCCCGACTCTCCCGACTCTCCCGACTCTCCCGACTCTACTGACTCTCCTGACTCTCCCGACTCTCCCGACTCTACTGACTCTCCCGACTCTCCCGACTCTACTGACTCTCCCGACTCTCCTGACTCTCCCGACTCTCCCGACTCTACTGACTCTCCCGACTCTCCCGACTCTCCCGACTCTACCGACTCTACCGACTCTCCCGACTCTACTGACTCTCCCGACTCTCCCGACTCTACCGACTCTACCGACTCTCCCGACTCTCCCGACTCTACTGACTCTCCCGACTCTCCCGACTCTCCCGACTCTACTGACTCTCCCGACTCTCCTGACTCTCCCGACTCTCCCGACTCTACTGACTCTCCCGACTCTACTGACTCTCCCGACTCTACTGACTCTCCCGACTCTCCTGACTCTCCCGACTCTCCCGACTCTACTGACTCTCCCGACTCTCCCGACTCTCCCGACTCTCCCGACTCTACGGACTCTCCCGACTCTCCCGACTCTCCCGACTCTACCGACTCTACCGACTCTCCCGACTCTCCCGACTCTACTGACTCTCCCGACTCTACTGACTCTCCCGACTCTCCCGACTCTCCCGACTCTACCGACTCTACCGACTCTACTGACTCTCCCGACTCTCCTGACTCTCCCGACTCTCCTGACTCTCCCGACTCTCCCGACTCTACCGACTCTCCCGACTCTACTGACTCTCCCGACTCTCCCGACTCTCCCGACTCTACTGACTCTCCCGACTCTACTGACTCTCCCGACTCTACTGACTCTCCCGACTCTACTGACTCTCCCGACTCTACTGACTCTCCCGACTCTCCTGACTCTCCCGACTCTCCCGACTCTACTGACTCTCCCGACTCTACTGACTCTACTGACTCTCCCGACTCTCCCGACTCTACCGACTCTACCGACTCTACCGACTCTCCCGACTCTCCCGACTCTACTGACTCTCCCGACTCTCCCGACTCTACTGACTCTCCCGACTCTACTGACTCTCCCGACTCTACTGACTCTCCCGACTCTCCTGACTCTCCCGACTCTCCCGACTCTACTGACTCTCCCGACTCTCCTGACTCTCCCGACTCTCCCGACTCTACTGACTCTCCCGACTCTCCCGACTCTACTGACTCTCCCGACTCTACTGACTCTCCCGACTCTACTGACTCTCCCGACTCTCCCGACTCTACTGACTCTCCCGACTCTCCCGACTCTCCCGACTCTCCCGACTCTACTGACTCTCCCGACTCTACTGACTCTCCCGACTCTCCTGACTCTCCCGACTCTACTGACTCTCCCGACTCTACTGACTCTCCCGACTCTACTGACTCTCCCGACTCTCCCGACTCTCCCGACTCTACCGACTCTCCCGACTCTCCCGACTCTCCCGACTCTACTGACTCTCCCGACTCTCCCGACTCTACTGACTCTCCCGACTCTCCCGACTCTACCGACTCTCCTGACTCTCCCGACTCTCCCGACTCTCCCGACTCTACTGACTCTCCCGACTCTCCCGACTCTACTGACTCTCCCGACTCTCCCGACTCTACTGACTCTCCCGACTCTCCCGACTCTACCGACTCTACCGACTCTCCCGACTCTCCCGACTCTACTGACTCTCCCGACTCTACTGACTCTCCCGACTCTACTGACTCTCCCGACTCTACCGACTCTACTGACTCTCCCGACTCTACTGACTCTCCCGACTCTACTGACTCTCCTGACTCTACTGACTCTACTGACTCTCCCGACTCTCCTGACTCTCCCGACTCTACTGACTCTCCCGACTCTACCGACTCTCCCGACTCTACCGACTCTCCCGACTCTACTGACTCTCCCGACTCTACTGACTCTCCCGACTCTACCGACTCTCCCGACTCTACTGACTCTCCCGACTCTACTGACTCTCCCGACTCTACTGACTCTCCCGACTCTACTGACTCTCCCGACTCTACTGACTCTCCCGACTCTCCCGACTCTACTGACTCTCCCGACTCTCCCGACTCTCCCGACTCTCCCGACTCTACTGACTCTCCCGACTCTACTGACTCTCCCGACTCTCCTGACTCTCCCGACTCTACTGACTCTCCCGACTCTACTGACTCTCCCGACTCTACTGACTCTCCCGACTCTCCCGACTCTACTGACTCTCCCGACTCTCCCGACTCTACTGACTCTCCCGACTCTCCCGACTCTACCGACTCTCCTGACTCTCCCGACTCTCCCGACTCTCCCGACTCTACTGACTCTCCCGACTCTCCCGACTCTACTGACTCTCCCGACTCTCCCGACTCTACTGACTCTCCCGACTCTCCCGACTCTACCGACTCTACCGACTCTCCCGACTCTCCCGACTCTACTGACTCTACTGACTCTCCTGACTCTCCCGACTCTACTGACTCTCCCGACTCTACTGACTCTCCCGACTCTACTGACTCTCCCGACTCTACCGACTCTCCCGACTCTACTGACTCTCCCGACTCTACCGACTCTACTGACTCTCCCGACTCTACTGACTCTCCCGACTCTACTGACTCTCCTGACTCTACTGACTCTACTGACTCTCCCGACTCTCCTGACTCTCCCGACTCTACTGACTCTCCCGACTCTACTGACTCTCCCGACTCTACCGACTCTCCCGACTCTACTGACTCTCCCGACTCTACTGACTCTCCCGACTCTACTGACTCTCCCGACTCTACTGACTCTCCCGACTCTACTGACTCTCCCGACTCTCCCGACTCTACTGACTCTCCCGACTCTCCCGACTCTCCCGACTCTCCCGACTCTACTGACTCTCCCGACTCTACTGACTCTCCCGACTCTCCTGACTCTCCCGACTCTACTGACTCTCCCGACTCTACTGACTCTCCCGACTCTACTGACTCTCCCGACTCTCCCGACTCTCCCGACTCTACTGACTCTCCCGACTCTCCCGACTCTACTGACTCTCCCGACTCTCCTGACTCTACTGACTCTCCCGACTCTCCCGACTCTACCGACTCTACCGACTCTCCTGACTCTCCCGACTCTCCCGACTCTCCCGACTCTCCCGACTCTACTGACTCTCCCGACTCTCCCGACTCTACTGACTCTCCCGACTCTCCCGACTCTACTGACTCTCCCGACTCTCCCGACTCTACCGACTCTACCGACTCTCCCGACTCTCCCGACTCTACTGACTCTACTGACTCTCCTGACTCTCCCGACTCTACTGACTCTCCCGACTCTACTGACTCTCCCGACTCTACTGACTCTCCCGACTCTACCGACTCTACTGACTCTCCCGACTCTACTGACTCTCCCGACTCTACTGACTCTCCTGACTCTACTGACTCTACTGACTCTCCCGACTCTCCTGACTCTCCCGACTCTACTGACTCTCCCGACTCTACTGACTCTCCCGACTCTACCGACTCTCCCGACTCTACTGACTCTCCCGACTCTACTGACTCTCCCGACTCTACTGACTCTCCCGACTCTACTGACTCTCCCGACTCTACTGACTCTCCCGACTCTCCCGACTCTACTGACTCTCCCGACTCTCCCGACTCTCCCGACTCTCCCGACTCTACTGACTCTCCCGACTCTACTGACTCTCCCGACTCTCCTGACTCTCCCGACTCTACTGACTCTCCCGACTCTACTGACTCTCCCGACTCTACTGACTCTCCCGACTCTCCCGACTCTCCCGACTCTACTGACTCTCCCGACTCTCCCGACTCTACTGACTCTCCCGACTCTCCTGACTCTACTGACTCTCCCGACTCTCCCGACTCTACCGACTCTACCGACTCTCCTGACTCTCCCGACTCTCCCGACTCTCCCGACTCTACTGACTCTCCCGACTCTCCCGACTCTACTGACTCTCCCGACTCTCCCGACTCTACTGACTCTCCCGACTCTCCCGACTCTACCGACTCTACCGACTCTCCCGACTCTACTGACTCTACTGACTCTCCTGACTCTCCCGACTCTACTGACTCTCCCGACTCTCCCGACTCTCCCGACTCTACTGACTCTACTGACTCTCCCGACTCTACTGACTCTCCCGACTCTCCTGACTCTCCCGACTCTACTGACTCTCCCGACTCTCCTGACTCTCCCGACTCTACTGACTCTCCTGACTCTACTGACTCTCCCGACTCTCCTGACTCTCCCGACTCTACTGACTCTCCTGACTCTACTGACTCTCCCGACTCTCCCGACTCTACCGACTCTACCGACTCTACTGACTCTCCCGACTCTACTGACTCTACCGACTCTCCTGACTCTACTGACTCTCCCGACTCTACTGACTCTCCCGACTCTACCGACTCTCCCGACTCTACCGACTCTCCTGACTCTCCCGACTCTACTGACTCTCCCGACTCTACCGACTCTCCTGACTCTCCTGACTCTCCCGACTCTACTGACTCTCCTGACTCTCCCGACTCTACTGACTCTCCCGACTCTACCGACTCTCCTGACTCTCCTGACTCTCCTGACTCTCCCGACTCTCCCGACTCTACTGACTCTCCCGACTCTCCCGACTCTACCGACTCTACCGACTCTACTGACTCTCCCGACTCTACCGACTCTCCTGACTCTCCCGACTCTACTGACTCTCCCGACTCTACTGACTCTACCGACTCTCCCGACTCTCCCGACTCTCCCGACTCTACTGACTCTCCCGACTCTCCCGACTCTACCGACTCTCCTGACTCTCCCGACTCTACTGACTCTCCTGACTCTACTGACTCTCCCGACTCTACCGACTCTCCTGACTCTCCCGACTCTCCTGACTCTCCCGACTCTACTGACTCTCCTGACTCTACTGACTCTCCCGACTCTCTCGACTCTACCGACTCTACTGACTCTACTGACTCTCCCGACTCTACTGACTCTACCGACTCTCCTGACTCTACCGACTCTCCTGACTCTCCTGACTCTCCCGACTCTCCCGACTCTACTGACTCTACTGACTCTCCCGACTCTCCCGACTCTACCGACTCTCCTGACTCTACTGACTCTCCTGACTCTCCCGACTCTACCGACTCTCCCGACTCTACTGACTCTCCCGACTCTCCCGACTCTACTGACTCTACTGACTCTCCCGACTCTCCTGACTCTCCCGACTCTCCCGACTCTCCCGACTCTACTGACTCTCCTGACTCTCCCGACTCTCCCGACTCTCCCGACTCTACTGACTCTCCTGACTCTACTGACTCTCCCGACTCTCTCGACTCTACTGACTCTCCCGACTCTACTGACTCTACCGACTCTCCTGACTCTACCGACTCTCCTGACTCTCCTGACTCTCCCGACTCTCCCGACTCTACTGACTCTCCCGACTCTCCTGACTCTCCCGACTCTCCTGACTCTCCCGACTCTACTGACTCTCCCGACTCTCCTGACTCTCCTGACTCTCCCGACTCTACTGACTCTCCCGACTCTACTGACTCTCCTGACTCTACTGACTCTCCCGACTCTCTCGACTCTACTGACTCTCCCGACTCTACTGACTCTCCCGACTCTCCCGACTCTACTGACTCTCCCGACTCTACTGACTCTCCCGACTCTCCTGACTCTCCCGACTCTACTGACTCTCCCGACTCTACTGACTCTCCTGACTCTACTGACTCTCCCGACTCTCTCGACTCTACTGACTCTCCCGACTCTACTGACTCTCCCGACTCTCCCGACTCTACTGACTCTCCCGACTCTCCCGACTCTCCCGACTCTACCGACTCTCCTGACTCTCCCGACTCTCCCGACTCTCCCGACTCTACTGACTCTCCCGACTCTCCCGACTCTACTGACTCTCCCGACTCTCCCGACTCTACTGACTCTCCTGACTCTACTGACTCTCCTGACTCTCCCGACTCTCCCGACTCTCCCGACTCTACTGACTCTACTGACTCTCCCGACTCTCCCGACTCTACTGACTCTCCCGACTCTACTGACTCTACCGACTCTACCGACTCTCCTGACTCTACCGACTCTCCTGACTCTCCTGACTCTCCCGACTCTCCCGACTCTACTGACTCTCCCGACTCTCCTGACTCTCCCGACTCTCCCGACTCTACTGACTCTCCCGACTCTCCTGACTCTCCCGACTCTCCTGACTCTCCCGACTCTACTGACTCTCCTGACTCTACTGACTCTCCCGACTCTCTCGACTCTACTGACTCTCCCGACTCTACTGACTCTACCGACTCTCCTGACTCTACCGACTCTCCTGACTCTCCTGACTCTCCCGACTCTCCCGACTCTACTGACTCTCCCGACTCTCCTGACTCTCCCGACTCTCCTGACTCTCCCGACTCTACTGACTCTCCCGACTCTCCTGACTCTCCCGACTCTACTGACTCTCCCGACTCTCCCGACTCTCCCGACTCTCCTGACTCTCCTGACTCTCCCGACTCTACTGACTCTCCCGACTCTACTGACTCTCCCGACTCTCCTGACTCTCCCGACTCTACTGACTCTCCCGACTCTCCCGACTCTCCCGACTCTCCCGACTCTACTGACTCTCCCGACTCTCCTGACTCTCCCGACTCTACCGACTCTCCCGACTCTACCGACTCTCCTGACTCTCCTGACTCTCCTGACTCTCCCGACTCTCCCGACTCTCCTGACTCTCCTGACTCTCCCGACTCTCCTGACTCTCCCGACTCTACTGACTCTCCCGACTCTCCTGACTCTCCCGACTCTACTGACTCTCCCGACTCTCCTGACTCTCCCGACTCTACTGACTCTCCCGACTCTCCTGACTCTCCCGACTCTACCGACTCTCCTGACTCTCCTGACTCTCCCGACTCTCCCGACTCTACTGACTCTACTGACTCTCCCGACTCTACCGACTCTCCTGACTCTCCCGACTCTCCCGACTCTCCCGACTCTCCCGACTCTCCCGACTCTACTGACTCTCCCGACTCTCCTGACTCTCCCGACTCTCCTGACTCTCCCGACTCTACTGACTCTCCCGACTCTCCTGACTCTCCCGACTCTCCTGACTCTCCCGACTCTACTGACTCTCCCGACTCTCCTGACTCTCCCGACTCTACCGACTCTCCTGACTCTCCCGACTCTCCCGACTCTCCCGACTCTCCCGACTCTCCCGACTCTACTGACTCTCCTGACTCTCCTGACCGCTGTCGGACACAAATGGCGGATTCGGCGGATGGGGTTATTATGTGCAAGCAGCTGGAGACTATATTTGTGCCGTGTGCGCATGTCAGAACATCTGATTGAAGCTTGTGACA
>NC_136886.1:82500-87500 GCF_949152265.1 Phoxinus phoxinus
TTGTATGTATTCAATGTCATTATGAACACATATTCTCCTTAAAAACCCTCTGGGGTCTGAGGTGTTTTTGGGGTCCTTGAGATGTTTGAAATGCCCTGACATTTGTGCTTTTTTCAGTTGCTTATAAACATATTAAAGGCAAAGGTGTAATTACACTCTATTTATCACAAACATGGCTACCATAATATGTGAGCAACATGTTTGTATTTTTGAGAGAATAATGTTTATGCATGGCTATTCAAAAAAACAAAAAATTAAAGTGTCTGAAATAAATACTAAATGTGTCCACAAGACTTGAGTAATGGATGTGGTCGCCTAGAGTTTTTGCTTAAAAATGATCTGAAAATCATCCTGCCAAATCATTTGACACATAAAACAATACATTGATTTAAATTTTGTAAGACACTTTTTGTTTGGAAAGGCGATATGCGTGTGGACGTGATTGATCATGAATAATGAGTGCTTCCCACCTGAGAAGACAATGACCCGCATAATGAGCCTTTCATTCAAGTGTCACTGAGCCACAAGAAAGAATGCAAGGACCAAATAAATGATATGTTTGTGCTATATATATATACAGTATAATAAACTTTATTCATATACATACATACATACATACATACCATATATTCTACTGCAGAATTGGTTCAAAGTTGGAAACATCTTGATTTTTTTTTTGTCTTTTTCCACAAATTGTGTATGCTTGCAAATTGCATAATATCCAAGGTAAATATTTCTAGTACCCTAATTGTGCAGTAAATTCGCATAGGCCTATTGTATTTTCAGAAAGTATTGGAATATGTATCCTCTCCCCACATTTGTCAGATATAGCCTACATTGGAACAAACACTATAATAACATCTTAATTGATTACTTTATTTTTGACAAAACGTACTATATATTTAACATATGAGCAGAAATTGGCGAACAAAAGCTCACACACACACACACACACACACACACACACACACACACACACACACATATATACTGATGTCACTGCACTGCTTAGTTTTGGGGAACAATGTTTCAGTATTCAGATAAATTAATGGGTTAGTACATGAGGATTTCAGTCATGAGATGAGAACGGTTCCGCTTTGCAGTCGTGAGGTAATAAGAGGGAGAGCTCCAAAACCCTAATTTACCGCTCAGAATAGTCCAATAAACGAGAGGAGCGCCAGTGTTCCCTTTTCACCCGGAAACGGTCAATTTTTTTTGAGAATGGCCTGTTACGTCCAGGTCTTCCATGACCGTGGGAACTCGGATCTGCTGAAATACGGCATGAGGACGGAGAGAAACAGAGAACAGAGTCACGATAGAAGAGAGCGAAAGCAGCGCGAGGAAGAAGTGTAGCAGGAAAACCCCTGATGAAAATATGAGGGTTATTAGACACAATAATCGGCATTTGCTTACCTGATCTATCTCCGCTCCTCAGTGAACCCAAACAAACAGAGGAACTAGAGGAAATGACTAGCAGTATGAACACCATTTTCTCTAGTACATTAGAAACTGTTGCACCAATTAGATTAAAAAAGGTTAGAGAGAAAACTAAAGCACCATGGTACAACAGTGCTACGCATGTTATCAAGAGAGAAACTCGTAACTTAGAGCGCAAATGGAAACAAACTAATTTAGAGGTCTTTAGAATCGCGTGGAAAGACAGTATGTCACGTTATAAAAAGGCTCTAAAAGCAGCCAGGTCTGAGCATCTACGCAAACTAATAGAAAATAACCAAAACAATCCAAGGTTTTTATTTAACACTGTGGCTAGATTAACAAATAAACAGACATCACCTGAACAAAATATTCTGTTACATTTTAATAGTAATGATTTCATGAATTTCTTCACTGAGAAAATAGAAAGCATCAGAAACACAATTGTAAATGTACAATCTTTGACAGCGTCTTATGATTCAGCCTCAATTATCGCCCCTCAAGAACAACTACAGCGCTTTACAACTATAGGACAGGAAGAGCTAAATAAACTTATCACTGCATCTAAACCAACAACATGTTTATTAGATCCAATACCCACTAAACTACTGAAAGAAGTGTTACCTGTAGTGGAAGAGCCTCTTCTCAATATTATTAACTCGTCTCTATCTTTAGGACATGTTCCAAAAACATTCAAGCTGGCAGTTATAAAACCTCTTATTAAGAAACCACAATTAGATCCAAATAACCTAGCAAATTACAGACCCATTTCAAATCTTCCATTTATGTCTAAAATACTAGAAAAAGTTGTGTCCGCTCAATTGTGCTCTTTCTTGCAAGAAAACGATATCTATGAAAAGTTTCAGTCAGGATTCAGGCCACATCATAGCACAGAAACTGCGCTGGTTAAAATTACAAATGATTTACTTTTAGCTTCTGACCAAGGCTGTATCTCAATACTAGTTTTACTCGATCTTAGTGCTGCGTTTGACACTATAGATCATAAAATACTCTTAGATCGACTTCAAAATTACACTGGTGTTCAGGGACAGGCATTAAGCTGGTTTAGATCGTACCTATCAGACCGTTACCATTTTGTCCATTTAAATGGGGAAAAATCAAAGATAACGTCAGTAAATTATGGAGTGCCGCAGGGATCTGTATTAGGCCCCCTGCTATTCTCAATTTATATGCTGCCACTTGGTAATATTATAAGAAAACATGGAATAAGTTTCCACTGTTATGCTGATGACACTCAATTATATATTTCATCACGACCAGATGATAACACTAAATTATCTAAAATGACAGAGTGTGTTAAAGATATAAAATATTGGATGACGTGTAATTTTCTTCTATTAAATTCAGATAAAACGGAGGTATTACTGATTGGTCCAAAAAACTGCCCACAAAACCTCTTACAATACAACCTTAATCTAGATGGACGTCCTGTTACTTTATCCTCTACAGTAAAAGATCTGGGTGTTATACTAGACCGCAACTTGTCTTTTGAAAATCATATTTCAAATGTCACAAGAACAGCCTTTTTCCACCTTAGAAACATTGCTAAGCTACGTAATATGCTATCAGTTTCTGATGCAGAAAAGTTAGTTCATGCATTCATGACCTCGAGACTAGATTACTGTAATGCTTTATTAGCTGGTTGTCCTGCATCCTCCGTAAACAAGCTACAGTTAGTCCAAAATGCAGCTGCTAGAGTTCTTACTAGGTCAAGAAAATATGATCATATAACACCAATTTTATCATCTCTACACTGGTTACCTATTAAGTACCGTATCAATTACAAAGTATTGTTACTGACCTATAAAGCCCTAAATGGTTTAGCTCCTGTGTATTTAAGAGATCTTCTATCGCCATATATTCCATCGCGCTCTTTAAGATCGCTAAATTGGAGGCTTCTGGTCGTACCTAGGATAACTAAGTCCACTAAAGGAGGGAGGGCGTTTTCACATCTAGCTCCTAAACTCTGGAATAGCCTTCCTGATACTGTCCGAGGCTCAGACTCGCTCTCCCAGTTTAAAACTAGATTAAAGACGCATCTCTTTAGCCAAGCATTCACATGATGCATCTCATACCTTTTATACTACAGTTAAATCAGATCAAATGCATTCATATTAAGAACAGCAGCTACGCTAATTATTTCCCATCTGCCTTTTTTGTTGTTATCTCGGGACGCCTGTCCCGAGATAACTCAAATAGAGTTCGTCAGCTCCAGTTATGTATCCAGCCTCTCATGGAGACTTCAGATGCCCCAACGCCTGTGATGAGACGACTCGACGCTGTGAAGAGACGACCCAACGCCGGCGATATGTTATGCCCTAAATTTCATGATTAACTAACTGTATTTTTGTATGTATATTTTTGAAATGCATTTTCTGTAAAGCTGCTTTGAAACAATGTGTATTGTGAAAAGCGCTATACAAATAAACTTGAATTGAATTGAATTGAATTTGGGCAAAACCCCTTAACTTAAATATAAAAATATGATTATACTTTAAACGTTTTCTCAAAGAAGTATTAATCTGCTGATGGACAGTAAGGATTTGGAGAAGGAAACATAGATGATATGGGACAGTGTGAGGACAAACAAATAAATGAAATCAGAAGACACTGAAAGCATATTAATGTGTGATTGATATGAGCACAACATTTAATGTCCATTTAACATTAAGAGTTCAAACTGTGACACGAGTTATAGAGCCGAGTCTGACGTTCAGCGTTCAGCGAGTCAGAAGTGTTCTCATTATTAATCTCCATCAATCCGCACTATGACTAAAGGGTTCAGAATACATATTGCATCAGTCCCAACACTTATTTGTATACAATGTAAGGCAAAGACATAACAATTATTTTATATAGAATACATGACTACAACATCTGTGTGAAAGCAGAAAGTGAACAAAAGGTATTAAATTAGACCTCTAGACGTGTTATATAACTCAGAGCTTCAGAAAGAGAAGTGAAATCCTCTGTTACCATGGAAACCACATCCCAACTGCTGCAAAACTGAACATCAGCGTCTGAAGACAAGAGCACATCATGGAGAATGAAGAATATTTGATAATAACATGAAGTATTCAGTTGCTTCATTGTTTTAAAAGTTAGGTTGGCTTAAACTAAAGAAAGGGTTAGTTGTAAACGACCAGTAAAGATCTCCTCACTCCAGAATCTCTGATGAAGCCTCACATGCCTCTGTTTAATTTCACCAAAATTATTTCAAATTCAATATTGTTTATTGGTCTCATACAGATATACACAAGATACTACCAGCAGTGAAATGAAGACTGTGCAGAACATACATTACATATAAGTAAACCTGAGACACACTGAGACACACTGAGACACACTGAGACACACTGAGACACACTGAGACACACTGAGACCCTCTGAGACACACTGAGACACACTGAGACACACTGAGACCCTCTGAGACACACTGAGACACACTGAGACACACTGAGACACACTGAGACACACTGAGACCCTCTGAGACACACTGAGACACACTGAGACCCTCTGAGACACACTGAGACACACTGAGACAC
>NC_136886.1:95000-120000 GCF_949152265.1 Phoxinus phoxinus
TCCGTCCCTTCCCGGGGATCGTCCCGCAGACTGCTGTAGAACTCGGGTCAGTCTGTTGCTTCAGAATCACAAGGTTCAGCACTATACAGTTCTTCATAAAAACATAAAACTTGTGAAGTAATTTCTCTCTTACCTGTTGTGTCTCTTCCACCAGACAATTTAGGATGATTAATTGACTTCTTTTCTCAAACCCTTTTCTGTTGAAGAGTCCATGCTGTTAAGCTGAGTGAATCTTGTTTGCACTATTGTTCCTCGATCTCTTTCTTCATGCAAGTTTTTCAGGAGAAAATTATATTGTTCGGGCAAATCCACACTTGTTCCACCGCTTTCACTTATGGAGCTATTCAATCTCATCATTTCTTGTTCCAGCTGTTCGATTTTCTTCTGAATTTCTTTTGTATTATTTTTTACATACTGCTGACAAAAAGACTGAATGTGGATTTTCCCAATGTCCCACCACTGACTTATGGATTTAAACTCCGTCTTTCTCTCTCTCCAAGCTCTCCAAAAGAAAGCGAATAAATGTACAAACGTACGATCTCGCAACAGAAGGTTATTAAAATGGCAATAAGATTTAAAGGTAGTTGTTATGATTCCTGTCTTATGTTCCCCTGGTGTGGACTTGTCCTGTCCTGTACCATGTGTTGTAGTCCCTTGTAGTTGTTCTTGTTTATTAGGCTCCCCGGGTGTTTCTGATTATCCACGCCCCCTTGTTATCTTGTTAGGGTCTGTATTTAAACCCTGTGTCTTGTTTCAGTGTTTGTGGGTTCTTGACTTTGTAATGTTGTTTGTTCTGTTCCCTAGTCTAAGTCTGTCTAATAAAGCTGCTGGACTTGGATCCTGCGTCCTCATTTGATTCAACTCTGCATCGTTACAGTAGTAGGCCTACTCGACGTTCTAATTGTGACAGAGACATAGAAATGGGCAGAAAATGGTGTAGGAAAATTGTTCCTCTTCGACATTTCTGAACATATATTCTGTCTAATCTAGCGCCCAATATTTTATTGGAGTCACACACAGAACCCGATGATCTCAGAGTCCCGGGTCACACACAGAACCCGATGATCACAGAGTCCCGGGTCACACACAGAACCCGATGATCACAGAGACCCGGGTCACACACAGAACCCGATGATCTCAGAGACCCGGGTCACACACAGAACCCGATGATCACAGAGTCCCGGGTCACACACAGAACCCGATGATCACAGAGACCCGGGTCACACACAGAACCCGATGATCTCAGAGACCCGGGTCACACACAGAACCCGATGATCACAGAGACCCGGGTCACACACAGAACCCGATGATCTCAGAGACCCGGGTCACACACAGAACCCGATGATCACAGAGACCCGGGTCACACACAGAACCCGATGATCTCAGAGACCCGGGTCACACACAGAACCCGATGATCACAGAGACCCGGGTCACACACAGAACCCGATGATCTCAGAGACCCGGGTCACACACAGAACCCGATGATCACAGAGACCCTGGTCACACACAGAACCCGATGATCTCAGAGACCCGGGTCACACACAGAACCCGATGATCTCAGAGACCCGGGTCACACACAGAACCCGATGATCACAGAGACCCGGGTCACACACAGAACCCGATGATCTCAGAGACCCGGGTCACACACAGAACCCGATGATCACAGAGACCCGGGTCACACACAGAACCCGATGATCTCAGAGACCCGGGTCACACACAGAACCCGATGATCTCAGAGACCACCCGGGTCACACACAGAACCCAATGATCTCAGAGACCCGGGTCACACACAGAACCCGATGATCACAGAGACCCGGGTCACACACAGAACCCGATGATATCAGAGACCCGGGTCACACACAGAACCCGATGATCTCAGAGACCCGGGTCACACACAGAACCCGATGATCACAGAGACCCGGGTCACACACAGAACCCGATGATCTCAGAGACCCGGGTCACGCACAGAACCCGATGATCTCAGAGTCCCGGGTCACACACAGAACCCGATGATCACAGAGTCCCGGGTCACACACAGAACCCGATGATCACAGAGACCCGGGTCACACACAGAACCCGATGATCTCAGAGACCCGGGTCACACACAGAACCCGATGATCACAGAGTCCCGGGTCACACACAGAACCCGATGATCACAGAGACCCGGGTCACACACAGAACCCGATGATCTCAGAGACCCGGGTCACACACAGAACCCGATGATCACAGAGACCCGGGTCACACACAGAACCCGATGATCTCAGAGACCCGGGTCACACACAGAACCCGATGATCACAGAGACCCGGGTCACACACAGAACCCGATGATCACAGAGACCCGGGTCACACACAGAACCCGATGATCTCAGAGACCCGGGTCACACACAGAACCCGATGATCACAGAGACCCGGGTCACACACAGAACCCGATGATCACAGAGACCCGGGTCACACACAGAACCCGATGATCTCAGAGACCCGGGTCACACACAGAACCCGATGATCTCAGAGTCCCGGGTCACACACAGAACCCGATGATCACAGAGTCCCGGGTCACACACAGAACCCGATGATCACAGAGACCCGGGTCACACACAGAACCCGATGATCTCAGAGACCCGGGTCACACACAGAACCCGATGATCACAGAGTCCCGGGTCACACACAGAACCCGATGATCACAGAGACCCGGGTCACACACAGAACCCGATGATCTCAGAGACCCGGGTCACACACAGAACCCGATGATCACAGAGACCCGGGTCACACACAGAACCCGATGATCACAGAGACCCGGGTCACACACAGAACCCGATGATCTCAGAGACCCGGGTCACACACAGAACCCGATGATCACAGAGACCCGGGTCACACACAGAACCCGATGATCTCAGAGACCCGGGTCACACACAGAACCCGATGATCACAGAGACCCTGGTCACACACAGAACCCGATGATCTCAGAGACCCGGGTCACACACAGAACCCGATGATCTCAGAGACCCGGGTCACACACAGAACCCGATGATCACAGAGACCCGGGTCACACACAGAACCCGATGATCTCAGAGACCCGGGTCACACACAGAACCCGATGATCACAGAGACCCGGGTCACACACAGAACCCGATGATCACAGAGACCCGGGTCACACACAGAACCCGATGATCTCAGAGACCCGGGTCACACACAGAACCCGATGATCACAGAGACCCGGGTCACACACAGAACCCGATGATCTCAGAGACCCGGGTCACACACAGAACCCGATGATCACAGAGACCCTGGTCACACACAGAACCCGATGATCTCAGAGACCCGGGTCACACACAGAACCCGATGATCTCAGAGACCCGGGTCACACACAGAACCCGATGATCACAGAGACCCGGGTCACACACAGAACCCGATGATCTCAGAGACCCGGGTCACACACAGAACCCGATGATCACAGAGACCCGGGTCACACACAGAACCCGATGATCACAGAGACCCGGGTCACACACAGAACCCGATGATCTCAGAGACCCGGGTCACACACAGAACCCGATGATCACAGAGACCCGGGTCACACACAGAACCCGATGATCACAGAGACCCGGGTCACACACAGAACCCGATGATCTCAGAGACCCGGGTCACACACAGAACCCGATGATCTCAGAGTCCCGGGTCACACACAGAACCCGATGATCACAGAGTCCCGGGTCACACACAGAACCCGATGATCACAGAGACCCGGGTCACACACAGAACCCGATGATCTCAGAGACCCGGGTCACACACAGAACCCGATGATCACAGAGTCCCGGGTCACACACAGAACCCGATGATCACAGAGACCCGGGTCACACACAGAACCCGATGATCTCAGAGACCCGGGTCACACACAGAACCCGATGATCACAGAGACCCGGGTCACACACAGAACCCGATGATCACAGAGACCCGGGTCACACACAGAACCCGATGATCTCAGAGACCCGGGTCACACACAGAACCCGATGATCACAGAGACCCGGGTCACACACAGAACCCGATGATCTCAGAGACCCGGGTCACACACAGAACCCGATGATCACAGAGACCCTGGTCACACACAGAACCCGATGATCTCAGAGACCCGGGTCACACACAGAACCCGATGATCTCAGAGACCCGGGTCACACACAGAACCCGATGATCACAGAGACCCGGGTCACACACAGAACCCGATGATCTCAGAGACCCGGGTCACACACAGAACCCGATGATCACAGAGACCCGGGTCACACACAGAACCCGATGATCACAGAGACCCGGGTCACACACAGAACCCGATGATCTCAGAGACCCGGGTCACACACAGAACCCGATGATCACAGAGACCCGGGTCACACACAGAACCCGATGATCTCAGAGACCCGGGTCACACACAGAACCCGATGATCACAGAGACCCTGGTCACACACAGAACCCGATGATCTCAGAGACC
Organism: Phoxinus phoxinus; assembly: GCF_949152265.1. Taxonomy (NCBI): domain Eukaryota; kingdom Metazoa; phylum Chordata; class Actinopteri; order Cypriniformes; family Leuciscidae; genus Phoxinus; species Phoxinus phoxinus. The sequence goes on from NC_136886.1 coordinate 99,475, forward strand.
CGGGTCACACACAGAACCCGATGATCTCAGAGACCCGGGTCACACACAGAACCCGATGATCACAGAGACCCGGGTCACACACAGAACCCGATGATCACAGAGACCCGGGTCACTGAGTTTCTTCTGCTGAACACACATTACCAACATTCTGTAAAATATCTTCCTTTGTGTTCAGCAGAAGAAACTCATGCAGGCTTGATAGTTCGCTGTTCGTAGCGATGGCAGACGTGTGTGACGTGTGTGACGTGTGTGATGTGTGTGATGTGTGTTTGGTGGTCTCTCTCGCTGACGTTTGTGTTTGGCTTGTCTCTGTAGAGACTCCAGTCTGTGAATAAGAGCTGTCTGAGATCTTTATTAATGGATCTGTTGTCTGACAGCGGCCGGTGTGTCGAGACGAGGAGCAGAAATCCCTGCTTTGCTGGAACTACATCTGAAGATCTGAAAACATTTGACAGATCGTCAGCTGCTCCGAACATCATGTCTTCCCAGAGCCATTCAGGTGCGTGTCTCTTACGATTCTGACTAACTTCTGCGTTTTTCTGCTTGTAGTACATTTTGTTTTCTCCAGCGTGTGAGTAGAGGATGAGATTTAAAGTAATTGTCTATAAAACAGGGCTCCAGACTGCGACCAATTCGCCTTTGGCTAAGCCACGCCCTAGAATGTAGATTGACCAATCACAGCGCAGCCAAGAACGAGCTCCACAGAGGGTCCGACACTTTTTCACAGCGCTCCATTGACTTCAACGCAGGAGGCTCATAATTTTGGTCTCGGCAGGCTATTACGTCGTCGTTTTATAAAAAATATGGTTAAACGTTGTGCCTGGGGCATTTGTAACACAGATACGCGTTTCCCAGAGAGGTTGGAGGGGGTGTCCGTTTTTTCCCCTTCCCAAAACCGAAGTTAAATCCTGACATGTGTCGTCTTTGGATTAAACTGTGTGGATGTCCTCAGTCAGCGATGATTTATGCTGGTTTAGGTTATGATTTCGGTTCTCTGCCCTAATTGTTGATACGCTAGCACACGCTGCTAATAAATACAACTTTATACTCGCGTAGTCCGTTTGCTTTGTAAATAATAACGATTATAGAAGTGAATAGAGACCTACCCAGCTTTGCATGACAGTGTTTCTCCTGATATTGTTAGTCACAGCCTCCGTCTCGATTAGGATATGCTGTGGTTAATTTTTTGACTGTGACCGTTATGCTTTTGCCTCTATTTGGATGCCTTGTTGTTGTTGCGTTTCTCCGGTATGTCTTGAATAAAGCCTTCAAACGCGTACTGCAGACACTTCTGCCTACTTCTATCGGACACTTTATTTGCTGCTTTATAAAAGTTTGATAAAATTTCAGCAGGAAGAGCCGTCACAGCATAAGCCATGTTGATACCAAACCAGAGCCCAGATGAAGTTGTCGGAGGTAGCAACAGTAACTAAGGGGGGCGGGGCTTAGCCAAAGGTGAATTAGTCCTATTTTGCTATATTTATATAGGTCGCGCTGGCGTTGCAGAGCAGCGAATGCAGACAAAATGAAAGCGGGACGAAAATGCGCTACTCATTTGCTTCACGGACCGTTAATTAGTTTGGACCAATGATAGACCGCGAGTGCAGCGCCCCGAACATGCCAGTCGCGGGCCGATCTCGACCACGCGACACTGTTACTAGGAGGTCCAGACTCTGTGTGAGAAATCCATTGAATTCGCCTCAGAATTGATAACATCATCGCTGCGAGATCCAGTGAGAAACGTTCAGATTCAGAGTTCCCTGTTATAAACCACAGACATCAGATCTAACAGCGCTGACGTGGAACCAGGAGACACACGTAAGGCTTTCAGTCCACAAATGATTTGTTATTTTTAAAGTGATTACCAACACATTTTTTTGTTCATCCTTCACAGATTGTCCTAAAACTAAACATTTTAAGATGTAGGAAAACTCTTATTTAAACACTTATGTAATTAAGTGTATAAAAATAAATGTAATTACCATTGTAAACAGTAGGATGCTTATTGGCTATTTTCACTCCCTAATATATATTTTTTCACTCGTTTTGCTTTTTAATTAATATTAAGACATTATGAATGATAATAATGAGTTAATTTCATCTACACCCTAAATTAATGTTTATAGTCAGCCCCCGACGCTCTCTGCAGAAGTCCGGTGCTGCGGCCCTCAGGTGCCAGTCTGGAGCCTGTGAACTTAAAACTGCACATTGTAATATCTGTACGTTAAGTCTATTATTAAAGATTTTGTCAGCATTACCGTTATTTTGGGGGAAATTTGAATAATTGCATTGCAAGCTTGAAACACATGCTTTTGATGCTACACAAATAATTAAGGGACCAGAGACTTTCACGTTTCAATGAGCCTTGTGTATTACACCACACGTTGCAAGGGGAACATCTACAGTTCAGTTCAGACGCTTACAGTAGTGTCTTTGGCTACCAGAGTTCAGTCTTAAGCAGGGCCGGCCCGTCGCATAGGCAGTATAGGCAAATGCTAAGGGCGCCGGCGCCGTATACCCTAGGGGGGGCGCCAGAGCCGCGTTAGGAACCTTCCGCTTTTATTGTACTTCATTAACACTGCAACGAGTGGAGCAATAATGGGATTTACATGGCATTGACTTTCTCTTATAAATTCTTACTTTAACGTGACCGGGGGGAGTTGAAGGGATCACACATATACACTTAGTTCACGGTGCAGAACAAAACATGAGGCGCCACAAAGCAGGATGGGAAACCACCTCCACCAATCAGACTTCTTTTACCCGACATTCGGTTTTCGTTTTTATTGCGTCAAAAAAAGTTAATATGTCAAAGCGTCCCAAATGATCTGGAGCCCAGGGGAGGAAAAAAAGAAAAGAAGAGGAGGAAAAATGCGACAAAGACAAAGGTAATGTTACAGTAAAGATGATGTTAACGATATTATTTTGATGTTACAGAACGATGATCAATAATGCCATTAGTCATTAGCTTACATTGTTAGCTAAATCTATAAATAACCAGCGCTATCTGCTAGTTCTAACCAAAATATTAACAGTCAATGGTTCTAACAGATAAGCCTAGCGCTATTATTATGGAAAATAGTAATACGAGTACCTTCCTTGGACAAATGTGTAAATATTAGATCTAATCAGCAGGTGTATTAATGTTAATTTCATTGACATCATTATCTCACGTTTTCCCAGCTTGTAATAATCAATCAAAATACCATTAATAATCATAATAATAATTCCATAGTTGTAACGCCAGCTGTTAACTGTGTTACAGCTCATATTGTCTATACAAATAGATAAGATATATAAGATAGATAGATACGATAAGATAGATAAGATAAGATACTAATGTCTTATTTTGCACAGTGCCGTATTTCTATTGTATTTAAGTTAATGTCACTTGTTTACACTTTTCATTTCGGGAGTATTAAAATGTAATACTTTATGTAAGCTATCTATATTGTATTTCATATGTTAAGTAAAAAATTTTTATTTGTTTCTTTAATTATTATTATTATAATTAGTATTTTGAATGTGCAATTGTTTTAGTTAAATAAAAGAATGTCTAAAACAAAGCTATTAAGTTTCTTGTGAGTATATGTACACTAACAGTGCAAGTACTGCACTGCGATGCAAGGGGGCGCCACTTAAAATCTTGCCTAGGGCACCAATTTGGTTAGGGCCGGGCCTGGTCTTAAGAGTAGTAGGAGCCAGATAAACCAACTTAAGGTGCATTTACCGCCAACTACCGGACAGGAGTGTGGTCGTCGAAAATAGTCAGAGTTATTCACCTATGCGCATCTATACCTATGATATAAACATGTACATATTAAATACGGTAAAACAACCCCGTATTTTTGAGAAACCTCATAACTTGATTTTTAACACTTTTAGATACATCTCCTAAGAGATTAACTAAAGTAAGCGCTTTCCCTTCTTTATATAGAGCTGGTGTTAAACAACTACGCTCTTCCATGTAATTATTACACTCTATTAGGACGTGTCCAGCTGTTCCTGGCTGACCGCAACAATCACAGACTGTCTGATGTTTCCCTGACGGGACAAGATCTATTGAGTCCTGAATGGCCAATCCTCAATCGTGTCAGCACTGCCTCTTCTCTCCGGCTCCCATCCCTAACCCACTCCCACATTAGAAATATCAGAGAATGATACTCTGGATAGATTCCGATCTGGATTTAGAGCTTTTGTTTTTAAATGGGATATATATATATATATATATATATATAAATAAAGGTGATTCCGCAGCCGAAATCTGACAGGCGTAACTGCACTCTCCGATGTCCTGCTTTATCAGTCCTGTCCCGCTTCCTCTTCTGTTTACATCTGAGCATCACTCCAGCAGCTTAACTCTGGGATATTTATAGACGACGGATTCTGTGCCGATGGTTTCGGTCCCTCCAGACGCCAGCTAATCCTCCATCTGACTCCTGCTCGCCTCGCATCTGTTCCCAGCGCCGGAGCCTCAGATCACGCACGGAAGCTTGCACATTTTAATTGCACTCGGCCCGACAAACAAAAGAGCGCAGCCAGCCAGCGGGTGAGGGAGATACTGGATGTTCTGCCAGCGTCCGATCCCGGTGCACACAGGACCGCCACTGCCGTCCCACCTTTCACATCGCAGGCATTTGTCTGTGTGCATCCCGGACACTGATGTAAAGAGCCTAATCACATTGCGTCTAATTAAAGTGATGATTCGGCATGTTCCCGATTTTGCCTAATTGCCACATTCAGAAGTCCTCTCATGTGTCAGTGTTTTCATGCCTCTCATTGGCTCAGCGGCTGCTCGCTCGTTACAGAAGCCATGATCATCACCTGACAATATCAACCATTTTACTAGTTTTCCAGCTTATGTTCTTGTATATGTAATGATTGTTGTCAAGACTGACACTTCCTTCCTAGTACTGAGTAAATAAAAGATGAGGAGATGCTGCATCAATTATTTTGACAGTACGACGACTAGTAGCCGGGAAAAACTTTAAATTTATACTAAAATTTTCTTGCATTGTATAAACACTGATTTCTATGGTAGTGATAGAGGAATATCAAAATAGAGTCATTGAATCGTTCATTCAAAATAGACCGGAGCAATTAACATTGTGAACAAGATCTTCCTGTAAATGCTCTGAAAGTCCGAACCTTACAGAAAATGCTTTCACACTATAACGAACCAAACCTTTGTTCAGTTTGATCCGGACCGAGACTACCTCTTTTCATCGGACCAAATTTCGTCTGTTTGGTCCGGACCGTGTTCCGAGGGAGGTTTCACACCTGTAATTTTGGTTCGGATCAAACTGAAAAGTCCGAAAATGCGGACCAAACAAGGTTGGTGTGAAAGGGCCCTGAGGTACACGTAACGTTGACTGTTCTCCAGCTGTTTATGGGCCTCTTTCTGCGGTTGAAAAACACTTAATCGATCGATTTGATTACATTTCGGTAAGTTGACCTGTATCTTTCCAACTACCTATTGGTCATTCGTGTTTATTTATATTAACTAAGTTAGTAGTACAGATGACCGGTTCACGTGCCGCTTGAACTGAGATCTGTCACGTCACATTTACAAGCGCCAAAACTGTGTTTATTGTTTGAGTTTTGTAATTAAATTGACAGAATCTGAGAGTGTTTTATATCAATAGTACCGTAAGCTTCTCTGTCGGTGTCAGTGTCCTCTTTGCTTCGCGGTTGTCTCTGCGTGAGAAATGGATGTGTGGCGTGAGAGCGAGTGGAAAGTGACGACTGCGGCTGAGCAGAGTCTGAACTACAACCGAGTCTCACGGTGAACACGAGTCGAGAGAGTTGGCAGCCTGCAGATTCAGTTTGTAAATGTCTTTGGCGGGTGTGCTTGTGCAGCCGCGGTCTTGTTCATCTGCCATGTTGTTTGTGTATCTCTATGGCAAATGTGCTGAGCGCGTCCGGAACTACGGCAGCCCAGAGGGAGCGTCGGCGGATATTATAGAGAAAACTTCAATTTTTCATTGATTTGATTTTCATTCAAACATATCGACGTTCACTACACATTCGAGTTAATCTATAAAATCGATTTATCGCCCAGCCCTAGATGTGTCATTGTGTTTAGTTGTCTGTTCAGATGCGCTGAAGATCCAGAATCCTGCAGAGGAAGAGTTATGATGTTAAGATGTTAAGAGTTATTTTTAGACCTTCTGGACATTATTCTTTCTCCCGTTCTGTGGTTGGGGAAATGCTCATCCGTCTCATTAGAGCAGAAAGCTGAAGGACAGTGAACAGCACAGATGCTAAATCAGGATCTGACCCAGATCAGTTGGGAATAGGGTCTAGTCACAGATCACCTCCAGTAATGTCACTGCCACGGGGTTTTCCAGCATCTTCTCTGTCATGTATAATCAAAGCAACATACATCACATAAACAATTTATTCAGGTCTCATTTTTTTCAAGAGCAATATTTTCTTATTAGCGTACATTAATATAGCAAAACTTTTACCAATGAATTGGCCTCTACAAAATTTTATTTATTTATTTATTTATTTATTTATTTATTTATTTATTTATTTATTTGACATGGACATACAATTACATTGGACGAACCATATGCATTTGATTAAGTGTGTTAGCACACACCTGTCCACGGGAGGCTTTTGGAGATAAAATACAGTAACAAGACTAGTAAACAAAGTAATGCTAAAAATACTAACAGAAAAGGATAGCTAATATACCATATAATTACAGAGAAAAGAAAAAACAAATTGCATACGTAAATTATAAAGCAGAAGCATCAGAGTCAGAGAATATCATTATTATTCATGCGAGCACCGCTGTTTGGTTTTTAGCCATTGTTTAAGTCCTCTGTTAAAAGCTTTGCCATCGGTCTCTAGTTTTAAATCAGTAGGCAAAGCATTCCAGAGTTTTGGCCTCTTTACAGAGAAAGTAGACTGACCAAAGGAGGTCTTACACTTTGGGACTAAACAGTCACCTCTGATAGTGGCTCGTGTGTTCGCCCCATGAGAGCTTTGGCGTCTACTGACTCATTTAGAAAACAGCGGTGAAACATGATTATTTAGACATTTGTGAACCAGTTTAATATAATTAAAATCAATAAAACTGTCAAAGCCAAGAAGCTTATGCTTTCTTAGAACATCACAATGATGCAATCTCACAGGTTTACGGTCCATGATTTTTATTGCCTGTTTGTAGAGTGAGAGAATCGGTATTAATTTATTTGGAGAGATTTGTGACCATGATGTGACGCAATATGATAGGTGTGAAAATATCATTGCATGCATGTATAGTTTAGCAGTGTGACAGGACAAATCCCTTCTTATAAAACGAAAACACTTTATATTTGGTCTGACCTTCTTGCAGATGTACTTAAGATGATTATCAAATTTTTAATTTTTATCCAGAATAATCCCAAGGTACTTGACTTCATTGACTGCTTCTATTGCTTCATTTTTTATGTGTACCTCAAATATATCGCTTATCGGCCTATTTCGTATAGAGAAAGACATGGAAACTGTTTTCTTAACATTTAGCGATAGATGAGATAACTCGAGCCAGTTAGAGATATTCTTTAATGCTGTTGTCAGGTGTTCAACTGCCAGACTGGGTGTTTTAGTGGAAACATGGACCACAGTGTCGTCTGCATACATCTGACAGTTTACGCCCGGACAGCATTTTGGTAGGTCATTTATATACATTGTAAACAGCAAAGGGGCAAGTACAGACCCTTGCGGTACTCCCATGTTGTTGGCTTGCAGAGGTGACTTCACCCCATTGACTCTGACACATTGCTGTCTCCCGCCCAAATAAGACCTAAACCACTGCAAAGCTTCTGAAGACATTTTAAATTGATTTAATTTATGTAGCAAGATACTGTGATTAACAGTGTCAAATGCCTTTTTTAGGTCCAGGAACACCGCCCCAACAACATTTCCTTTATCCAGTGATTCTTTCTTTTTATTGATCAAATAACAGTTAGCTGTTTCGGTGGAATATTTGTCTCTAAATCCAAACTGTAATGGATAAAGCAACTGATTAGACTCTAAATGTTCCGCTTATTGCTCGGCGACAATCTTTTCCAGAACTTTTGAGACTACAGGAAGGATAGCAATAGGCCTATAATTGCTTGATATTTCCTTATCCCCCGATTTGTAGACCGGTGCAATTATTGCTGTTTTCCAGCTCTCTGGGAACATATTTGTTTGTATTGACAAATTGACTAAATAAGTGACTGGCTCTAACAGACAGCTTTCATATCTCTTAATTAATGCAGCAGGTATGTTGTGTATGTCCTTAGACATGGAGTATTAAAAGTATTAAAAACATTTGCAATAGCCGCATTACTGTGAATCAGATTATGACAGACTTTAAGACCATTTATTTTTAAGTGTTTTTGTCTACTTGAATTAGTTAGTCTATTTATATGTTGCCACAATTTAGAACTATTGCCACTGGCTTCTTCAATTAGTTTAGCGAAATAGTTAGTCTTAGCCTTTCGCAGCTCTGATACTACCTTGTTCCTCAAGCCCGTATAAATAAGGTGGTCAGTATTAGTTTTTGTTATTAAGGACTTTTTAAGAGCATAGCAAATGGCATAGCAAGAAGTCCTGTTCATAACAGACATGAGAGGAACTAGCGACTCTGTGGCGTCTTTAATTGTAGAAATGTGGAGATGTTCTCCGAAGTGCTCTGCCAGACCTGAAGCCTTTACCAGAACTTAATATTTTACTCGCTCATTGTAGCCTGCAAATGCATGCGATTGAGTTCAAGTGAAATTTCAAGTGAAACATTTTTTTACCTTTTAACTCATTCTTACTGTTGGATAGAGTGGCAATGGATGTTGGGCTCTAACTGCAGTGCTTTAGGTATGAGTGTGTGTGTGTGTGTGTGTGTGTGTGTGTGTGTGTGTGTGTGTGTGTGTGTGTGTGTGTGTGTGTGTGTGTGTGTGTGTGTGTGTGAGAGAGAGAGAGAGAGAGAGACCTACAGCAGCTTCTAACTTCAGCTTAAAGGGTTCTTTAGCTTTTTTAAATCTAGACTTAAGACTTTAAATGTCTAGTCTGTAAACTAGTCTGAAAAACTCTTTAGTTAAACGTAAACTCTAACAGAGAACACAGCCTGATTGATCTGGAGGAGGTCTGACAGTGTAGATGAAGACTTGCCTGTGTCTCAAACACATATCAGCGCTGGGGTGGGGTGTGTGTGTGTGTGTGTGTGTGTGTGTGTGCTCAGCGTGATGTCAGTCTAACCCTTCGGTCTGAGAGATGTTGCTGTGGACAAAAGCGGCTGCTCAGTGGTTGGCTGAATGTTTGCGTTGGGAATGGCTTTTTTGCATGCCACTTAGGAAACTCGCCTCCGTTGTGCCATCATTCTCATGACCAAAACAAGGCTGACATGCGGTTTTATTGTCTTGTGGTTTTCTGAAGGTGCTTTGCTCTATGAAACTGAGCTCAGGTTTCATTCCTGTTGCTGGTGCGTAACCACAGCTCTCTCATCACGGTAGCAGTGAAACATTGATATGCAAAGTGATACATTTAGTCATCTTGGTTTAAATAACCACAGCATATCAGTTTCACGTATGGATTTCAGGCTGTGTGTGTTCCTCATACATTGCATTTCCCATGCAAATCACTAAAAGTGTTTTTGTCTGTATGGTCTTTTGGAACAGAGTGGCCAGTCTTGATCTATATGAAGGGAAAATATTAGGGCTGGGAATCGACCAGAAAATTAACTAATTAATTGCACAATTTGCTGTAATTAATTGTAATTAATTGCATTTCCCCCAAGCTTGTAATCATCAATATTTAAAGATAGAATCACCTAATTAAATTAAACAACACAGAAAAGAAAAGGAACAGAAAATAGCCCTATATTAAAATAATAGTAAACATCAATATATCAATATATTATTCTTCATTCATTTCCTAGCAACATAGTCAGATTTAAAAAAAAAAAAATATTATCAAAATAAAGTATAGTCCTACACAGGAGTCCGGATGCAATCCATCAAGGTCTGAATGGAATCGCCAGCTTTCAACAGCAGTTATAGCTGTGTATCATCGGCATGAAAATGGAATAAAACATTGTGCTTCTTAATAATATCCCCCAGCGGACGCATATATAAGTTAAAAAGAAGCGGACCCAAAATAGAGCCCTGAGGTACTCCACTAATAATAGGAGCAGAAGATGAAGAGAACTTGCCTATCTCCACAGAAAAAGACCTGTCCTTAAGATAAGAACTAAACCACCGTAAGGCTGTACCTGTCATAAATTGCGTGGAAGCAAAGGTGGTAGTCGGATCTAAATGCAGCAGTAGACTTTAATTAACATAAACCCGGGTAAACTCAGAACAGATCAAGATACTCGTGGACCATACATACATTCAATAACTGACAACGAACAAAAGAGTACACAGGATTTAAATACACAGAGGGGATCAGGGAACGAGACACAGCTGGGGCAAATGAGAACGAGCGGAACCATACAAACTAACAGAACAACACACCTGAACAAGGGACCTAATAATTAACATGACTAGGGATAACAGAATACAATTAACAAAGCAGAGAAACAAGGTACAAACTGAATGCAAAAAAAAACAAAGACAGTGAAACCACACACATGACATAAACAACACGGTTACAGTACCCTTCATACCGGATAAATACTCTAAACGCCTAATAAGAATGTTATGATCTACTACAGTATCAAAGACAGCTGTAAGATCAAGTAAGATCAATACAGCATTTATCAGCATCGACTGTGAGTAAAATGTCATTGAGCACTTTTAGCAAGGCAGACTGCTATGATGGGCAGTTAAACCAGATTGAAAAGGTTCTAATAACTTGGCTGCATTTAAAAACGAGTTAAATTGAGAAAGCACGACTTTTTCTAAAGGTTTTGATAAAAATGATAGCTTAGAGACAGGCCGATAATTATTTAAGCAACCCTCATCCAGACCTTGTTTCTTAAGCAAAGGTGGAACAACCGCATGCTTAAAACTATTTGGGACTAAAGGGCCAATTATAGGAAAAGCTTTATAAGCTTTATAATCTCTGAATAACATCAAGTGGAGTGGTAGTTATCTTCATCTTGTTAACCAGCTCACATAATTCCATTAAAGAGACATGCTGAAAATTATGAAAGGAAAACGGACTAGCCAGCAAATTCAAAGATAGATTTGGAAGCTGTAAAGTGAAGGATGAACGAATAGCTGTCACTTTATCAGCAAAAAACTTAAAACATTTCTCACAAAGTTCTGCCGAAAATTCCCCATGAAATTGGCAAATTGGATTAATTACTGAATTTATCGTAGAAAATAAAACCCTAGGTCTATGACAGTGTCTAGCAATTCATTCAGGAAATATGTTGTTCTAGCTGACTTTGCAGCACTCTAAAACTTAATCACATTCTTTCAAAATCTCAAATGACACAGTTAAGCGATCACGCTTCCATCTCCTCTCCGCTTTACAACCTTGACATGTTCATTTACCTGAATGGTTACCTTGACTTGTTCAGACCAGTAGAGAAGATTCTTCAACGGACTGTCTGTTTTCAAGGTGGATTAAGTCGGCTTTTTGGGCCGTTTTATGTTGTAAATACTAGCATGAAGGGGGGTGCCATATCATACCGTCCTCGATAATACCGATATACATTTTTACATGATAAAAAAATGTCATATCGCGATATCAATGATATAGCGACGTGATGACGTATGGCGCATTTACGTTCCTTAGCGCGCACAGCAACAACACCTGAGTAAGAGCAAGAGCAGCCCGTCAGCCTCCGATGACGATTTCGCACATAAAAAGGAGCTACTTCAAACACACCGTCGAGTACAACCAAACTTTCTCTGAGACGCAATTTCACAAACAGCTTGAGTTTTCAGCGGTGCTGCCGCGTCTTCTCTCGTCTCTTCTTCTTCTCGTTCTCGCGCTGCCGGCGGCGATACTACACTCTCGCGTTCAGGAGTCGGGACATGACTGAATTGTCACTTGCACCATCGAGCCGTCTGTGCATTGTAACTAAAGTTTATAATTTTCACGTCTTCTTAAGTCTTATCAGTTTAAACTTTCAAGCGATTGTAAACGATCCAGTACTCGCGCGCTCTCTGAGAGATGGTGTCTCTGTGTGCATACATACAGTAAAGCCGGCTCACAAACAGCTCGCGAGTCACAATTTATTTTTCGCGGATTATATCACTTTGATGGGAAAAACCCTTCCGCAAAATTCCGGTCTTGGTAAATATACTCGTAAACACAGTCGGTTATGTATAAAACACATGTGACCGTGTGTCAGATAATGAAAACCGCACTAGCAGTAAAAGTGAAGCCATACGCGTCTGTCATTAATGTTGTAGTCGAAACAACAAAAGATAGCTTTAATTGTAAGGAATGAGAATGAATAGCCTATGTATTTATTTTAGTCACTAATCAGAACTAAAAGACGATATTTGTTTATATTTGATTACTTTATTCAGTTTCTGTAGTATTTCTGAATACTAGTGTTAGACCTACCCAAAAACTTTTTTCTTTATTTGTATCTTTATTATTTTGTATAATTTTTTATACTTTTTTCAATTTAATTCAAAGATTGAAATCAAGCTTCCTTGTGTTGTGTTCCCCTCTCTCTCTCTCTCTATCTCTCTCTCTCTCTCTCTCTCTCTCCCTTTCTCTCTCTCTCTCTCTCTCTCTCTCTCTCTCTCTCTCCCTTTCTCTCTCTCTCTCTCTCTCAGGGGTATTTATAGCCGGGTCTTGCTGTGTTGGGCTGCTGTGAAGAAGTGAAAATCCTTTTCATGTTCTCTGTTATTACCATCTGCTGCTTTACTCCTCATTTACACTGTTATTTACCACACTGCCGCTCAGCTACCATCACTGGACCACTTTACTTGTAATCTTCACTTGTAACGCCTGACTGCCTCTGTACTTTACAAACCTTCGCAATTGGCTCACTTTTTCAGAATAAAAGTTTAATAAACAATGACCAGTTTAAGTTTAATGAACAATAAACACCAACAACTGTGTGTTTTCAGGAAAAAGCTGAAATATCTAAATGTTAGAGAGGTAGAAAACTTTTTCTCCTAAAATATGAAACATTTATGATTTATGTGTTGCTTGCTGAACATTTCCTCCTAGTGACTGTGAATATAGAATGTTTTGCCAGTGAATCATGTTCCGTTTCTGTTGTTTTGTCTCAGACTCTCAGATGGATCAGACTGTGGAGATTTTGAAGCCGTCAGCGTTCGACCACATTCCCACAGGTAAGACGATCAATGTCTTACCGTGATCCTCAACAGAGTAAAAAACATGATATACATACAGATGATAAAATGCAACCAATTACACAGTTGTAGATAATTAGAATAGACAAATAAACTGCATTAAAAAAAATTATGGGGGACACACACGCTTCCCATATTCTAGACTCAGGCGATATTTATATTTATATTTATTCATACTACTCAAAATACTGTAAATATGTTCATAATCTGTAAATGTTTATTCGGGCTAAACCCAACTGTGACCCTACTTTTATACTATTTTAAATGTTTATATTTTATTCTTAGAATTTGTATTTGTATTATATGTTCTTGTTGTATTTGTATGTGTGCACTGGAAGCTTCAGTACCAAGAAAAAATCCTTGTCTGTGCAGCACACTTGGCAATAAAGCTCTTTCTGATTCTGATTCTGATATTTCTACTTGTTGCTGTCAAGTCTGTGTCCAATCAAACTGTACAAGTATTTTAGCACAAATTCATCTGTCATTTTGTAGAATCTTGTCAAATTAAACTGATTTTAAGGACATTTTTGTTGCTTTTGTATGACAAACTGTTTTTGCTAAAATGAGTCTAACACTTAGCGCTACTAAAGGAGCTGTTTATTTTGGTATAGTAACTGATAACAAGAGATGTGAGATGTACTGATTATCGTCTTGGGCATCTGTTGGGAAACAGTCAAACATCTATATTATGTGCTGTCTGACTCTCCAACTGCCATTGAGGGATTGTGAAGATATTTATTCAGTTTACTGTCTTATATTTTTGTTTGTATGTATATTTTTGCAAAACTGGAGGAGCTGTGACTACGTATCTGGACGATTGTGACACACAGATCATTCAAACATGTTGTGACTTTATCTGTTGTGTCTGTTGGATTGTTTTGTGTTCTCAGCACTTTTAATGCTGTGTTTGGCAGAGACGAACAGTAGCTGGCTTGATATATTAATTTCATCCCAGCGTAACACCTTGATTTAGCACACTGAATTATAGATGAGGTCTTACAGAGATGGTGACAGATGAGCATTAGCGTTTCAAAACCGCAGTGCAACTAAGGATGCCAAAAAAAAGCAGTGATGGCTAAAGTGTGTGAAGGATTATGTGTATTTTCAGTCATCTTTAGTCAGATGCATTTAAATTGTGACTGTGCCCCATATGCAATCGACTCTATCTGTGTCTGTGAAGGTGTGAACCAAATGGCCCATACAGACGTAAGGCCAATAGAAACTGATGGGTGTGAATGACAAAGAAACAACATTGCTGTTTCCTTTGTATGTAGCCCTTGTGTCTTCATGTATAAAAAAGTTCTGTCACACAGACAGAACTTTGGGTTACGATTATTTGAAGTCCGACACGCGAACATTGCTGCTGAAGAACTGTGCTACACTACTACCTTCAATAAATTATTTCCCCACAAGAACTCTGGCCAAGCTTACTTATTTTATGTATTAGAGAAATCGAATAGATTGGCGAGCCACCCTAATGACCACTCGGCCAATACAGCAAAATCTAACAATTTGTCTGGCGAGCCAGCCAGGTGGCACTGACAAGAAGAAACCTCACCAACTGCAACAAGAAGGAAAACGTAAGAGTCTAGGAGATTCTACAGTTTTTAAGCTGAAAATCAACAGATTACATCCGTGGACACAATTTATTTGAATCAACTGGATCCTGTCTCAAATATCCTAATTTGGTGAGTGAAACTTATCAGCTCTCTTAATAATAATTGAAAAGAATAATAAGTAAACCAGTAAAGATTTGTAGTGTAGTCACATATACAGTGTATTGCTGAGAATTTTAGGCTTGAGCCTTTCTCATGAGTCTGTAGGAACCTTTTAAATTATTTAGTTAATTCTCCTGAGACTGTAGGAGCTATAGAAATAAGTTGGGGTTAGCTTGGCCCTGTTCTCTTGAGTCTGTAAGAATCATTTAAGAAAGAGGTTTAGTCCGGTCTCATGAGATTGTAGGAGCCATTGAAATGTAGTACACGGTTTAGTCCTTTCTCTGGAGTCTGTAGGAATTGTTAAAGCAACAATTTAGTCCATTCATCCAGAGACTGTTGGAGCCGTAGAAAGAATTGGGACTGATTATTGCTGCAAGAATAGGGAATTCTTGACTTGGTGCTAATTCAGTAGCCACTATTTTCATTTTTAAATAAATGTTCTAACTGGGTTAGAAGAAGATGGCATAAAGTCATTATGATGAAAGATCCGGAAAGATTTAAATAATATTTTCTAAGGGACAAATTAATAAAGTAATTAAGCCTTCTAAGCTAGGACTCAGGATTTTCAGAAATGAAACGGAAAATTAGTCTGAAAGTAAATATTTTGTCTTAAATGTAGTATTGAAATCTAAGCTGAATTAGAAAACTAATGATTTGTCTGTATAACTGAAATGGACAGTCTGAAAGACTGCTGAGAATTTAATCAGAATAAGCACCTTTAACGGCTCTAATACCTTTTGTTTTGTTCCCACACCTCTGAGGGCACTTCTCCTGTACTTGCCGTGGCTGAGTTTGCACGAAACAATGGTAATGGCCATGCACTGAGGCCAACAACAGAAAGACATGGAACAGAACCTCCAAATGTTACCATTAATCAGACGATGGACAGTATGAATGCATATTTGAGCAAAAGGCTGGGACTGAGGAAGTGCCATGATGAAATGTGCCAGAAGTACATCATCAAGCACTCAGAGAGTGGACTATGTGCCTTGCCGAACATTAAAAGGGCTTATGGAAAGATGCAACGCTTAAAGGTACACCGTGTAGGAATTTCCCCCATCTAGCGGTGAAATTGTATTTTGCAACGAATAGTGCTCTCTAAGCGCCTCGCTTTTTAAAATGCGTGTTGCAACTATGGTAGCCGTTATGTATCAAGAAGCTATGACAACATGTCTTCCAATAGCACTTCATCGAGTTTTCTTTCAGGTGATGAGGTTCGTTATTTCAAACAAACTGCAACTTGACACACAACGAACAAACGTATGTTACAGTTTGAATCACAGACTGTAAAAACAACCAAGCAATGAAAAAAACCTGTAATTTAGACCATAACATTGACTTACCTGTCGAGAAGAAAGCAGGCAACTTCAGCGTCCCTTTCAAAGTCCGATTAGCTCTTTCCACCTGTGAAAAGCTATCCCGATATTTACCCTGTTTTTTTTTTTATTTGCAGGTCACGTTTCATTTTAAATTAAATTTTACACTTTTTTTGGCGACGAGGATTCCTTCTCCTGTGGCTCGACATAAGTATGATCCTGCATTGTGAAGTACCTTGCAGTGCAGCCTTTCAAATTTGTCAAATTTGCAGCGTCTCACTGATCTCCTTGTCCGTTTCAGCTGGTTTCAGTCACGTGACGCTGGCTGTGAACGAAAACGCATTGTGGAAACACGTTGAGGTAGGCTAGTGCTTTTTGTCCCTCTCTGCTATTATAGTTTTTCAAAATGGCAGAACGGCATGGAAGCCCTCCATGGACTTACCCGTCCAATGTAAATAAAGTTAAGAAATTCTTCGCTTACGAGGATAAGTCAGATCATTGGCAGAGGTAATTTTACACCAATGAGGACATATTTATGAATAAAGACATTGATTTTAGGTAATAAAATACTTAAACTACACAGTGTACCTTTAAGGACAAACACCAACAGAGATGGCTTGTCTGTGGTTTTGGTAAAACAAATCCTACAGCATCGACAGAAGTGTGAGATTAACAAATCATAGCGTGAGTACAATGCAGAGAACGCAAAGGTTCGAGCACTGGCTGAACAATTGCAGCATGAAAAGGACAAAGAAAGACTGTTAAATGAGGATGCCAAATTGCCGACTTTACTCTCCAAACAACTGGAATCAAGATCTTTAAGCAGCTCTGTTGACAGTGAATTTTGGCTGAATTTTCTGAAATTGACAATGAGGAGGAGTATGAGGAGGATGGCCAGAGACAAACTCGCATTGTGACAAAAGTCGTAAATAAATATGTTCCTTATGGAACATGCCAACCAGCTAAACCAAAGCAAGTTGACAAATGGTCAAAAGAATTGCCAGACGTGTGCAAGTAACCACGGAAAGCTTGGCAATTTCTTCAACGCATACAGAAAATTTACAATTTACATCCACTAGACGGAGTAATGATTGCTAATGTGAACTTAAGGGACAATGACCAAAAGAGACTAACAGAAAGTATTGAAAGTAGGATTGGTGAGTCTCAAGAAAACATTGAGGCTGGATGGGAAGCTGTACAAAACTTTTTGTTCCAGCTGAAACCTGCATAAGTTAACTGGGATAAAATGTCTTCTTGCACGCTGAAGAACGGAAAATCTGTTCCAGAGTGCGAAGAACGCTTCAGACAAATTTGGTTGGAACATGCTGGTTTAAATGACAGTGAGGATCTTGACAAGGACACTAGCATGCCTCTGAAAACTGCTTTTGTAAATGGACTGAAACTTGGAAAGTTGGAAATGGAAAATGGAAAGTTTCAAAAGCCCTCAAAATCCGATATGACGACTGGAACAGTGTTGGAACTAGCGGTGCAACGGTACAGATAGCCCACGGTACGGTCCGTACCTCGGTTTTTGGGCCACGGTCTCGGTTCGGTTTCGGTACATGTTTTGTGCAGAAAGAGACTGCTATTTCATCCCAAAAATATTGTATTTTTCTTATGAGCATAAACAGAATGTCACAGTAGGAAGAACATCAATGTGTATGGAATAAATTAACACTCTAGTCTGTACTGAACAACACTAAGTAATACAACCTCTTCAACTATCACTTATGAAATACAAAATGTAAACAAACACACTTTAGAATATTCAAGTGGATCCCAATACAAACCTTGATAACTGGTATATGAAGTGATCAATGTGAAAGTGCACTTTTACCTTTAACAAACATAAATTAGCTTGTGCTTTGAATAAAAAAAAAAAGCAGAGCAAAATAATATAATAAAAAAATACTGCATTCAGGATACAAAGTGCAATGTTATTTACTCATCCACTATTGAGAGATTCTTGTGCAAAAAGATGAGTCTATCAACACTGTCTGGTGCAAGGCGAGACCGGTTGGCACTAACGATGTCCCCAGCAGTGGAGAAAATTCTCTCACTAGGAACTGAAGTCCCTGGGACACAGAGGAGACGTTTTGCCGCTTTTGCTACATGAGGGAACTTGCACTCATTGGTCTTCCACCGCATGAAAGGAAGGGTTGCGTTTTTTTGGGCTTATTAAAAAAATATGTTTGCTTGTTAGGAAAATCTGACAAGCAACTTCGTTTTCTTTACATCTATGGTCACGGTTGCCGTTTTCACAATCTTGATTTTGACATTGATTGACACTGTCTGCTCACAGCTATAGCCAATCAGTGCAATAATATAAGTGCTGTGGCATAATTCGTCAAAACATTCCGCCGAATCCGCCCCCAAATCCCCCTCATTGGAGGAAAAATCATGTTCAACGTGCAGGCGCGCGCGACGCTGTAAGCTATGATAGACGTAAATAAATACACACATTTCAATTTCTACAAACAATACCTCCAACGAAGTGGTCCAAGTATGGCAAAAAGTACAACAAAGACTGGGAAAAGGATAAACAACTTAAAGACTGGATACTTCAACTGGTTGGTGATCAGAGTAAAGCGATGTGCAGGTACTGTAAAACGGAGATTCGTGCTCACCATGGAGACCTCCTACAACATGTAAGCACAGAAAAACACAAGCGGAATGCCAAACCATTTTTTAAATCCTTTTTTTCCTAATCCGTTTATCCTTTTGTAATAAAGGAGTTGTTTCAGTTTAATATGTTGCAGGCTCATTTATTGGTAATAAATAATAAATGATAATGCTGAAATTAAATAATTTAATAATATTGGGCGTGTTTTGGGCTTGTTTTTGAAGTTCCAGTTGCTTATTTGTCTTGCGAGAGTTGGCAACTGTGGCGGGCTTTCGTCTGCCTGGACAGGCAAACGCACGCACCTGATGGCGTGTAAAGCAAAAACTAAAAGGATCAGCACGAACTAAATGGCAAAACCGAAGTCCCGCGGGACACGAGGGTAGATTGTCCCGTTCAGGGCTGACCGAACGGTCTGGGATTTTACCGTGTACCGTTGCATCCCTAGTTGGAACATCTTTTAATCAGATTGTGGAGTGGTCAGCAAAGATTAAAAGAACACATGAAGTCAAACTCCATGAACTCCAGACCATGTCATATAAAGATAATAGACATTCAAAAACACAAGGAAGATTGCAGGTATTGCAACGAAGAAGGACACTGGGTTTGTGATTGCAAGCTGAGTTTAAAACCTCAAAGTGATGACGAGGACAACCTGTTGAAGAGGTTTCAGCAGTTGACAGCCAAACAAAAACAGACTCTTCTAAAAGCTGTGGGAAACTGAAGAGCCTCTCTCTGCAACACCAACTAGTGACATCTCATCCAACAACTGATGGACTCCATGTGTATGCAAAAACGACAAATGAAGACAAATGACAATGTGAAGCGACAAATGAAGCAAATACACTGATTGGCTTCATCACTGTCTCCTCTCCACCAGTAAGCTGGTGTGTGGTGGGTGTTCTGGCGCAATATGGCTGCCGTCGCATCATCCAGGTGGAGCTGCACACTGGTGGTGGTTGAGGAGATTCCCCCTTCCATGTAAAGCGCTTTGAGTGTCCAGAAAAGCGCTATATAAATGTAACAAATTATTATAAGACACCACCCCAAAGTTAAAAGCATACACAGACATCTCATCAACTGAAGCCAAAGATGATTTCCCAGTAGACGGTGCTGCTAAACAAGCCGTAAAGTAGAGAGGTGCACTTACAGCGGCATTAAGACAACTCCAGCACGTTTTGCCATGTAAACTAATTCAAGATGAAGCATCCAGAAAACAAATGTCATCGTTGATGGAAGCTAAAAGAAAACATGCAGTAAGGATGACCACAAGGAAATTGGACTATGCCCTTTTGAACATGTCACCGGCCGGCCCATGTCCAATGAAAACCTAACATCTGACAGCCTTGCCCAAACTGATGAAAGACTCAGCCTGGCAGTACACAATGCCAATAATCAATTTTCACCACTAGAATCCAGGAGGGAAAGCCCACATGAGAATCTCATGGTAACTGATGAAGCAGTTAAGGCGCAGAGAAAATATGAGTGGACTGATGTGAGCCATTGGAATTGGGATCAACTGAAGCCATTGGGAAAACTGAGGCATCAGTGTTAGGGTGGTAAACATACTTTGAGCACATTTGAAGATGCGAGGGATTGTTTCGCAACAT
>NC_136886.1:125000-165000 GCF_949152265.1 Phoxinus phoxinus
ATTGTCCTGTGTGATCCTGACTCCTGCCAGATATTGTCCTGTGTGATCCTGACTCCTGCCAGATATTGTCCTGTGTGATCCTGACTCCTGCCAGATATTGACCTGTGTGATCCTGACTCCTGGCAGATATTGTCCTGTGTGATCCTGACTCCTGCCAGATATTGTCCTGTGTGATCCTGATTCCTGGCAGATATTGTCCTGTGTGATCCTGACTCCTGCCAGATATTGTCCTGTGTGATCCTGACTCCTGCCAGATATTGTCCTGTGTGATCCTGATTCCTGGCAGATATTGTCCTGTGTGATCCTGACTCCTGGCATATATTGTCCTGTGTGATCCTGACTCCTGCCAGATATTGTCCTGTGTGATCCTGACTCCTGCCATATATTGTCCTGTGTGATCCTGTTACCTGCCATATATTGTCCTGTGTGATCCTGATTCCTGGCAGATATTGTCCTGTGTGATCCTGACTCCTGCCAGATATTGTCCTGTGTGATCCTGACTCCTGCCATATATTGTCCTGTGTGATCCTGTTACCTGCCATATATTGTCCTGTGTGATCCTGATTCCTGCCAGATATTGTCCTGTGTGATCCTGACTCCTGCCAGATATTGTCCTGTGTGATCCTGACTCCTGCCAGATATTGTCCTGTGTGATCCTGACTCCTGCCATATATTGTCCTGTGTGATCCTGACTCCTGCCATATATTGTCCTGTGTGATCCTGACTCCTGCCAGATATTGTCCTGTGTGATCCTGATTCCTGCCAGATATTGTCCTGTGTGATCCTGACTCCTGCCAGATATTTTCCTGTGTGATCCTGACTCCTGCCAGATATTGTCCTGTGTGATCCTGATTCCTGACAAATATTGTCCTGTGTGATCCTGACTCCTGCCAGATATTGACCTGTGTGATCCTGACTCCTGCCAGATATTGTCCTGTGTGATCCTGACTCCTGCCAGATATTGTCCTGTGTGATCCTGACTCCTGCCAGATATTGTCCTGTGTGATCCTGATTCCTGACATATATTGTCTTGTGTGATCCTGACTCCTGCCAGATATTGTCCTTTGTGATCCTGTTACCTGCCAGATATTGTCCTGTGTGATCCTGACTCCTGCCAGATATTGACCTGTGTGATCCTGATTCCTGCCAGATATTGTCCTGTGTGATCCTGATTCCTGCCAGATATTCTCCTGTGTGATCCTGATTCCTGCCATATATTGTCCTGTGTGATCCTGACTCCTGCCAGATATTGACCTGTGTGATCCTGATTCCTGCCAGATATTCTCCTGTGTGATCCTGATTCCTGCCAGATATTGTCCTGTGTGATCCTGATTCCTGCCAGATATTGTCCTGTGTGATCCTGACTCCTGCCAGATATTGTCCTGTGTGATCCTGACTCCTGCCAGATATTGTCCTGTGTGATCCTGACTCCTGCCAGATATTGTCCTGTGTGATCCTGACAGATATTGTCCTGTGTGATCCTGATTCCTGACATATATTGTCCTGTGTGATCCTGACTCCTGACAGATATTGTCCTGTGTGATCCTGATTCCTGACATATATTGTCCTTTGTGATCCTGACTCCTGACAGATATTGTCCTGTGTGATCCTGATTCCTGCCAGATATTGTCCTGTGTGATCCTGACTCCTGCCAGATATTGTCCTGTGTGATCCTGACTCCTGACAGATATTGTCCTGTGTGATCCTGATTCCTGCCAGATATTGTCCTGTGTGATCCTGACTCCTGCCAGATATTGTCCTGTGTGATCCTGACTCCTGCCAGATATTGTCCTGTGTGATCCTGATTCCTGCCAGATATTGTCCTGTGTGATCCTGACTCCTGCCAGATATTGTCCTGTGTGATCCTGACTCCTGCCAGATATTGTCCTGTGTGATCCTGACTCCTGACAGATATTGTCCTGTGTGATCCTGATTCCTGCCAGATATTGTCCTGTGTGATCCTGACTCCTGCCAGATATTGTCCTGTGTGATCCTGACTCCTGCCAGATATTGTCCTGTGTGATCCTGATTCCTGCCAGATATTGTCCTGTGTGATCCTGACTCCTGCCAGATATTGTCCTGTGTGATCCTGACTCCTGCCAGATATTGTCCTGTGTGATCCTGACTCCTGACAGATATTGTCCTGTGTGATCCTGATTCCTGCCAGATATTCTCCTGTGTGATCCTGATTCCTGCCATATATTGTCCTGTGTGATCCTGACTCCTGCCAGATATTGACCTGTGTGATCCTGATTCCTGCCAGATATTGTCCTGTGTGATCCTGATTCCTGCCAGATATTGTCCTGTGTGATCCTGATTCCTGCCAGATATTGTCCTGTGTGATCCTGACTCCTGCCAGATATTGTCCTGTGTGATCCTGACTCCTGCCAGATATTGTCCTGTGTGATCCTGACTCCTGCCAGATATTGTCCTGTGTGATCCTGACAGATATTGTCCTGTGTGATCCTGACAGATATTGTCCTGTGTGATCCTGATTCCTGACATATATTGTCCTGTGTGATCCTGACTCCTGACAGATATTGTCCTGTGTGATCCTGATTCCTGACATATATTGTCCTTTGTGATCCTGACTCCTGACAGATATTGTCCTGTGTGATCCTGATTCCTGCCAGATATTGTCCTGTGTGATCCTGACTCCTGCCAGATATTGTCCTGTGTGATCCTGACTCCTGACAGATATTGTCCTGTGTGATCCTGATTCCTGCCAGATATTGTCCTGTGTGATCCTGACTCCTGCCAGATATTGTCCTGTGTGATCCTGACTCCTGCCAGATATTGTCCTGTGTGATCCTGATTCCTGCCAGATATTGTCCTGTGTGATCCTGACTCCTGCCAGATATTGTCCTGTGTGATCCTGACTCCTGCCAGATATTGTCCTGTGTGATCCTGACTCCTGACAGATATTGTCCTGTGTGATCCTGATTCCTGCCAGATATTGTCCTGTGTGATCCTGACTCCTGCCAGATATTGTCCTGTGTGATCCTGACTCCTGCCAGATATTGTCCTGTGTGATCCTGATTCCTGCCAGATATTGTCCTGTGTGATCCTGACTCCTGCCAGATATTGTCCTGTGTGATCCTGACTCCTGCCAGATATTGTCCTGTGTGATCCTGACTCCTGACAGATATTGTCCTGTGTGATCCTGATTCCTGCCAGATATTGACCTGTGTGATCCTGATTCCTGCCAGATATTGTCCTGTGTGATCCTGACTCCTGCCAGATATTGTCCTGTGTGATCCTGACTCCTGCCAGATATTGTCCTGTGTGATCCTGACTCCTGCCAGATATTGTCCTGTGTGATCCTGATTCCTGCCAGATATTGACCTGTGTGATCCTGACTCCTGCCAGATATTGACCTGTGTGATCCTGATTCCTGCCAGATATTGTCCTGTGTGATCCTGACTCCTGCCAGATATTGTCCTGTGTGATCCTGACTCCTGACAGATATTGTCCTGTGTGATCCTGACTCCTGACAGATATTGTCCTGTGTGATCCTGACTCCTGCCAGATATTGTCCTGTGTGATCCTGACTCCTGCCAGATATTGACCTGTGTGATCCTGATTCCTGCCAGATATTGTCCTGTGTGATCCTGACTCCTGCCAGATATTGTCCTGTGTGATCCTGACTCCTGCCAGATATTGTCCTGTGTGATCCTGACTCCTGCCAGATATTGACCTGTGTGATCCTGATTCCTGCCAGATATTGTCCTGTGTGATCCTGCCAGATATTGTCCTGTGTGATCCTGCCAGATATTGTCCTGTGTGATCCTGCCAGATATTGTCCTGTGTGATCCTGACTCCTGCCAGATATTGTCCTGTGTGATCCTGCCAGATATTGTCCTGTGTGATCCTGACTCCTGCCAGATATTGTCCTGTGTGATCCTGACACCTAACAGATATTGTCTTGTGTGATCCTGTTACCTGATAGATATTGTCCAGTGTGATCCTGACTCCTGACAGATATAGTCCTGTATGTGTGTCTCCTCAGCATCAGCAGGATCTTCTGGCCCTGAAGCATCAGCAGGAGCTGCTGGAGCACCAGAGGAAGATGGAGCATCACCGGCTGGAGCAGGAGCTAGAGAAACATCAGCGCGAGCAGAAGCTGCAGCTCCTAAAGAACAAGGAGCGCGGACAGGAGAGTGAGTTCCTCTCACACACACTCAGTTTACACTGAAGGGCCTCTGATTAACAGTAACAGACATCAATTACACTGAAATCTAAACCGAACAGTGATCAGGCTGTCGTAAACTGCGTTTCCTATCGACAGGTGCGGTGGCCAGCACTGAGGTGAAGATGCGTCTGCAGGAGTTTGTTCTGAATAAAAAGAAAGCGCTTGCTCAGCGGAGTCTCAACCACTGCATCTCCAGCAACACACACTACTGGTACGGCTGAGAAATGCACACACACACACACAATTTCTGATCTGAGGACATCTGGTGTGGTTATTGATGCTCCCACTGTTAGTTATTCAGGCTCAAACCAATCAAAACACATCAATCAGAGTCAAAGCATTAACCAGGCCTGACAGATGAGCGCTGATAACTAGATCAGACACACACAGTCTTTCACGTTCACCAGCAGAGGCTAATCCTGTGATGCCGGCACTCAGTGAACCCGTCAGGATCCTGGGTCGGGTTGCACCAGCTGTTCGCATGTACTTTCTGAAATTGGAACGTAAAGTCCACACTAGAGGCTTAGTAATTACTAGCTAGTTTGTAACTAACTAACTGTACTTTATTCCATTGCACCATTTGTTCGTAAGGCAGAACATTGGTAGTAGGTCGTAAGCTCTCCATAAAGTAATGCGTAGTCGCATAATATGACGTTTAGCCTCGATGATCCAATAGCAGCCTTCAAATACGTGAGCAGAAGTTGTTGGGAATTTCAGTTTATCCTTCATAACATCCTTTGCCTCACTTAACTTACAGTAAAAATACGTTTCCATTAAATACGATCATTATCGTGAATAACATAAGTGTTTTTATATGTAACTAACATTCAGAAACTGTATTTGAAACAAATTTATAAGGATAAATAAATAAGTAACGATACAAAAAAAAACATAAGTAGTAACATTTATTGATTGACTTATTTTATGTGACATGCACAACACGGGCCGATGAACAGATGCACAGCGGCGCTGTAGGACCGGTGTGTGTTGATGAGCCGCTAACAAAGTAATCCATTCACATAATGTTCTCTCTTTTAAAATATAAGCGAGTGTAAATATCAGTATTATCATATGTCTAAAGAACTGAAGTCTGGCAGGTAAAAGAAGAGTTTATTGATGCAGTCCAGTCTGTCTGCTGTTACTCCTGATCGGAGGCTTTGGTAAATATCTAGTTTATACACTGTACATACACCCATGGTGGTGGGGGGGTTATGGTATGGGCAGGCGTATGTTGTGGACAATGAACACAGGTGTGTTTTATTGATGGCATTTTGAATGCACAGAGATACCGTGACGAGATCCTGAGACCCATTGTTGTGCCATTCATCCACGACCATCACCTCAACTGCACATTTTATTGTGGCCAGCACTGTCTAATCAGCATCCTGATATGCCACACCTGTGAGCTGGAAGATTATCTCGGCAAAGGAGAAGTGCTCACTAACACAGATTTTGACAAATTTGTGAACTATATTTGTGAGAAATAGGCATTATATGTACATATAAAGTCTTAGATCTTTGAGTTCAGCTCATGAAAAATGGGGGCAAAAACAAAAGTGTTGCGTTTATAATTTTGTTTAGTGTAGTTACGCTTCAACTAAGTTTAATGGTGCAACGCAAAAATGTTTAGTCATGCGTAAGTTGTATCTTAGTGCCCATTTACGTCAAAACTAGGCTGAGTTGTAACTTACGCACGCACAGCTGGAGCAACCGACCCCTGTTCACTCACGCTGTGTATTTACAGAGATTCAGGCTGCTGATCTTTACTGTGACCCGTTTCAGTTCATCATGTTCATGTTTCCTCTGTGTGTGTGTGTGTGTGTGTGTGTGTGTGTGTGTGTGTGTGTGTGTGTGTGTTCAGGAAAACTTCGCACAGTTCTTTAGATCAGAGCTCTCCTCCTCAAACCTCGAGTTCCTTCAGTCATCCTGCCATGAGCTTCTACGACTCCAAAGACTTTCCACTGCGCAAAACAGGTACTCATGCAGTTCAACACACTCATTCCTCAGTGTGTGAAGCGTTGCAGGAGACGCCCGGGGCTCAGAGATCACAGGTTTATCACCTCATGTTATTTGAGTGTTTTCATCGGCCCTTTTGCAAGGAGACCGAAATAAGGGCCGTTTTAATGACAATCTTGTCTTGAGTGACTCTTGACATGAACAGACCCTTCAGAGGAAGCGATGCTTGTACCCTATAATTATACACTTTCTGGTGAAACTAGGTGTGTGTGTGTGTGTGTGTGTGTGTGTGTGTGTGTGTGTGTGTGTGTGTGTGTGTGTGTGTGTGTGTGTGTGCAGTGAGGGGTGTGTGTAAGCAGTTGTGTTGTGTGCAGTGAGGTGTGTGTATAAGCAGTTGTGTTGTGTGCAGTGAGGTGTGTGTAAGCAGTTGTGTTGTGTGCAGTGAGGTGTGTGTATAAGCAGTTGTGTTGTGTGCAGTGAGGTGTGTGTGTAAGCAGTTGTGTGGTGTGCAGTGAGGTGTGTGTATAAGCAGTTGTGTGGTGTGCAGTGAGGTGTGTGTGTAAGCAGTTGTGTTGTGTGCAGTGAGGGGTGTGTGTAAGCAGTTGTGTTGTGTGCAGTGAGGTGTGTGTGTAAGCAGTTGTGTTGTGTGCAGTGAGGTGTGTGTAAGCAGTTGTGTTGTGTGCAGTGAGGTGTGTGTATAAGCAGTTGTGTTGTGTGCAGTGAGGTGTGTGTGTAAGCAGTTGTGTTGTGTGCAGTGAGGTGTGTGTGTAAGCAGTTGTGTTGTGTGCAGTGAGGTGTGTGTGTAAGCAGTTGTGTTGTGTGCAGTGAGGTGTGTGTGTAAGCAGTTGTGTTGTGTGCAGTGAGGTGTGTGTGTAAGCAGTTGTGTTGTGTGCAGTGAGGTGTGTGTATAAGCAGTTGTGTTGTGTGCAGTGAGGTGTGTATAAGCAGTTGTGTTGTGTGCAGTGAGGTGTGTGTATAAGCAGTTGTGTTGTGTGCAGTGAGGTGTGTGTGTAAGCAGTTGTGTGGTGTGCAGTGAGGTGTGTGTATAAGCAGTTGTGTTGTGTGCAGTGAGGTGTGTGTGTAAGCAGTTGTGTTGTGTGCAGTGAGGTGTGTGTATAAGCAGTTGTGTTGTGTGCAGTGAGGTGTGTATAAGCAGTTGTGTTGTGTGCAGTGAGGTGTGTGTATAAGCAGTTGTGTGGTGTGCAGTGAGGTGTGTGTGTAAGCAGTTGTGTGGTGTGCAGTGAGGTGTGTGTATAAGCAGTTGTGTTGTGTGCAGTGAGGTGTGTGTGTAAGCAGTTGTGTGGTGTGCAGTGAGGTGTGTGTATAAGCAGTTGTGTTGTGTGCAGTGAGGTGTGTATAAGCAGTTGTGTTGTGTGCAGTGAGGTGTGTGTATAAGCAGTTGTGTTGTGTGCAGTGAGGTGTGTGTATAAGCAGTTGTGTGGTGTGCAGTGAGGTGTGTGTATAAGCAGTTGTGTTGTGTGCAGTGAGGTGTGTGTGTAAGCAGTTGTGTTGTGTGCAGTGAGGTGTGTGTATAAGCAGTTGTGTGGTGTGCAGTGAGGTGTGTGTATAAGCAGTTGTGTTGTGTGCAGTGAGGTGTGTGTGTAAGCAGTTGTGTGGTGTGCAGTGAGGTGTGTGTATAAGCAGTTGTGTTGTGTGCAGTGAGGTGTGTGTGTAAGCAGTTGTGTTGTGTGCAGTGAGGTGTGTGTGTAAGCAGTTGTGTTGTGTGCAGTGAGGTGTGTGTATAAGCAGTTGTGTTGTGTGCAGTGAGGTGTGTGTATAAGCAGTTGTGTTGTGTGCAGTGAGGTGTGTGTATAAGCAGTTGTGTTGTGTGCAGTGAGGTGTGTGTATAAGCAGTTGTGTGGTGTGCAGTGAGGTGTGTGTATAAGCAGTTGTGTGGTGTGCAGTGAGGTGTGTGTATAAGCAGTTGTGTGGTGTGCAGTGAGGTGTGTGTGTGTAAGCAGTTGTGTTGTGTGCAGTGAGGTGTGTGTGTAAGCAGTTGTGTGGTGTGCAGTGAGGTGTGTGTATAAGCAGTTGTGTTGTGTGCAGTGAGGTGTGTGTATAAGCAGTTGTGTTGTGTGCAGTGAGGTGTGTGTATAAGCAGTTGTGTGGTGTGCAGTGAGGTGTGTGTGTGTGTAAGCAGTTGTGTTGTGTGCAGTGAGGTGTGTGTGTAAGCAGTTGTGTTGTGTGCAGTGAGGTGTGTGTATAAGCAGTTGTGTTGTGTGCAGTGAGGTGTGTGTATAAGCAGTTGTGTTGTGTGCAGTGAGGTGTGTGTATAAGCAATTGTGTTGTGTGCAGTGAGGTGTGTGTATAAGCAGTTGTGTTGTGTGCAGTGAGGTGTGTATAAGCAGTTGTGTTGTGTGCAGTGAGGTGTGTATAAGCAGTTGTGTTGTGTGCAGTGAGGTGTGTGTGTAAGCAGTTGTGTTGTGTGCAGTGAGGTGTGTGTATAAGCAGTTGTGTTGTGTGCAGTGAGGTGTGTGTATAAGCAGTTGTGTGGTGTGCAGTGAGGTGTGTGTGTAAGCAGTTGTGTTGTGTGCAGTGAGGTGTGTGTGTAAGCAGTTGTGTTGTGTGCAGTGAGGTGTGTGTGTAAGCAGTTGTGTTGTGTGCAGTGAGGTGTGTGTGTAAGCAGTTGTGTGGTGTGCAGTGAGGTGTGTGTGTAAGCAGTTGTGTTGTGTGCAGTGAGGTGTGTGTATAAGCAGTTGTGTTGTGTGCAGTGAGGTGTGTGTATAAGCAGTTGTGTGGTGTGCAGTGAGGTGTGTGTATAAGCAGTTGTGTGGTGTGCAGTGAGGTGTGTGTGTAAGCAGTTGTGTTGTGTGCAGTGAGGTGTGTGTATAAGCAGTTGTGTTGTGTTTAGCGTCGGAGCCGAACCTGAAGCTGCGCTCTCGTCTGAAGCAGAAAGTGTGTGAGCGCAGGAGTAGTCCGTTACTGCGACGCAGAGACAGTCCCGTCGGCTCACTGAAGAAGCGCTCTCTGGAGACCACAGGTGAAGTGTGAGACGAGTTCATGATCACACACACCTGAGGGTTTACACACACACACACACACACTAACTCTCTCTCTTCTTCTGTAGATTCGGCGTGTAGCAGCGCTCCTGCTTCAGGACCCAGTTCCCCAAACAACAGCTCACACACTAGCCTGAGCGAGAACGGCACCAGTGCGACTGAGGTGAGTGTGTGTGTGTGTGTGTGAGAGAGAGAGAGAGAGAGAGAGAGAGAGAGAGAGAGAGAGAGAGAGAGAGAGAGAGAGTGTGTGAGAGTGTGTGTGTGTCAGATCACAAAAATCTCTCTTAATGCTGATGATCTATATCCGGATAGTTAAATGAGGGAGAGATAAAATGTCACAAACGTGCTGTGCTCCTCAGGATCCGGACTAAAGAAACTCGAGAACACAGAAGAGCATTTGTTATTACACACTTTTCTCTCCATGTCACACTGTAGCTGGTTTCCTAGCCGGTCTCCCTGGTAGAGCTGGTGTTGTGCTCTGTGCAGTGCTTGGGTTCCTCTATAAGTCACTTTGTAATAAATGCATGACTGTGATGTTCTCCAGTCGTGTCTCAGGCCGGCTCCTCGTGACTCGGCCAGTCAGCTGTCGCTCTACACGTCTCCCTCGTTACCCAACATCACCCTGGGTCTGCCCGCCAGCGCCAACAACAACGTGAGTATTCAAACAAAATTCCTTTATTATCCATTACTTTGGTCTTGTTTTCTGCTTCCTTCCTCACATCCTTATGAGATACATTTACTTGACATAAAAACTGAATTTTCACAGAATATTTCTCGGAACAATTAGCAAATAGTTTTTTCTTGCACTGAGCATAATCTTATCATGTTTGTGCCTTTAGAAAAGTTCAATTACAGCGGGTTAAAAAATTCACTTAATTCAGGACAGATGTTCTGAAGTCGTCAGATTTCCCTCTCAAGTGGATTGTTTTTTTAAAGGATGGTTAGATATTTTTACTAGAACATAAACATACTAATTAGAGTGTAAAACTGTAGTTCGGCCATTAGTAAAGGAATATTCCCGGTGAATGGCGTTCTGATATGTGTGTGAGGAACGGTCACGATCGATCACGATTGGTTTGACACACGCTCTGGGCTGTTTTGTTCGGCGCTCGTCTTGTGATGCTTAGTAAAGGATTGAGTTTAATTTAGTCTTTTCTTCAACAAGGTGACGTCTATCCAGCCAGACAGTGAACGCTTGTCCGTGACCGGATTACCCATAAGCTCTCCGTTCCTGGGCGCCTCTCACCTTCCCTCATTCCTGGGCAATTCAGACACTGCAAACTCCCACAATGCACTGCTGCAGCACATGGTCCTCCTGGAGCAATCGGCCTCATCGAGTCCTTTAGCTGCAGGTGAGTAGAGCTCTTTGAGTTTGACGTTTGGTTTAGTAAAGACGATGCAGTCCGTTATGAACCATATCTGTGGCTCTGATGGCGGAGTGTATCCCAGGCCGCTGCGAGAGCGTTGCGTAAGCCGAGAGGTGTGTGTGAACGGGCCGTAACCGTGTCCGGGTCAGGGGTCCCTCCGGATAATTAGATCAGTGTTCCGGCTCGCGGCAGGAGGTCAGAGAGGAACACGGTCCTTTAATAACCCCTGAATGGGAGCCGGAACGGAACAAAGAGCCTCTCAGGGCCGCTTCGGCTGCCAGCTCCGACACGCATGAAGAGCAGTGACGTCTGCGCAGAATCTCATGAATGAACGGATTTTACAGGGTGTTTCAATGTCAAGTGCTTTTGGAGACTTGCGGTTGAAGCGAGAGTCCAGCCGTCGTGAGTAGAGTTGGTCGTGAGCCAATTTCTGCTCATATGTAAAATATATGTAGTATGTTTTGTCAAAAATAAAGTCATCAACTAAGATGTTATTATAGTGTTTGTTCCAATGTAGGCTATATTCAAACGAATAAATCCTTAACATATATATATACAGTGGTTAAATTGGGCCGGGGCTCTTCGGGGCTCATAAGCCTGCGGTGGGTAAAAGTGGGTATGCGCTATATGCGGCATAGGGGCGCTGCACCAGGGGGGCGCCAAAGCGATGGTAAAAAATAAAAAATCTGTATGTAGCTGCTGTTGTGCATTTCTAAATCATTTCTGCATTTCCTCAATGTTATATAACATTTTAGAGGACTAACAGAGTAGGCACCCTCATAAGGTTCCATCATAGAATTTTGGTGAGGTCTGAATAATTAGGCACAAACCTTTGATAATATCCCGCCAGCCCTAGGAATTGTCTCACCTCCTTTTTGGTCTTGGGCTTTGGACAAGTTGCAACTGCTGCCGTCTTATCAATTTGGGGACGCACTAGTGGCCGTCCGCCCAGCCACTCTCAGCGCTCTCAGTACAGCACGCAAATGCTCCATATGACGCTGAGAGTCATTGCTATAGATGATGATGTCATCTAGATATGTAGTGGCATATCCAGAATGCGGCCAGAGGATTCGGTCCATGAGGCGCTGAAAGATGGCCGGAGCCCTGTACAAACCGGAAGGAAGGGTAACGAATTGGTGTAATCCAAATGGCGTTCTGTAAGCTGTCTTTTCTTTGGATACAGGCGATAAGGGGATCTGCCAGTACCCTTTCGTTAAATCCCGATCAAGCAAGTCGTCAAACCGCAACATTGAATACGAGTCGAATTTCGACAGCATTTACTTTGTGGGAATCCACGCGGAATCGGACAGAGCCGTCCGTTTTAGGCACTAAAACTATCGCGCTCACCCAATCACTGTTGGATTCTTCTATTACCCCCCATTACCCCCGTCTGGACCACGTCTCAACATGAAAAAATCACGCGTTACAGCGCTTCAATATACTCAGTCCAGCACGATAAATGATACTGCTCTCCAGAGCATTCCTCAGTTCGTCTCTCTCTCTCCTTATCTCTCGTTTCCCGGTGGCTTTATCCAGTCTCTCCATGCCAATTACTGAAACAAAGGTGTTTGTCATTTACACTTATGCACCGCTTGTCTCCCCGCTCTCTCTCCTGTCACAGATCTCGCTATACCACGCCCCCCTCGCCAGAATTACATTTTTAGAATTTTTCTTTTCTTTTTTCAATAAAAAAGCTGTTCTTTAATGTCATTCACCTAACCTTTTGAGGCTCTTTTTTCTTAAGTATCGGTTTAGGCACCTGTACCGTTTTAAAGTATCGATTTGGCACCGGTATCGGAAAAAAAACAAATGATACCCAACCCTTGTCGTGAGTGTGTGTGCTTGTCTGTGCAGGTATGTCCGCGTCTCCTCTGCAGAAGCTTCGGCAGCACCGTCCTCTGGGCCGCACGCAGTCGGCTCCTCTTCCTCAGAGCGGTCAGCCTCCTCTTCCTCAGAGCGGTCAGCCTCCTCTTCCTCAGAGCGGTCAGCCTCCTCTTCCTCAGAGCGGTCAGGCTCTCCAGCAGCTCGTCGTCCAGCAGCAGCACCAGCAGTTCCTGGAGAAACACAAGCAGCACTTCCAGCAGATGCACATCAACAAGGTCAGAGACTCGTCACCCTCTTCCTATATCACAGATTTAATGGCTTTAATAGTTACAGTCGCGTGTGAGTCCGCTGGGAATCTGTGATTATCACTATCTTCTGCCGTTACAGTTCACATGGTTAGGAATCAGATATTTTACCAGCATGTGATGGCACAGATGAGGATCTGAGCTGCGTTTAAACTTCTGAGTTTCCCACTTAAAGCATTCTGTGACCCTGTATGGAGGGACCGCCGTCTGAAGCTCATGTGAAACCACCTGTGAAATCTGCGTTCTGCTGAACTTTAGTGATCCACTTGATCAGCTCATATAAGGTCAAAGTTTCATATCAGCAGAACAGGCTTGTTATATGTTGCTCTACAGCGTCGCTAGAGAGAGATTGTGTGCCGAATACAGATACTGGAGTGTGATTGGCTCTTACTGTGGATACGGAGGTAAACCGCACGGAGGTGTTCGTGACACTGAACATCAGTCTTTCGGCAGCTGGTCTCCGGCCGGAAGCTTCTACTAGAGTTGTCAAAAAAAAAATCACTAAAAAAGTTGTCAAGCCGGTACTGAAATTTAAAAATGTGACGATACCAGCATTTCCCTTTAGCATTTTGAGCGCTGTTGAGCAGATGCTCCCGGGAGTACCTGTGTAAGTGCTCGATGAAGACATGTTTTTGAAGCGTTGATAATTGTAGCCAATCACAGACAATATAGACTATATTGCCAAATGTTTTGGGACGTCTGCCTTTACATGTACATTAACTTTAATGGTATCCCATTCTTAATCCGTAGGGTTTAATATGGAGTTGTCCACCCTTTGCATCTATAACAGCTTCAACTCTTCTGGGAAGGCTTTCCACACGGTTAAGGAGTGTGTTTATGGGAATTTTTCTACCATTCTTCTAGAAGCACATTTGTGAGGTCAGACACTGATGTTGGACTAGAAGGCCTGGCTTTCAGTCTCCTCTCTAATTCATCCCAAAGCTGTTCTATCGGGTTGAGCTTTACTCCACTGCATCCCACACTTTACACCACTGCACCCCACTCTTTACACCACTGCACCCCACTCTTTACACCACTGCACCCCACTCTTTACACCACTGCACCCCACTCTTTACACCACTGCATCCCACGCTTTACTCCACTGCATCCCACGCTTTACTCCACTGCATCCCACTCTTTACACCACTGCATCCCACACTTTACTCCACTGCATCCCACTCTTTACACCACTGCATCCCACGCTTTACTCCACTGCATCCCACTCTTTACACCACTGCATCCCACACTTTACACCACTGCATCCCACACTTTACACCACTGCATCCCACACTTTACACCACTGCACCCCACTCTTTACACCACTGCACCCCACTCTTTACACCACTGCATCCCACACTTTACTCCACTGCATCCCACACTTTACACCACTGCATCCCACTCTTTACACCACTGCATCCCACTCTTTACACCACTGCACCCCACTCTTTACACCACTGCACCCCACTCTTTACACCACTGCACCCCACTCTTTACACCACTGCACCCCACTCTTTACACCACTGCACCCCACTCTTTACACCACTGCACCCCACTCTTTACACCACTGCATCCCACTCTTTACACCACTGCACCCCACTCTTTACACCACTGCATCTCACTCTTTACACCACTGCATCTCACTCTTTACACCACTGCATCCCACTCTTTACACCACTGCACCCCACTCTTTACACCACTGCATCCCACTCTTTACACCACTGCATCCCACACTTTACACCACTGCATCCCACTCTTTACACCACTGCATCCCACTCTTTACACCACTGCATCCCACTCTTTACACCACTGCATCCCACTCTTTACACCACTGCACCCCACTCTTTACACCACTGCATCCCACTCTTTACACCACTGCACCCCACTCTTTACACCACTGCACCCCACTCTTTACACCACTGCACCCCACTCTTTACACCACTGCATCCCACTCTTTACACCACTGCATCCCACTCTTTACACCACTGCACCCCACTCTTTACACCACTGCACCCCACTATTTACACCACTGCACCCCACTCTTTACACCACTGCATCCCACTCTTTACACCACTGCACCCCACTCTTTACACCACTGCACCCCACTCTTTACACCACTGCATCCCACTCTTTACACCACTGCACCCCACTCTTTACACCACTGCACCCCACTCTTTACACCACTGCACCCCACTCTTTACACCACTGCACCCCACTCTTTACACCACTGCACCCCACTCTTTACACCACTGCATCTCACTCTTTACACCACTGCATCCCACGCTTTACACCACTGCATCCCACTCTTTACACCACTGCACCCCACTCTTTACACCACTGCATCTCACTCTTTACACCACTGCACCCCACTCTTT
The DNA here is from genome assembly GCF_949152265.1 of Phoxinus phoxinus. Taxonomy (NCBI): domain Eukaryota; kingdom Metazoa; phylum Chordata; class Actinopteri; order Cypriniformes; family Leuciscidae; genus Phoxinus; species Phoxinus phoxinus. Next base: position 140,016 of record NC_136886.1, read on the forward strand.
ACACCACTGCACCCCACTCTTTACACCACTGCATCTCACTCTTTACACCACTGCATCCCACTCTTTACACCACTGCACCCCACTCTTTACACCACTGCATCTCACTCTTTACACCACTGCACCCCACTCTTTACACCACTGCACCCCACTCTTTACACCACTGCACCCCACTCTTTACACCACTGCACCCCACTCTTTACACCACTGCACCCCACTCTTTACACCACTGCACCCCACTCTTTACACCACTGCATCCCACTCTTTACACCACTGCATCCCACTCTTTACACCACTGCATCCCACTCTTTACACCACTGCATCCCACTCTTTACACCACTGCACCCCACTCTTTACACCACTGCATCCCACTCTTTACACCACTGCACCCCACTCTTTACACCACTGCATCCCACTCTTTACACCACTGCACCCCACTCTTTACACCACTGCACCCCACTCTTTACACCACTGCACCCCACTCTTTACTCCACTGCATCCCACACTTTACACCACTGCACCCCACTCTTTACACCACTGCATCCCACTCTTTACACCACTGCACCCCACTCTATACACCACTGCATCCCACACTTTACACCACTGCATCCCACTCTTTACACCACTGCATCCCACTCTTTACTCCACTGCACCCCACTCTTTACACCACTGCATCCCACTCTTTACACCACTGCATCCCACGCTTTACACCACTGCATCCCACACTTTACACCACTGCATCCCACTCTTTACACCACTGCACCCCACTCTTTTCTTTACTCCACTGCATCCCACACTTTACACCACTGCACCCCACTCTTTACACCACTGCATCCCACTCTTTACACCACTGCACCCCACTCTTTACACCACTGCACCCCACTCTTTACTCCACTGCATCCCACACTTTACACCACTGCACCCCACTCTTTACTCCACTGCATCCCACACTTTACACCACTGCACCCCACTCTTTACACCACTGCACCCCACTCTTTACACCACTGCACCCCACTCTATACACCACTGCATCCCACTCTTTACACCACTGCACCCCACACTTTACACCACTGTACCCCACTCTTTACTCCACTGCATCCCACACTTTACACCACTGCACCCCACTCTTTACACCACTGCACCCCACTCTTTACACCACTGCACCCCACTCTATACACCACTGCATCCCACTCTTTACACCACTGCATCCCACTCTTTACACCACTGCATCCCACACTTTACACCACTGCATCCCACTCTTTACACCACTGCACCCCACACTTTACACCACTGCACCCTACTCTATACACCACTGCATCCCACTCTTTACACCACTGCACCCCACACTTTACACCACTGTACCCCACTCTTTACTCCACTGCATCCCACACTTTACACCACTGCACCCCACTCTTTACACCACTGCACCCCACTCTTTACACCACTGCACCCCACTCTATACACCACTGCATCCCACTCTTTACACCACTGCATCCCACTCTTTACACCACTGCATCCCACACTTTACACCACTGCATCCCACTCTTTACACCACTGCACCCCACACTTTACACCACTGCACCCTACTCTATACACCACTGCACCCCACTCTATACACCACTGCATCCCACTCTTTACACCACTGCATCCCACTCTTTACACCACTGCATCCCACACTTTACACCACTGCATCCCACTCTTTACACCACTGCACCCCACTCTTTACACCACTGCACCCCACTCTATACACCACTGCATCCCACTCTTTACACCACTGCATCCCACTCTTTACACCACTGCATCCTACTACTGGTATCGTCACATCGTCACGCTGGCGGTGAAAGAGTAAATTGAATAAGTAGACAACGCTAACAACGCTGAGGTCAAGGGTCTAAGCCCTGGGAAACACACATACTGATAAATGTCTGTGCACTTCAGGTCACTGAATAAAACCGTTCTGGTCAAACACCCGAAAACGTGCAAGAAAACATGGTGAAAAAGTGGAAAATGGTAAAAAGTAGAGTGAAAGGTCATGGGATTGATTCCCAAGGAATTCATGAACCGATAACATCTGCACCTTTAATGCATTGCAAGTCACTGTGGATAAAAAGTATCTGCTGAACTCAATTCATTCAGTCTCCCGTGAAACACTGATGTATCTGTCCTGTGCTGGTGTGTGTGTGTTAGATGTTGGGTAAGCCGAGTGATCGGCAGCACCAGAGTCACCCGGAAGAGACGGAAGAAGAGCTGCGAGAGCAACTGGACGCCACACAGGCCGAAACACACATGAATATCTCCATTAAACAGGAATCTCCAGATCTCCCAGAGGAGCAGGAGCTGCTGTTCAAACAAGTGAGAGAAACACCTGAAGATGTGCGTTTGCTGTTTCTGTCGCCCTCTTGTGGTTGTTGTCAGTGCACATACCCATGTGTGTGTGTGTGTGTGTCAAGTCAAGTCAAGTCATCCTAATTTATATTGCGCTTTTAACAATGTAGATTGTTTCAAAGCGGCTTTACAGAAATAAACTGATCATTCAAGGTAACAGAGATTGTTTTGGCTTTATAGCGGTTCTTGAATAATGTTATTTTCCAGCTTAAGTTAGTTTTGATTGATTCACTTCCGTCGCAACGATCATAAGTTATTATTAGTTAGATAATTAGGGGCCGCTAAGATGACACCGTTCTCTCTACACAGACTTTAAACGCTAACCTGTGATAAACACTGATGGCGTTCACGTGCACATCAAAAATTTATTCTATAGTTATGTGCGTTTGAATATATGTGCGCATGTTTGTAATTTCCTACAAATCAAGCCTTGACAAACTACTTGTCTGGCTTTAAAATTTTGATACAGAATTGTATCACTTCGGGGTAGATACGCGAAACCGAAATTATCCGGACAACACTTTATCTGGCTAGTTGGCACTTCAGCACTGCACTGTCATCGGGCCCAGACGAAGGTCCTTCATCAGATCTGGATCCGGCAGGCTGCGGGAAAACCTCGGGATAAACAAAAGACACTAAAATTAGCGTAGATGCCATTCTTCTTATGATGTAATGAGTACATCAGGATTTATGGGATTTGTGTGTGTGTGTGTGTGTGTGTGTGTGTGTGTGTGTGTGTGTGTGTGTGTGAGAGCAGCAGGCCCTTCTGTTGGAGCAGCAGAGGATCCATCAGCTCAGGAACTACCAGGCGTCGATGGAGACATCAGGAGAGTCGGTGAGTTTCCCGGGACACCAGAAACTCTCCAGAACCCAATCCTCTCCGGCGTCTGCCGGCTTCATCAGCACACAGGACCACCCTTCCAGCACTCGCTTCACCACAGGTGTCTCTCTCTCTCTCTCTCTCTCTCTCTCTCTCTCTCTCTCAACCACAGGTGACTCTCTCTCTCCCCATCACAGGTGTCTCTCTCTCTCTCTCTCTCTCTCTCTCTCTCTACCACAGGTGACTCTCTCTCTCTCTCTCTCGCACTCTCTCTCTCTCTCTACCACAGGTGACTCTCTCTCTCTCTCTCCCCATCACAGATGTCTCTCCCTCTCTCTCTCGCTTCACCACAGGTGTCTCTCTCTCTCTCTCTTCACCATAGGTGTCTCTCTCCCTCTGTCTCTCGCTTCACCAGAGGTGCGTCACTCTACCTGACTCTCTCTCTCTCCCCCTCACATCTTCTCACAGCTGTAAAACAGAACACGGATCGCTAAACTTCTGAATGAAGGTTTCTGTGTGTGTATTTTCCTCAGGTCTGGTGTACGACTCTCTGATGCAGAAGCACCAGTGCATGTGTGGAAACACCTACACACACCCCGAACACGCCGGACGCATCCAGAGCATCTGGTCTCGGCTGCAGGAGACGGGTCTGCGCAACCAGTGTGAGGTGCGACTGCGACACACTCGTCACATGACTCCACCTGCGACACACTCGTCACACGACCCCACCTGCGTCACACTCCGTCACATGACCTCATCTGCGCCACACGACCCCACCTGCGTCACACTCGTCACACAACTCCACCTGCGACACACTCGTCACATGACTCTACCTGCGTCACACTCCGTCACGTGACCTCATCTGCGTCACACGACCCCACCTGCGTCACACGACCCCACCTGCGACACACTCGTCACATGACCCCACTTGCGTCACACTCGTCACATGACCTCATCTGCGCCACACGACCCCACCTGCAACACACTCGTCACACGACCCCACCTGCGTCACACTCCGTCACATGGCCTCATCTGCGTCACACGACCCCACCTGTGTCACACGACCCCACCTGCGACACACTCGTCACATGACTCTACCTGCGTCACACTCCGTCACATGACCTCATCTGCGTCACACGACCCCACCTGCGTCACACGACCCCACCTGCGACACACTCGTCACATGACCCCACTTGCGTCACACTCGTCACATGACCTCATCTGCGCCACACGACCCCACCTGCGTCACACTCCGTCACATGACCTCATCTGCGTCACACGACCCCACCTGCGTCACACGACCCCACCCGACCCCACCTGCGTCACACTCCGTCACATGACCTCATCTGCGCCACACGACCCCACCTGCAACATACTCGTCACACGACCCCACCTGCGTCACACTCCGTCACACAACTCCACCTGCGTCACACTCCGTCACACAACTCCACCTGCGTCACACTCCGTCACACAACTCCACCTGCAACACACTCGTCACACGACCCCACCTGCGTCACACTCCGTCACACAACTCCACCTGCGACACACTCGTCACATGACCCCACCTGCAACTCACTCGTCACATGACCCCACCTGCGACACACTCGTCACATGACCCCACCTGCAACTCACTCGTCACATGACCCCACCTGCGACACACGACTCCACCTGCATGACTCCATCTGCGTCAAATGAGCGTGTGGGCGGAGTCTCTCTCCAAGCACACTCGCAAACAAACGGATAATCAAATTAATAGTGTCAAATTAATACTGTCATACTATGTATGTTATCAGGAAATACTCTGATTAACATGGAAAAGATGCCTTTTATCTGGTTTATTGCATCACGTCTGGTTATGACATTGTTACAGTTTGAATGTTTTAATATGTTATTGACCATGTTGGATTATATGCCCTGAGCTGCAGTGCACTTCTCATGACCGTCAGCAGGTGGCGCTCTCATGCTCTACTGAATCTCTCTGTCTTTTATTTCCAGTGTATCCATGGAAGAAAAGCCACAGTAGAGGAACTGCAGACGGTTCACACTGAAGCTCATGTCATGCTGTATGGGATCAACCCATTCCGGCAGAAGCTAGACAGTAAGACCTTTCCCTCCTGTTCTTGACAGAATGAGATCTGTAGAGTCGAAGCGTCTGAGATCTGTAGAGTCGCAGCGTCTGAGATCTGTAGAGTCGCAGCGTCTGAGATCTGTAGAGTCGAAGCGTCTGAGATCTGTAGAGTCGAAGCGTCTGAGATCTTTAGAATGGAAGCGTCTGAGATCTGTAGAGTCGCAGCGTCTGAAATCTGTAGAGTCGAAGCGTCTGAGATCTTTAGAATGGAAGCGTCTGAGATCTGTAGAGTCGCAGCATCTGAGATCTGTAGAGTCGCAGCGTCTGAGATCTGTAGAGTCGCAGCGTCTGAGATCTGTAGAGTCGCAGCGTCTGAGATCTGTAGAGTCGCAGCGTCTGAGATCTGTAGAGTCGAAGCGTCTGAGATCTGTAGAGTCGAAGCGTCTGAGATCTGTAGAGTCGCAGCGTCTGAGATCTGTAGAGTCGCAGCGTCTGAGATCTGTAGAGTAGCAGCGTCTGAGATCTGTAGAGTAGCAGCGTCTGAGATCTGTAGAGTCGCAGCGTCTGAGATCTGTAGAGTCGCAGCGTCTGAGATCTTTAGAATGGAAGCGTCTGAGATCTGTAGAATGGAAGCGTCTGAGATCTGTAGAATCGAAGCGTCTGAGATCTGTAGAGTCGAAGCGTCTGAGATCTGTAGTCGCAGCGTCTGAGATCTGTAGTCGCAGCGTCTGAGATCTGTAGTCGCAGCGTCTGAGATCTGTAGAGTCGTAGCGTCTGAGATCTGTAGTCGCAGCGTCTGAGATCTGTAGAGTCGCAGCGTCTGAGATCTGTAGAGTCGCAGCGTCTGAGATCTGTAGAATGAAAGCGCCTGAGATCTGTAGAGTGGAAGCGTCTGAGATCTGTAGAGTCGCAGCGTCTGAGATCTGTAGAATGGAAGCGTCTGAGATCTGTAGAATCGAAGCGTCTGAGATCTGTAGAGTCGAAGCGTCTGAGATCTGTAGTCGCAGCGTCTGAGATCTGTAGTCGCAGCGTCTGAGATCTGTAGTGTCGTAGCGTCTGAGATCTGTAGTCGCAGCGTCTGAGATCTGTAGAGTCGCAGCGTCTGAGATCTGTAGAGTCGCAGCGTCTGAGATCTGTAGAGTCGCAGCGTCTGAGATCTGTAGAGTGGAAGCGTCTGAGATCTGTAGAGTCGCAGCGTCTGAGATCTGTAGAGTCGCAGCGTCTGAGATCTGTAGAGTCGCAGCGTCTGAGATCTGTAGAGTCGCAGCGTCTGAGATCTGTAGAGTCGCAGCGTCTGAGATCTGTAGAGTCGCAGCGTCTGAGATCTGTAGAGTCGCAGCGTCTGAGATCTGTAGAGTCGAAGCGTCTGAGATCTGTAGAGTCTCAGCGTCTGAGATCTGTAGAGTCGCAGCGTCTGAGATCTGTAGAGTCGTAGCGTCTGAGATCTGCAGAGTCGCAGCGTCTGAGATCTGCAGAGTCGCAGCGTCTGAGATCTGCAGAGTCGCAGCGTCTGAGATCTGTAGAGTCGCAGCGTCTGAGATCTGTAGAGTCGCAGCGTCTGAGATCTGTAGAGTCGCAGCGTCTGAGATCTGCAGAGTCGCAGCGTCTGAGATCTGCAGTCGCAGCGTCTGAGATCTGTAGAGTCGCAGCGTCTGAGATCTGTAGAGTCGTAGCGTCTGAGATCTGTAGAGTGGAAGCGTCTGAGATCTGTAGAGTCGCAGCGTCTGAGATCTGTAGAGTCGCAGCGTCTGAGATCTGTAGAGTCGTAGCGTCTGAGATCTGCAGAGTCGCAGCGTCTGAGATCCGTAGAGTCGTAGCGTCTGAGATCTGCAGAGTCGCAGCGTCTGAGATCTGTAGAGTCGCAGCATCTGAGATCTGTAGAGTCGCAGCGTCTGAGATCTGTAGAGTCGTAGCGTCTGAGATCTGCAGAGTCGTAGCGTCTGAGATCTGCAGAGTCGCAGCGTCTGAAATCTGTAGAGTGGAAGCGTCTGAGATCTGTAGAGTCGCAGCGTCTGAGATCTGTAGAGTCGAAGCGTCCGAGATCTGTAGAGTCGCAGCATCTGAGATCTGTAGAGTCGTAGCGTCTGAGATCTGTAGAGTCGAAGCGTCTGAGATCTGTAGATTCGAAGCGTCTGAGATCTGTAGAGTCGAAGCGTCTGAGATCTGTAGATTCGAAGCGTCTGAGATCTGTAGAGTCGAAGCGTCTGAGATCTGTAGATTCGCAGCGTCTGAGATCTGTAGAGTGGAAGCGTCTGAGATCTGTAGAGTCGCAGCGTCTGAGATCTGTAGAGTCGTAGCGTCTGAGATCTGTAGAGTCGCAGCGTCTGAGATCTGCAGAGTCGCAGCGTCTGAGATCTGCAGAGTCGCAGCGTCTGAGATCTGTAGAGTCGAAGCGTCTGAGATCTGTAGAGTCGTAGCGTCTGAGATCTGCAGAGTCGCAGCGTCTGAGATCTGTAGAGTCGCAGCGTCTGAGATCTGTAGAGTCGTAGCGTCTGAGATCTGCAGAATCGCAGCGTCTGAGATCTGTAGAGTCGCAGCGTCTGAGATCTGTAGAGTCGTAGCGTCTGAGATCTGTAGAGTGGAAGCGTCTGAGATCTGTAGATTCGAAGCGTCTGAGATCTGTAGAGTCGAAGCGTCTGAGATCTGTAGAATGGAAGCGCCTGAGATCTGTATAGTCGCAGCGTCTGAGATCTGTAGAGTCGCAGCGTCTGAGATCTGTAGAGTCGAAGCGTCTGAGATCTGTAGATTCGAAGCGTCTGAGATCTGTAGAGTCGCAGCGTCTGAGATCTGTAGAGTCGAAGCGTCTGAGATTTGTAGATTCGAAGCGTCTGAGATCTGTAGAGTCGAAGCGTCTGAGATCTGTATAGTCGCAGCGTCTGAGATCTGTAGAGTCGCAGCGTCTGAGATCTGTAGAGTCGCAGCGTCTGAGATCTGTAGAGTCGAAGCGTCCGAGATCTGTAGAGTCGAAGCGTCCGAGATCTGTAGAATGGAAGCGTCTGAGATCTGTAGAGTCGTAGCGTCTGAGATCTGTAGAGTGGAAGCGTCTGAGATCTGTAGAGTCGTAGCGTCTGAGATCTGTAGAGTGGAAGCGTCTGAGATCTGTAGAGTCGAAGCGTCTGAGATCTGTAGAGTCGAAGCGTCTGAGATCTGTAGAGTTGCAGCGTCTGAGATCTGTAGAGTCGCAGCGTCTGAGATCTGTAGAGTCGTAGCGTCTTAGATCTGCAGAGTCGCAGCGTCTGAGATCTGTAGAGTCGTAGCGTCTGAGATCTGCAGAGTCGCAGCGTCTGAGATCTGTAGAGTCGCAGCGTCTGAGATCTGTAGAGTCGCAGCGTCTGAGATCTGTAGAGTCGCAGCGTCTGAGATCTGTAGAGTCGCAGCGTCTGAGATCTGTAGAGTCGTAGCGTCTGAGATCTGTAGAGTCGCAGCGTCTGAGATCTGCAGAGTCGCAGCGTCTGAGATCTGCAGAGTCGCAGCGTCTGAGATCTGTAGAGTCGTAGCGTCTGAGATCTGCAGAGTCGTAGCGTCTGAGATCTGCAGAGTCGCAGCGTCTGAGATCTGTAGAGTCGCAGCGTCTGAGATCTGTAGAGTCGTATCTGTAGAGCGTCTGAGTCGTAGCGTCTGAGATCTGCAGAATCGCAGCGTCTGAGATCTGTAGAGTCGCAGCATCTGAGATCTGTAGAGTCGTAGCGTCTGAGATCTGTAGAGTGGAAGCATCTGAGATCTGTAGAGTCGCAGCGTCTGAGATCTGTAGAGTCGAAGCGTCTGAGATCTGCAGAGTCGAAGCGTCTGAGATCTGTAGAGTCGCAGCGTCTGAGATCTGTAGAGTCGCAGCGTCTGAGATCTGTAGAGTCGTAGCGTCTGAGATCTGTAGAGTGGAAGCGTCTGAGATCTGCAGAGTCGCAGCGTCTGAGATCTGTAGAGTCGCAGCGTCTGAGATCTGTAGAGTCGTAGCGTCTGAGATCTGCAGAATCGCAGCGTCTGAGATCTGTAGAGTCGCAGCGTCTGAGATCTGTAGAGTCGTAGCGTCTGAGATCTGTAGAGTGGAAGCATCTGAGATCTGTAGAGTCGTAGCGTCTGAGATCTGTAGAGTGGAAGCATCTGAGATCTGTAGAGTCGCAGCGTCTGAGATCTGTAGAGTCGAAGCGTCTGAGATCTGCAGAGTCGAAGCGTCTGAGATCTGTAGAGTCGCAGCGTCTGAGATCTGTAGAGTCGCAGCGTCTGAGATCTGTAGAGTCGTAGCGTCTGAGATCTGTAGAGTGGAAGCGTCTGAGATCTGTAGAGTCGCAGCGTCTGAGATCTGTAGAGTCGAAGCGTCCGAGATCCGTAGAGTCGCAGCGTCTGAGATCCGTAGAGTCGTAGCGTCTGAGATCCGTAGAGTCGAAGCGTCTGAGATCTGTAGAGTCGCAGCGTCTGAGATCTGTAGAGTCGCAGCGTCTGAGATTTGTAGAGTCGCAGCGTCTGAGATCTGTAGAGTCGCAGCGTCTGAGATCTGTAGAGTCGCAGCGTCTGAGATCTGTAGAGTCGAAGCGCCTGAGATCTGTAGAGACGCAGCGTCTGAGATCTGTAGAGTCGAAGCGTCTGAGATCTGTAGAGTCGAAGCGTCTGAGATCTGTAGAGTGGAAGCGTCTGAGATCTGTAGAGTCGCAGCGTCTGAGATCTGTAGAGTCGAAGCGTCCGAGATCTGTAGAGTCGAAGCGTCTGAGATCTGTAGAGTCGCAGCGTCTGAGATCTGTAGAGTCGCAGCGTCTGAGATCTGTCGAGTCGCAGCGTCTGAGATCTGTAGAGTCGCAGCGTCTGAGATCTGTAGAGTCGAAGCGTCTGAGATCTGTAGAGTCGCAGCGTCTGAGATCTGTAGAGTCGCAGCGTCTGAGATCTGTAGAGTCGCAGCGTCTGAGATCTGTAGAGTCGCAGCGTCTGAGATCTGTAGAGTGGAAGCGTCTGAGATCTGTAGAGTCGCAGCGTCTGAGATCTGTAGAGTCGCAGCGTCTGAGATCTGTAGAGTCGTAGCGTCTGAGATCTGTAGAGTCGCAGCGTCTGAGATCTGTCACTGAAGAGTCTCTCCTGTCTCAGGTTCGCTCATGTCCATGTTTGTCCGGTTGCCGTGTGGAGGGATCGGGGTGAGTAGAAACTAGAGCTCTGTCTTCAGAATCTCTTCATTTGAGCAGCACTAAAGAGGGTTTCTGTTTGTTTCTGGTGTGTGAAGGTGGACAGTGACACCGTGTGGAATGAAGTTCACTCGTCGAGCGCCGCACGTCTGGCTGCCGGTTCTGTGATCGAACTCGTCTTTAAAGTTGCCTCAGGAGAGCTGAAGGTGTGTGTGTGTGTGTCTGTGTGTGTTTGTGTGTGTGTTTGTGTGTCCTCAGGAGAGCTGAAGGTGTGTGTGTGTGTCTGTGTCCTCAGGAGAGCTGAATGTGTGTGTGTGTGTGTGTGTGTGTGTCCTCAGGAGAGCTGAAGGTGTGTTTTTGTGTGTCCGTGTGTGTGTGTGTGTGTGTGTGTGTGTGTGTGTGTGTGTGTGCGTGTGTGTGTGTGTGTGTGTGTGTGTGTGTGTGTGTGTGTGTGTGTGTGTTTTTGTTACGCGTTTTACGAAGAGTGTTTCTCTCCTCACTGCAGAACGGTTTTGCGGTGGTCCGGCCTCCAGGACATCACGCGGAGGAAAACACACCAATGTGAGACTGCGTGCGTGTGTGTGTGTGTGTCTCTTTCTGTCTGCCTTCCTTCATATCAATAACGCTGGTGCTCTCGTCCAATCACAGGGGCTTCTGTTACTTTAACTCTGTTGCCATAGCAGCGAAACTCCTACAGCAAAGACTCAATGTCAGCAAAATTCTGATTGTTGATTGGGTGAGTTCATCTAGAAAAATGACCTGGCATAAAGATAATATTTTCTTTTCTCTGTGTTTAACATTGAATGTTTCTTGTTAAACTCCATCAGGACGTTCACCATGGCAACGGGACTCAGCAAGCGTTCTACGACGACCCCAGCGTTCTCTACATCTCACTTCATCGCTACGACGATGGGAACTTCTTCCCGGGCAGCGGCGCTCCCGAAGAGGTACAGACTGTGTGTGTGTGTGTGTGTGTGTGTGTGTGTGTGTGTGTGTGTGTGTGTGTGTGATTGTACGGGCCAGTGGATTGTGGGAAGGGTTTTCTCACTCTGCCCTCTACAGGTGGGAAGTGGAGCAGGAGTCGGTTTCAATGTGAACGTGGCGTTTACTGGAGGCCTGGAGCCGCCGATGGGAGACGCTGAATATCTCACTGCATTCAGGTACCAGAATCTCTCACACACACACTCTTTATCCGCATCACACACACACTCACACTCTCACACACACACACTCTTTATCCGCATCACACACACACTCTCACACACACACTCACTCACACACACACCCACACTCTCACACACAGTTTGCTCTGCTCATGAGTGAGTGTGTGTGTGTGTGTGTGTGTGTGTGTGTGTGTATGTGTGTATGTGTGTGTGTGTGTGTGTGTGTGTGTGTGTGTGTGTGTGTGTGTGTGTGTGTGTGTGTGTCAGGACAGTGGTGATTCCGATCGCGGGTGAGTTTGCTCTGCTCATTAGTGTGTGTGTGTGTGTGTGTCAGGACGGTGGTGATGCCGATCGCGGGTGAGTTCGCTCCGGATCTGGTGCTGGTGTCTGCAGGGTTTGACGCAGTGGAGGGTCACCCGCCGCCGCTGGGAGGATACACACTCTCCTCCAGATGTAAGCGCCGCTAGCCCTTACTGCTATATTCATCATCTGGGCGTTTCAGTAAAAGCCAACATCGCTTTGCTCCAGGTTTAGGTCACCTGACCCAGCAGCTGATGGGATTGGCCGGGGGCCGCGTGGTCCTGGCGCTGGAGGGGGGTCACGACCTCAGGGCCATATGTGACGCGTCGGAGGCCTGCGTCTCAGCGCTCCTGGGAATAGAGGTAGAGATGACCTTGTAAGCTTTCATTTGCATGAGGCTGATTCTTGTTACAGGCAGATTTGTGTTTTTGATCGTGTGTGTGTGTGTGTGTGTGTGTGTGTGACAGCTGGAGCCGTTTCCTGCAGGCATCCTGAAGCAGAGACCCAACGAGAACGCCGTCAGGTCCATAGAGAAAGTTCTAGAAAGTCACAGTGAGTCTCAAGTCTTCACAAATAATCCTTTACTTCTGTCTAATGTCTGATCCATGAATCATCTTCATCTCGGTGTCAAATATCATCTGCACATTACTGTACTTACAGTCTACAGGGCAGTTTGACAGGAGACATATATAGACGCCTTCAGGCGCGCGGGAAGTCATTTTCGACAGGGGGTGCTGGCGGCGGGGTGGGGATACTGACACACAATCAAAGACAGTAGTACAGTTTATTCCCCGTGCTATACAGTTCTGCAGGCAGGGGCTTTTGTTTATAAAACAGGGTGGGTCGTTAGGCAGCTTAGGGGGGTTCGGGGGCATGTTCCCCCGAGAAATTTTGGATTTCTCGGACCTACATATGTGCATTTTAAGGTGTTTGAAGGCCAACAAATTGGAATACAATTGAAGCAAATAATGAATAAAAATACGTTTATTTGTATTATGTACAAACTTTTGTTTCGTCATGTTTTCATAGCTCAATAGCGTTTCGGTGTGCTCAGATGTGCGCGCGCTGCAGTCGCTAGGAAACATGCACAGACGCGCGCGGACATGGATTTCTGTCGCGCAGGAATGTTTATTTTAAAACAACCACAAGTAGATTAAGTGTTCATAAACCGCATAACGGCCAAAAAAAGGCCTAAGTGCCACAAAGTAACAGACTATGCAAATCTTTCTTATCCGAGGGACATTCTTAAACGCTTAACGATCCGGGCCTGCATGGCGGCAGGAAAAAGACGCAGAGATGTAAGACAACGTGTCTCTACCTTACGATGATTTCGGTACACCAAAGGTAACGGGAAGTTCGCCGGCGGGAACTACAGTAGCTTGTCCTGCTCGTAGTAGTTGCACAACTTGTGTGTGGGCCGAGAGTGTGAGTGCTGCGTAGGCGCGTCAAGGCACATCTGATTGGCTAATACTACACACTGAAGATAAATTAAATAATTTTTAATTAAATAATAACTAAAATGATCCATCTCTTTATCCCACACACCAAACGTGACATACAAAATGTCGTGGAACAGAAACAACAACCAGAAATATTTATAAGCTATCATTTTATTGTCATCACAGTTTGCCAAAGGGGGTGCTGCAGCACCTGCAGCACCCCTAGGTCCCGCGTCCATGGACGCCTTTATCCAGAGCGAGCTGCACATTATCAGAACCCTGGGAATCGAACCCACGCTGAACCGTTCCTACAGCAACAGAGCAAAGCTAAAACTTAACTTGTTAACCTTTGCATGATTCGTCACACGAACGACTGTTTGTTGAGAAAAACACCTAATGTGTAATTGTGTCCGAACAGCTCAGATGACAGTGACATTAATGCTAACGATTATAAGCGCTTTGACACAATGATGAAATGCCTCCAGAATATTCCTCTCTCCATAGACTTGGACTGGAAGAATTAAAAATGAAAATTAGCCCATGATTTACTCGTCCTCAAGTCATCCTCGGTGTTTATGACATTCTTCTTTCAGACGAACACAATCAGAGTTATATAAAAAAATGTCCTGGCTCTTCCAAGCTTTATAATGGCAGTTTCTGTTTTGAAGTCCATAAAAGTGCATCCATCCATCATAAAAGTGCATCTATCCATCATAAAAGTGCATCCGTCCATCATAAAAGTGCATCTATCCATCATAAAAGTGCATCCGTCCATCATAAAAGTGCATCTATCCATCATAAAAGTGCATCCGTCCATCATAAAAGTGCATCTGTCCATCATAAAAGTGCATCTGTCCATCATAAAAGTGCATCTATCCATCATAAAAGTGCATCCGTCCATCATAAAAGTGCATCTGTCCATCATAAAAGTGCATCTATCCATCATAAAAGTGCATCCGTCCATCATAAAAGTGCATCTGTCCATCATAAAAGTGCATCTATCCATCATAAAAGTGCATCTGTCCATCATTAAAGTGCATCTGTCCATCATAAAAGTGCATCTGTCCATCATAAAAGTGCATCTATCCATCATAAAAGTGCATCTGTCCATCATAAAAGTGCATCTGTCCATCATAAAAGTGCATCTGTCCATCATAAAAGTGCATGATGTATGGACGAACGCAGAAGCGCAGAGGATCGAGCACAACACTGTCACGAAATTAGAGAACGAGAATCTTTAAAGAGAAATGTGGGAGGAGCTTGAGTTTGTTGCCCAGCGCTGTGTGTTTGAACCGCGAGAGCCTCAAAGCTTACGCTACTCCAACATCTACGTCACACATCGTCACTCGTGGCGTACATCGATGCGTACGGCCGTCTGCCGGAAGATAGTTATTTTAGTCAATAAAGTTTTCAATATAAGGATATTTTTACACGAACGCGTCGCTAGATGAACTATCCCTCTTAACCGCCGCTGACGACCCGCCGCTGACGACCCACCGCTGACGACCCGCCGCTGACGACCCGCCGCTGACGACCCACCGCTGACGACCCGTACGGTTGACGACCCGCCGCTGACGACCCGCCGCTGACGACCCGTACGGTTGACGACCCGCCGCTGACGACCCGCCGCTGACGACCCGTACGGTTGACGACCCGCCGCTGACGACCCACCGCTGACGACCCGTACGGTTGACGACCCGCCGCTGACGACCCGCCGCTGACGACCCGTACGGTTGACGACCCGCCGCTGACGGATGTGTGTGTGTGTGTGTGTGTGTAGGTCAGTACTGGAGGTGTGTCCAGCGCTCGGCGTCAGGAGTCGGCCTGTCTCTGCTAGAGGCTCAGAGAGGCGACTCTGAAGAGAACGAGACGGTGACGGCGATGGCTTCTCTATCTGTGGCGGCCATGGAGAAAAGGTACAAGTGTTTCCCTCCTTCATTCTTCATCCCTCCTTCTTTCTTCCTCTCACAGCATCTGTTGTGTTTCAGAGCGGAGGACGAGCCCATGGAAGAGGAGCCGCCGATGTAGAGACGAGAGTTTGACCTCGAGTTCTTCTGCGTCCTTGCTGAGAGAGTCAGGGCACAACGGCTAATTGTTAGCGCTGTAGCCCGCTAGCACTGTGGCCCCAATGCAACGCCTTCAAGCTCAAGTCACTGGAGAATGTTTTGGGAGATTTCTGTCTTATTGGCTTGAGATGTCGAGGGCCGTTTGAACCGGCCAGCAGGACATTCTGACAGAAAGAGGGAAACAAGGGTCCGATGAACCACAGGAACCCGCTGTTGTTGAGCGAGACACTAGCGAGCGAGACACTAGCGAGCGTCACAAGCTCTACAGCGTTTCAGCGCGACTCGTCTGCGCCATTTTACTGAAGCTTCTCCGAGAGCGAGTGCCTTTACGACCGCGTGGAGATACGAATGAATTCTGAGGACATTTTGCCTTAAGTCTGTGAAGTCACGAACACATTACCCACAGTTCCAGTTTCCTGTATGGAGAAGAGAACACTTTTCAGCACGTTTACTTGGACAGCGGTTCATGCTTCTGTCGTCTAGCGCTGACTCTCTTGTCTTCTGAACTAGCGCTGACTCTCTTGTCTTCTGAACTAGCAAAGACTCTCTTGTCTTCTGAACTAGCGCTGACTCTCTTGTCTTCTGAACTAGCGCTGACTCTCTTGTCTTCTGAACTAGCAAAGACTCTCTTGTCTTCTGAACTAGCGATGACTCTCTTGTCTTCTGAACTAGCGCTGACTCTCTTGTCTTCTGAACTAGCGCTGACTCTCTTGTCTTCTGAACTAGCAAAGACTCTCTTGTCTTCTGAACTAGCAAAGACTCTCTTGTCTTCTGAACTAGCAAAGACTCTCTTGTCTTCTGAACTAGCAAAGACTCTCTTGTCTTCTGGACTAGCGCTGACTCTCTTGTCTTCTGAACTAGCGCTGACTCTCTTGTCTTCTGAACTAGCGCTGACTCTCTTGTCTTCTGAACTAGCGCTGACTCTCTTGTCTTCTGAACTAGCGCTGACTCTCTTGTCTTCTGAACTAGCGCTGACTCTCTTGTCTTCTGAACTAGTAAAGACTCTCTTGTCTTCTGAACTAGCGATGACTCTCTTGTCTTCTGAACTAGTAAAGACTCTCTTGTCTTCTGAACTAGCGCTGACTCTCTTGTCTTCTGAACTAGCAAAGACTCTCTTGTCTTCTGGACTAGCGCTGACTCTCTTGTCTTCTGAACTAGCGCTGACTCTCTTGTCTTCTGAACTAGCAAAGACTCTCTTGTCTTCTGAACTAGCGATGACTCTCTTGTCTTCTGAACTAGCGCTGACTCTCTTGTCTTCTGAACTAGCGCTGACTCTCTTGTCTTCTGAACTAGCGCTGACTCTCTTGTCTTCTGAACTAGCGCTGACTCTCTTGTCTTCTGAACTAGCGCTGACTCTCTTGTCTTCTGAACTAGCGCTGACTCTCTTGTCTTCTGAACTAGCGCTGACTCTCTTGTCTTCTGAACTAGCGCTGACTCTCTTGTCTTCTGAACTAGCGCTGACTCTCTTGTCTTCTGAACTAGCGCTGACTCTCTTGTCTTCTGAACTAGCGCTGACTCTCTTGTCTTCTGAACTAGCGCTGACTCTCTTGTCTTCTGAACTAGCGCTGACTCTCTCGTCTTCTGAACTAGCACTGACTCTCTTGTCTTCTGGACTAGCAAAGACTCTCTTGTCTTCTGAACTAGCGCTGACTCTCTTGTCTTCTGGACTAGCAAAGACTCTCTTGTCTTCTGGACTAGCAAAGACTCTCTTGTCTTCTGAACTAGCGCTGACTCTCTTGTCTTCTGGACTAGCGCTGACTCTCTGAACTAGCGCTGACTCTCTTGTCTTCTGGACTAGCAAAGACTCTCTTGTCTTCTGAACTAGCGCTGACTCTCTTGTCTTCTGAACTAGCGCTGACTCTCTTGTCTTCTGAACTAGCGCTGACTCTCTTGTCTTCTGAACTAGCGCTGACTCTCTTGTCTTCTGAACTAGCGCTGACTCTCTTGTCTTCTGAACTAGCGCTGACTCTCTTGTCTTCTGAACTAGCGCTGACTCTCTTGTCTTCTGAACTAGCGCTGACTCTCTTGTCTTCTGAACTAGCGCTGACTCTCTTGTCTTCTGAACTAGCGCTGACTCTCTTGTCTTCTGAACTAGCGCTGACTCTCTTGTCTTCTGAACTAGCGCTGACTCTCTCGTCTTCTGAACTAGCACTGACTCTCTTGTCTTCTGGACTAGCAAAGACTCTCTTGTCTTCTGAACTAGCGCTGACTCTCTTGTCTTCTGGACTAGCAAAGACTCTCTTGTCTTCTGGACTAGCAAAGACTCTCTTGTCTTCTGAACTAGCGCTGACTCTCTTGTCTTCTGAACTAGCGCTGACTCTCTCGTCTTCTGAACTAGCACTGACTCTCTTGTCTTCTGGACTAGCAAAGACTCTCTTGTCTTCTGAACTAGCGCTGACTCTCTTGTCTTCTGGACTAGCAAAGACTCTCTTGTCTTCTGAACTAGCAAAGACTCTCTTGTCTTCTGAACTAGCGCTGACTCTCTTGTCTTCTGAACTAGCGCTGACTCTCTTGTCTTCTGAACTAGCAAAGACTCTCTTGTCTTCTGGACTAGCAAAGACTCTCTTGTCTTCTGAACTAGCGCTGACTCTCTTGTCTTCTGAACTAGCGCTGACTCTCTTGTCTTCTGAACTAGCGATGACTCTCTTGTCTTCTGAACTAGCACTGCTGTGAGAGACGCTTCAGAACCGATGGCGTCGGTTAGCAGCGGCTCGACGTCACGCAGCCGAATCCAGGCGTTGGGTTTCACAGTTTTTTTACCTGCATGTGCATTACAGGAAAAAGCTACTAAACTGGAGAACAGAATTCCTGTCCAAAGCGCGAGTTTGCATCCAGTCTAGAGAATACCGTGTCCCAGATCAGCTTGTGTTCGTAACCTCTTCCGCTGTCCTGACGACGTTGGGAACCCCCGAGCATGAGGCGGGATTGCTACAATATTATGCATGTGATGTTGATCTTTTCTGCCTTCCAGAGCGTCACTCTGTGTGTCTCAACCGTTTAATCTCCAAAAGTCAGTTCGTCTTACGAGTTTTTTTAGTTCAGTTACTGGTTATTTTGTAGGTTTTAGCTATTAATCCCATTCCTGCTTTATACAGTTTTTCTTCATTCAGAATATTTGTACCTTACCCTCATTGTTATTTGCTGGTGGATTTTAGTTCCATGCGTTGCTTGCGGCTCCATGTTCTGCGAGCTACATGAAGACTTTATGAGCGCTCCATGGTTTACAAGCATCATCACAGACTGTGGAGTTCTACGTTCTGTTCATAGTAGATTTGTATAAAGGAAATCTAAATACAGTATATGAATATGAAGAGCTGTCATCACCTTTGTGTGCATGGATGTTATATTTTGTAAGCAGCTAATGCTGGTCTCAAATATACGAAACCTTGTTTTTTATGATGATTTAGAAGTGTATAACAATCTCAGTCAGTGGAACTAACCTGGTAAACGCACTTGATGGTCAGTGATTTATTAACCCGTTGTTTTTTTAATGTATTTTAGAGTTAGACAGTATGTCTATGACAGTAATTGGAATAAAAAAAACATTAATTCAAAGCATTTTGATTTGTTTCCATCTTTTAAAACAGCATCTCAAGCCAAAGATCTGTAATACACATGGTTTGTTTAATTGTACTTTCACTAAATGCTAAAACTGTGTTAGTTTTGAATGATGTTGAAGAAGATAAATATATGATCATAGTTCCTGACCTGCAGCAACACGTGTTCGGTGAGAGGCGACACGCGTCCCTGTTCTCGTCCTCAATGCGACGCGACTCTTCTCCTCGGTTTCATCCGTCGATGAGCAGAAAACACCAACGTCTCGTTTCCTGATGATGGAAAACACAAAGTATTGGTAACTTCCATTTCAAGTGGATTGAACATATAATGAAGTTGTGCACTGCAAAAAATGATTTTCTTACTTAGTATTTTTGTTTTGTTTCCAGTCCAAATATCTAAAAATGATTAAATCAAGGAGCATTTTCTAGAGAAGTAAAATGACATAAGAAATTCTATTTTGTTTTAAGATAAAAAGAAAGTAATTTAAGTAATTTTTGCTTAAAACGAGCAAAATTATCTGCCAATGGGGTAAGCATAAAAATCTGAATTCGAATAGAAAACAAGAAAAAAAATCTTAATTCAAATGGAAACCAAGAATTTTTTTCTTACCCCATTGGCAGATAATTTTGCTCGTTTTAAGCAAAAATTACTTAAATTACTTTATTTTTATCTTAAAACAAAATAGAATTTCTTATGTCATTTTACTTCTCTAGTAAACACTTCTTGGTTTAAGAATTTTTAGATATTTGGACTGGAAACAAAACAAAAATACTAACTAAGAAAGTATTTTTTGCAGTGTGACAATGTTAATGTGATTAATTGTGTTGCTTTAACAAATTTGTATTAAATTGACCAAGCTTTTTTCACGAGGGGACTCATTTAGAAGAAACGTATATTTCACAGAATTAACAGTCGATTTCTGATGGTCAGGGGCCGTATTCACAAAGAATTGTATCTTAACACTAGGAGTACTCCTAAATCGCACTAAAAGATTTTAGCTAGGAGTGTTCTCTTAAAAGTTATTCACAACGCCTTTCAGACCTACTCTTAGTAAGGAAAAATGACAACTCCTAAACTAAGAGTGAGTCTTCGTTGCTATAGATGACGTCAATTCTCATGCACGAGCTTCCTCGCAATCATCACGGTGATTGGTTGTTAGATGACAGGGCCATCATGCGAACCAACACAGACGCACCAAATCATGGAATTACGACATCTAAATATGTCTGTGTCCTACACAAAATAATAATAGTAATGTCATCGAAATGCATATATAATGACATGTTTGTGCAGGCCCCAGTGAAGTGTAATTCTAAAAAGGCAGAGAGAGAGAGAAAAGTTGTGAATTCAATTAAATTAAATCAAGGTAGCCTAATACCCTAATGAAAACCGCCACTTGCCTAATAATGAAAAATGACACTTGCATTAACACTTGCTTGTTAATTGACATCCTATTAGCCTAAATAGACTACTTAAAGCAAGGAAATGTTGCTCCTATTGAAGTAATGTAATAGTTGAATGACGGTAGATTATGAACTCGCCAAAACGGAAAAGAAAGCCCAACTGCACGCATGATTAGTCACTGCTGCTGGCCCAGTTGGTGCTGGAAAAAAGCAAAAACGTAATAAAAGGGAAATTCGGCACTGGGATACGGATACAACATCGAGAATTGTGAAGTTTGCATCGAACACAATCTGGGTATTGAGTGGGTTTTCTTTCTATTCACAAACATGTCCTCATCCTGACGTGGTGCATTATTTTAATATGTGTCCCGTCTATAGCACCGACCACTCCGGGCACACCGGCAATATCCATAAAGCTGGCTTTGTTTCTTTGGAGTTGGCGAATGTCCAAAGGAAAACTTTGTCGAAAAAGAACTGTCGAATAATATGGGGTCTACAGAGTGTATTACACAATTGCATTTTCCCCGTTGCCAGGTAGCGAAGTGTTATCATACATTTAAATTCGGCATTGATTGGGTTGTTGCGATTAGTTGGCGCTGTTATTGCATCCCTCACAAGATCCACAAAAAATCCATCTTTGTAATAACTCCGTGTCATTGAGTGTCTCCAATACACTGCGTCGCGCAGCGATTTTAATATCCTTTGTGAATAGGTCTTAGTGAGTTAGGAGTCCTCTCGACTTATTTTAAGCTGTCCCAGACTTAGGTGCTACTTTTAGGGCTAAAATGCTTCGTGAATTACTCTTAGTGAAAAAAATTAGGAGTCCTAAAGTTAGGAGTGACACGCCCGTTATTTTTAGGAGTTGCTCCTAAATTCGCCTGTTAGGAGCTACTTTTAGCCTTAAAATTCTTTGTGAATACGGCCCCTGATTCACAAGCTCTGGTATCTTCAACTGTGGAGAGATATGTTCATCAGATCGGTTCATGACCACAGAAAAGAAGGCATTGGATAATTCCACATCTATTACCCATAAAACTGAAGGTTTGTCAGATAAAGGAGACGTCATGATCGAACAACTATTACTATACAAGCCGTTTCTTTAAGCATTTGTTCACGCACAAAAATTAAAATGATGTCATTATTTTCTCACTCTCACGTCGTTCCAATCCCGCGAGACCTTCGTTCATCTTTGGAACACAGATTAAGAAATCTCGATGTCAGCCGGAAGCGCCGAGTGTGTTTACAACATGACAAATGGGATTTTTCTGAAATCTGTAGAATGATATAAATTCATTCACAACTACAATATATTCAACATTATAAAAATCATTCATTGCATTTGTACAGTGTCTGCTCTCTCTGTTGAGTTTTAATGGGGTGACGTTTCATAATGTGCGTTTATAGCTTACAAGTTCTTATAGGACAAGTTCGGTATTTTACACTTAAAGCCGTTTTCAGATCGTTTCTGATGAAATAGAACGGTTAAGATTGAGATTTGGACACATGCTGCTGGCCCGAGAGTTTTTTTATCTGACCCATCTGAAAATAAAGTCCATGAATTCGATGTAAAAAAGACGGGCATGAACTCTAGAGTTTTCTAGAATTAATTTATGAAATCTTGTAGCTTGAAATTGTGACGTCTGTGATGTGGAATGATTGCCAGACTGTTTAGATTGCTGCGTTTGGATTTGGATAACAGAATATTAAACTTACAGCGTGTGTGTGTGTGTGTGTCTCGATCATACGACGGCCGATCACTGGATATGCAGCCGATGGCATTAGATGAATTAATAAAATGGATGCTGAAAGTGAAAATGAAGCGTGACACCCATGCATGTGCACACACACACACACACACACACACACACACACACACACACACACACACACACACACACACACACACACACACACACACACACACACACACACACACACGCACGCACGCACGCACACAGCGCAGCTCCTAGCAACAGCACACACTTCAGTCGCAGCATGTGTGTTATAGTGAGACTCCATCAGTGTTGCTGAGTTTATAGCTCCGCATTCTTTACTGAAGCATTTACACATCTAGCAGTTTAGATATTTTAATAAGAAATCAATAACACACATCTTAGACATGATGACGCAGTTACTGAACGGGTGTTTGCTAGAGAGCGAACAGAAGTGACAGAAGGATAGAGCCTCGCACACACACACACACACACACACACTGAAGCTTTATTAGAGGCTTTCTTCAAGGCCGTTACTGGAGTTTTCAGGCAGCATTAAAACACAGACGGAATCCTCTCATTCACACCGGATATATTCAGGCTTTAGTCTAGGGTTAGGGTCAGGGTCAGGGTCAGGGTCAGGGTCAGGGTCAGGGTCAGGGTTAGGGTCAGGGTCAGGGTTAGGGTCAGGGTTAGGGTGTCAGTGGAGAAGAATAAAAGACTGACCCAAACCCTGACTATCTCAGAAAACTGTTGAAACTATTCACATTCACTTCATATATTCATCATATATTTCATATCTGTCATACATCTGTCCTGATGAAGTCTGCACTGACAGACCGAGATCTTCATCAGGAATCACTCTCAGCTTCAGTTTCAGAAAGAGCGAAACGCTTCCAGCATCGCTGAGATTAAACTGAGATGAACAACAAATGATCATTCATTTGTTTCATTTATATTTTCTGGGACCTCAAAGCGCTTCAGATAGAATCTCCTCAACCAGCAGCAGCATCACCACTCACACACACACACACACCACAGGGTGAGCGCCCCCTGCTGGCCTCACTAACACCTCTACCAGCAGTGTGTGTGTGTGTGTGTGTGTGTGTGTGTGTGTGTGTGTGTGTGTGTGTGTGTCTGTGTGTGTGTCTGTGTGTGTGTCTGTGTGTGTGTCTGTGTGTGTGTGTGTGGTGTGAGTGAGTGTATGTGTGTGTGTGTGTGTCTGTGTCTGTGTGTGTGTGTGTGTGTGTGTGTGTGTGTGTGTGTGTGTGTGTGTGTGTGTGTGTGTGTGTGTGAGTGTGTGTGAGTGTGTGTGTGTGTGTGTCAGAGCATTACAGGTGAAGCTGAGCGCCGGGCCAAGCTGCTAATTAATAATACGCTGAAAAACAGCTTTTACCCACTCACCCATTCCCCCCAACACTGCAAACTGCCCTCTGATCCACCCCACCTTACACACACACACACACACACACACACAACTAAGAACCTAGCTCTGCAGACTTTGATTCTTCATGTTTATGGCATATATGCACAAACACTTACTTTTGCACATTTTTATTTATGCCTTTGTCGTTTGTCACTTGTTGTTGATGTTGTAGGGTTTAACACTAGAAGACCCAGAGTTTTGTACCCCTCTTTTAGCCAAGTGGATGCTAACTGGCCAGTCTTTTGGCTATCATTAGCATCAATTCATGTGTAAATGTGGTCATTACCTGAGCAATCTGCAGGGGGGTTGGGGGTGTGTGTGTGAATGGTTGCTGGTGGCATGTTTGTATGTGTGGGAGAGGGAGGGCTGCTAAAAGCAGAGAACTTGATTGACCATGTCTCACATTGGCATGTAGGGTCTTGCCCAGGTGTAAACAGGTATGAATTAGCACATCTAATTGCATGCAGTTTGCTCTCAAATGAGAGCAAAGACTGATAAGTTTGCTGCAATTTCCAGTGTGTGGGGATCATTTGTCACCAATTGCATCACGTCCTACAACCCTGGTCTACATATCACCGTTGATGAACAGCTTTTCCCGTCAAAGACTCGCTGCTGTTTCCTGCAGTATATTGCAACTAAACCTGACAAGCTTGGGATCAAGTTTTGGGTGGCTTGCGACCTAAATCCAAGTACATTTGTAATGTCCTCCCATATCTTGGCAAGCACCCTAGTCGTCCCAGTGGAGAAAGACTGTCTGAAAATGTAGTGATGAGGCTGATGGAACCATTCCTAGACAAGGGCAGAAATGTTACCACGGACAATTTCTTCACATCGCTGTCACTTGCGCATAAACTTCTTAGCCGGAAAACCACCATCCTCGGCACATTCAACAAGATTCGGCGGGAAATCCCTCAATCCGCTAGACACACAGATCGCAATGAATTCACCACTAAGGTATGTTGCAGGTCTTTTGTGGTTCTATGTTTATGTGTTTCTAATTTTTAGAATCAACACCGCCAAGTGTGTCATTTTGTGTAAAAGTGCTATGAAAATAACAATTTATCTTATTCATTAGGTGTTTTCAACCACTGCTGCTACGCTGACGGCGTATGCGCCCAAACGGAAGACCGTCTACATTCTTAGCAGCATGCACAGCGTGATTCAGACTGAAAATACCACCAAAAGGAAGCCAAACACTATCACCCTTTACAACACCACAAAGTGCGGCGTGGATGTGATGGACCAGATGGTGCGGGAGTACACTGTCCGCACAGGGACACGGCGCTGGCCAGTTGCCATGATCTATAACATGATTGACATGGCAGCACTGAATGCACATGTGCTGTATCAAGCATGCACCGGAAGGCAGGAAAGACGGGTGGACTTCCTGCTGGAGCTTGCAAGAGAGTTGGCTATCTCTCATATGTGTGCGAAGAAGGCAAGAAAAGAACAATTGCTTCGGACACAACCCTCCACACCTAGCCCTGGAAAAAGAGCCATGTGTCAGGTCAAACACCAATGCAAGAACAATCATGCCACTGTG
>NC_136886.1:170000-177500 GCF_949152265.1 Phoxinus phoxinus
GATTGATTCACTTCCGTCGACAGGATAATTTGTTATTAAATTAGCGGCCACTAAGACGACACCGTTCTCTCTACACAGAGTTTAAACTGAACGTGTGAGAAACACTGATGACGCTCACGTGCGCATTAATAATTAACTCTATAGTTTGAATATATGTGCGCAGGTTTGTAATTCCCTACAAACCATGCCTAAACAAAATACTTGCCTATAAATTGACATACAGATTTTATTTTATCACTTCAGGGTAGTACGCGAACTGAATTTTCCACAACGCTTTATCTGTAGAGTGGTACAGGGATCCTCCATAGGGAGAGGCTAGTTGGCACTTCAGCGCTGCGTTGTCATCGGGGCCAGGCGAAGGGCCTTCGAGAGGAGAGGTCAAACCAGCAGTGGATTCACAGCAAGTCACACTAGCGACATCCATAGATCCTGATCAGTTTCATGACCGTCACCAGATATTGCATTTAGATGAAACATAACAACAGGAAACTCTGTAAACTTGTTTGTATCAGCAGAAAGCAGCTCAAACGCAACCGTATGATGCTAAGATGCTCTAGTTGCCTGGCGACACAGAGGGGCGAGCTTCTCCAGACCGTTCTGAAACTCGACCTTCATGAGCTGCTCTTTCTGAACTCAACAGGTCTGGTTTCTGCTCTTTCTGAACTCAACAGGTCTGGTTTGTGCTCTTTCTGAACTCAACAGGTCTGGTTTCTGCTCTCTCTGAACTCAAAAGGTCTGGTTTCTGCTCTTTCTGAACTCAACAGGTCTGGTTTGTGCTCTCTCTGAACTCAACAGGTCTGGTTTCTGCTCTTTCTGAACTCAACAGGTCTGGTTTCTGCTCTTTCTGAACTCAACAGGTCTGGTTTGTACTCTCTCTGAAATCAACAGGTCTGGTTTCTGCTCTTTCTGAACTCAACAGGTCTGGTTTGTACTCTCTCTGAACTCAACAGGTCTGGTTTGTACTCTCTCTGAACTCAACAGGTCTGGTTTGTACTCTCTCTGAACTCAACAGGGCTGGTTTCTGCTCTCTCTGAACTCAACAGGTCTGGTTTCTGCTCTTTCTGAACTCAACAGGTCTGGTTTGTGCTCTCTCTGAACTCAACAGGTCTGGTTTGTACTCTCTCTGAACTCAACAGGTCTGGTTTGTACTCCCTCTGAACTCAACAGGGCTGGTTTCTGCTCTCTCTGAACTCAACAGGTCTGGTTTCTGCTCTTTCTGAACTCAACAGGTCTGGTTTGTGCTCTTTCTGAACTCAACAGGTCTGGTTTGTACTCTCTCTGAACTCAACAGGTCTGGTTTGTACTCTCTCTGAACTCAACAGGTCTGGTTTGTACTCTCTCTGAACTCAACAGGGCTGGTTTCTGCTCTCTCTGAACTCAACAGGTCTGGTTTCTACTCTCTCTGAACTCAACAGGTCTGGTTTCTGCTCTTTCTGAACTCAACAGGTCTGGTTTGTACTCTCTCTGAACTCAACAGGTCTGGTTTGTACTCTCTCTGAACTCAACAGGTCTGGTTTCTGCTCTTTCTGAACTCAACAGGTCTGGTTTCTGCTCTTTCTGAACTCAACAGGTCTGGTTTCTGCTCTCTCTGAACTCAACAGGTCTGGTTTGTGCTCTCTCTGAACTCAACAGGTCTGGTTTGTGCTCTTTCTGAACTCAACAGGTCTGGTTTCTGCTCTCTCTGAACTCAACAGGTCTGGTTTCTGCTCTCTCTGAACTCAACAGGTCTGGTTTGTGCTCTCTCTGAACTCAACAGGTCTGGTTTGTGCTCTTTCTGAACTCAACAGGTCTGGTTTCTGCTCTCTCTGAACTCAACAGGTCTGGTTTCTGCTCTTTCTGAACTCAACAGGTCTGGTTTCTGCTCTCTCTGAACTCAACAGGTCTGGTTTCTGCTCTCTCTGAACTCAACAGGTCTGGTTTCTGCTCTCTCTGAACTCAACAGGTCTGGTTTGTGCTCTCTCTGAACTCAACAGGTCTGGTTTGTGCTCTTTCTGAACTCAACAGGTCTGGTTTCTGCTCTTTCTGAACTCAACAGGTCTGGTTTCTGCTCTCTCTGAACTCAACAGGTCTGGTTTCTGCTCTCTCTGAACTCAACAGGTCTGGTTTCTGCTCTCTCTGAACTCAACAGGTCTGGTTTCTGCTCTTTCTGAACTCAACAGGTCTGGTTTCTGCTCTCTCTGAACTCAACAGGTCTGGTTTCTACTCTCTCTGAACTCAACAGGTCTGGTTTCTGCTCTCTCTGAACTCAACAGGTCTGGTTTCTGCTCTCTCTGAACTCAACAGGTCTGGTTTC
This sequence comes from Phoxinus phoxinus, assembly GCF_949152265.1. Lineage (NCBI taxonomy): Eukaryota > Metazoa > Chordata > Actinopteri > Cypriniformes > Leuciscidae > Phoxinus > Phoxinus phoxinus. The sequence goes on from NC_136886.1 coordinate 172,294, forward strand.
TGCTCTTTCTGAACTCAACAGGTCTGGTTTCTACTCTTTCTGAACTCAACAGGTCTGGTTTCTGCTCTCTCTGAACTCAACAGGTCTGGTTTCTGCTCTTTCTGAACTCAACAGGTCTGGTTTCTGCTCTTTCTGAACTCAACAGGTCTGGTTTGTGCTCTCTCTGAACTCAACAGGTCTGGTTTGTGCTGGTTTGTGCTCTCTCTGAACTCAACAGGTCTGGTTTGTGCTCTCTCTGAACTCAACAGGTCTGGTTTGTGCTCTTTCTGAACTCAACAGGTCTGGTTTGTGCTCTCTCTGAACTCAACAGGTCTGGTTTGTACTCTCTCTGAACTCAACAGGTCTGGTTTGTGCTCTTTCTGAACTCAACAGGTCTGGTTTCTGCTCTTTCTGAACTCAACAGGTCTGGTTTGTACTCTCTCTGAACTCAACAGGTCTGGTTTGTGCTCTTTCTGAACTCAACAGGTCTGGTTTCTGCTCTCTCTGAACTCAACAGGTCTGGTTTCTGCTCTTTCTGAACTCAACAGGTCTGGTTTCTGCTCTTTCTGAACTCAACAGGTCTGGTTTCTGCTCTTTCTGAACTCAACAGGTCTGGTTTCTGCTCTCTCTGAACTCAACAGGTCTGGTTTGTGCTCTTTCTGAACTCAACAGGTCTGGTTTGTGCTCTTTCTGAACTCAACAGGTCTGGTTTGTGCTCTTTCTGAACTCAACAGGTCTGGTTTGTGCTCTTTCTGAACTCAACAGGTCTGGTTTCTGCTCTCTCTGAACTCAACAGGTCTGGTTTGTGCTCTTTCTGAACTCAACAGGTCTGGTTTCTGCTCTCTCTGAACTCAACAGGTCTGGTTTCTGCTCTTTCTGAACTCAACAGGTCTGGTTTCTGCTCTCTCTGAACTCAACAGGTCTGGTTTCTGCTCTCTCTGAACTCAACAGGTCTGGTTTCTGCTCTTTCTCAACTCAACAGGTCTGGTTTCTACTCTCTCTGAACTCAACAGGTCTGGTTTCTGCTCTCTCTGAACTCAACAGGTCTGGTTTCTGCTCTCTCTGAACTCAACAGGTCTGGTTTCTGCTCTTTCTGAACTCAACAGGTCTGGTTTCTGCTCTCTCTGAACTCAACAGGTCTGGTTCCTGCTCTCTCTGAACTCAACAGGTCTGGTTTCTGCTCTTTCTGAACTCAACAGGTCTGGTTTCTGCTCTCTCTGAACTCAACAGGTCTGGTTTCTGCTCTTTCTGAACTCAACAGGTCTGGTTTCTGCTCTTTCTGAACTCAACAGGTCTGGTTTGTACTCTCTCTGAACTCAACAGGTCTGGTTTGTACTCTCTCTGAACTCAACAGGTCTGGTTTGTACTCTCTCTCTGAACTCAACAGGTCTGGTTTCTGCTCTCTCTGAACTCAACAGGTCTGGTTTCTGCTCTTTCTCAACTCAACAGGTCTGGTTTCTACTCTCTCTGAACTCAACAGGTCTGGTTTGTGCTCTCTCTGAACTCAACAGGTCTGGTTTGTGCTCTTTCTGAACTCAACAGGTCTGGTTTCTGCTCTTTCTCAACTCAACAGGTCTGGTTTGTACTCTCTCTGAACTCAACAGGTCTGGTTTCTGCTCTTTCTGAACTCAACAGGTCTGGTTTCTGCTCTCTCTGAACTCAACAGGTCTGGTTTCTGCTCTCTCTGAACTCAACAGGTCTGGTTTCTGCTCTCTCTGAACTCAACAGGTCTGGTTTGTGCTCTCTCTGAACTCAACAGGTCTGGTTTCTGCTCTCTCTGAACTCAACAGGTCTGGTTTGTACTCTCTCTGAACTCAACAGGTCTGGTTTCTGCTCTCTCTGAACTCAACAGGTCTGGTTTCTGCTCTTTTTGAACTCAACAGGTCTGGTTTCTGCTCTTTCTGAACTCAACAGGTCTGGTTTCTGCTCTTTCTGAACTCAACAGGTCTGGTTTCTGCTCTTTCTGAACTCAACAGGTCTGGTTTGTACTCTCTCTGAACTCAACAGGTCTGGTTTCTGCTCTCTCTGAACTCAACAGGTCTGGTTTCTGCTCTTTCTGAACTCAACAGGTCTGGTTTCTGCTCTCTCTGAACTCAACAGGTCTGGTTTCTGCTCTCTCTGAACTCAACAGGTCTGGTTTGTACTCTCTCTGAACTCAACAGGTCTGGTTTGTACTCTCTCTGAACTCAACAGGTCTGGTTTCTGCTCTTTCTGAACTCAACAGGTCTGGTTTCTGCTCTTTCTGAACTCAACAGGTCTGGTTTCTGCTCTCTCTGAACTCAACAGGTCTGGTTTGTGCTCTCTCTGAACTCAACAGGTCTGGTTTGTGCTCTTTCTGAACTCAACAGGTCTGGTTTCTGCTCTCTCTGAACTCAACAGGTCTGGTTTCTGCTCTCTCTGAACTCAACAGGTCTGGTTTGTGCTCTCTCTGAACTCAACAGGTCTGGTTTCTGCTCTTTCTGAACTCAACAGGTCTGGTTTGTACTCTCTCTGAACTCAACAGGTCTGGTTTCTGCTCTTTCTGAACTCAACAGGTCTGGTTTGTGCTCTTTCTGAACTCAACAGGTCTGGTTTGTGCTCTCTCTGAACTCAACAGGTCTGGTTTCTGCTCTCTCTGAACTCAACAGGTCTGGTTTCTGCTCTCTCTGAACTCAACAGGTCTGGTTTCTGCTCTCTCTGAACTCAACAGGTCTGGTTTCTGCTCTCTCTGAACTCAACAGGTCTGGTTTCTGCTCTTTCTGAACTCAACAGGTCTGGTTTGTGCTCTTTCTGAACTCAACAGGTCTGGTTTGTACTCTCTCTGAACTCAACAGGTCTGGTTTGTGCTCTCTCTGAACTCAACAGGTCTGGTTTCTGCTCTCTCTGAACTCAACAGGTCTGGTTTCTGCTCTCTCTGAACTCAACAGGTCTGGTTTCTGCCCTCTCTGAACTCAACAGGTCTGGTTTGTGCTCTCTCTGAACTCAACAGGTCTGGTTTGTGCTCTCTCTGAACTCAACAGGTCTGGTTTCTGCTCTCTCTGAACTCAACAGGTCTGGTTTCTGCTCTCTCTGAACTCAACAGGTCTGGTTTCTGCTCTCTCTGAACTCAACAGGTCTGGTTTGTACTCTCTCTGAACTCAACAGGTCTGGTTTCTGCTCTCTCTGAACTCAACAGGTCTGGTTTGTGCTCTCTCTGAACTCAACAGGTCTGGTTTGTGCTCTCTCTGAACTCAACAGGTCTGGTTTGTGCTCTCTCTGAACTCAACAGGTCTGGTTTCTGCTCTCTCTGAACTCAACAGGTCTGGTTTCTGCTCTCTCTGAACTCAACAGGTCTGGTTTCTGCTCTCTCTGAACTCAACAGGTCTGGTTTGTACTCTCTCTGAACTCAACAGGTCTGGTTTCTGCTCTCTCTGAACTCAACAGGTCTGGTTTGTACTCTCTCTGAACTCAACAGGTCTGGTTTCTGCTCTCTCTGAACTCAACAGGTCTGGTTTGTACTCTCTCTGAACTCAACAGGTCTGGTTTCTGCTCTCTCTGAACTCAACAGGTCTGGTTTGTACTCTCTCTGAACTCAACAGGTCTGGTTTGTGCTCTCTCTGAACTCAACAGGTCTGGTTTCTGCTCTCTCTGAACTCAACAGGTCTGGTTTGTACTCTCTCTGAACTCAACAGGTCTGGTTTCTGCTCTTTCTGAACTCAACAGGTCTGGTTTGAGCCTCATCTGCACCTTCCCATTTCACATTCACAACTAAAGCTTTCTGTAAGGGTTAGTGATGGAGCTCTGAACACTGAAGCTCATGACTGACTGCTGCTCATGGACCTCGACACACACATTCGTACTTTTGAGCTGCACTTAATTTACAGTACTCTCGGTTGCCATGGTTTCTGCAGTAATGTTTGAGTGCGTCCTGCAGATTCCTGCTAATCAAGGTCACGATGTGACAGAAGCTCGAGTGTAACCCAATCAGCACATCTGACCTGGAACTGCAGTGGAAACAGAATCGCCCGTGGCCGACGGATCTGGCTCTCGCTGCACTGATGGATTCTGAGGACGTTTCCACTGGTCTGTGTGTGTCAGGAGTTTGTTGGGATGAATAAAGCAGGATCTCGTCGCCGCCTCTCATTCCCTCTCGGGCGTCATGCCAGCGAACACCCACACACTCCTGTATAATTCCTCACTCAAACACACTCAAACCTGCCACAGCGAGACCTGCAAAAAAACACGGTTATTCATGAAACAGGAGAAACATTCAGCATTTAACTCATTTACAGCAGTATAATTCAATTATTATATTCAAATGTTCTTCTAGAAATATAAATTATATTAACAAATAAAAAGATATCTTCCTTTTGTTCTACTTCCCTTTCTTCATAATGTTAAGTTTATTCTTAACATTAAAATAATCATGTAAAATAAGATTAATTTGCTCATATTTTTGTGGCAATCATGATTATGATAATTGTGTCACTCAGTGGTCCAATCAGAGCGATGCTTAAGCAATTGTGTACTTTGTGTTTAGTGTTGTTATGCCTCTATAGCAGACTGAACTGTGAGTCAGGATCACATACGCCTACAGACGCCCACACACACACCCACGGGCCGTATGCGCGCACACACACACACACACACACACACACACACACACACACACACACACACACACACACACACACACACACACACACACACACACACACACACACACACACACACACACACACACACACACACACACACACACACACACACACACACACACACACACACACACGCGCGCGCACACACACACGCGCGCACACACACACACTCTGCTAATGTTTCTCTTTATTTCTGAAAGCTCTGCTGTGTGTGTGTGTGTGTGTGTGTGTGTGTGTGTGTGTGTGTGTGTGTGTGTGTGTGTGTGTGTGTGTGTGTGTGCTGTGTGTGTGTGTGTGTGTGTGTGTTGCTCTCCTCTTATCAGGGTTAGTGATGATTGATTATTAAAGAGTGAGTCAAGTTAAGTCACCTTTATTTATACAGCGCTTTTTACAATGCAGATTGTATCAAAGCAGCTTCACGGTGATAACATGAAAATAATACAACAAAGTTTGTTTCTAGAAGAAAATTGCATCATCGTCCTCCTGAAGTAATGCAGATCAATAATGTTGTTGAATATTAAATGTCCCCAACTAAGCAAGCCAAAATCCAAGGCAACAGCGGCAGGAACCAGAACTCCATCAGGGACAGAAAGGAGGAGAAACCCGACTCAG
>NC_136886.1:182500-200000 GCF_949152265.1 Phoxinus phoxinus
CTCGTATAACTAGAAGAGGTGGATCTGGATCTGGAGCGCTCGTGTCCGTCAGAGTATCTGACCTCAGCTCTGCATGCTGTTATAACGGCTCCTACATCAGAGAAATGTTGCTGAAGACCTGGTTTACTCACTCAGATTGAAAGATAGGCTTGTGTTATTGGGATTGTGTTGAAAGGTTTGGTTGTTCTAGAACTCAATGTCTCATTCTAATGTTATGTACTGCAAATATTACTAATCTGCCTCCTTTATTTGAATGCTATAATAATTCAGTCTCATTTATATTAGTTTCTCCAGCACAGCGAATGACATTCTGTGTCTCCTTGAACCTTCCCATTGAGAAAATGCCCGTAAGCCCCGCCCCCTGACACGATAGGTCAGAACCGTAGGCTCCGCCCCCTGAAACAATAGGTCAGAACCCATAGGGTCCGCCCACCTGAGCTCCCGCCTCGCTTTAAAGGGCCAGACCGGCAACATGTGACTCGACTTCAGCGCGGGAGTAAAAGGGAGAGAAGGACAGATCAGGAATGAAGGGACACTGGAGGAGAGGAACGAAGGAAAGGTGGAGGTGTAAAGAGGGTTTCTACTGAACTGGGACGTGAGTACTACATTTAGCAATGTCATCATGGTTTTATTGTGCCAGACAAGTAGAATGTGACTGTGTCCTGTGACACATTTTTGTGATGGAAAAAAGGAGGAGTGTGATAAAGTGTGGTGATGTATATAATGTGAAGCACAGAAGAAGAAACGAGAACACGCGAGTGTCTGTGGACTGATAGCCCTGTGAGGAAGATCATTCAACTCAAGATGGATGCCGACAACCACTAACCGTAACCCGCTTCTTCATGCTTTCACAGCGTGAGAGAGAGAAACTCCTGAGGACTTCAGAACTTCACAGCGGACTCACTGAGAATGAAGAGAAAACACTGGAAGAGTGAGTGGAAAACAGGAGTATTGCAAACAGGTAATATCTCAATATCTCAGTATCTCAATATCTCAGTATCTCAATATCTCAATATCTCAATATCTCAGTATCTCAATATCTCAGTATCTCAGTATCTCAATATCTCAATATCTCAGTATCTCAATATCTCAATATCTCAGTATCTCAATATCTCAGTATCTCAGTATCTCAATATCTCAGTATCTCAATATCTCAATATCTCAGTATCTCAATATCTCAGTATCTCAATATCTCAATATCTCAGTATCTCAATATCTCAATATCTCAATATCTCAGTATCTCAATATCTCAGTATCTCAGTATCTCAATATCTCAGTATCTCAGTATCTCAATATCTCAGTATCTCAATATCTCAATATCTCAGTATCTCAGTATCTCAGTATCTCAACATCTCAGTATCTCAGTATCTCAATATCTCAATATCTCAGTATCTCAGTATCTCAGTATCTCAATATCTCAGTATCTCAGTATCTCAATATCTCAGTATCTCAGGATCTCAATATCTCAGTATCTCAATATCTCAATATCTCAGTATCTCAATATCTCAATATCTCAGTATCTCAATATCTCAATATCTCAGTATCTCAATATCTCAGTATCTCAATATCTCAGTATCTCAATATCTCAGTATCTCAATATCTCAGTATCTCAGTATCGCAGTATCTCAATATCTCAGTATCTCAGTATCTCAGTATCTCAGTATCTCAGTATCTCAATATCTCAGTATCTCAGTATCTCAATATCTCAGTATCTCAACATCTCAGTATCTCAGTATCTCAGTATCTCAATATCTCAGTATCTCAATATCTCAGTATCTCAACATCTCAATATCTCAGTATCTCAGTATCTCAACATCTCAGTATCTCAGTATCTCAACATCTCAATATCTCAGTATCTCAACATCTCAGTATCTCAGTATCTCAACATCTCAGTATCTCAGTATCTCAACATCTCAGTATCTCAGTATCTCAACATCTCAGTATCTCAGTATCTCAGTATCTCAGTATCTCAGTATCTCAATATCTCAGTATCTCAATATCTCAATATCTCAGTATCTCAGTATCTCAGTATCTCAGTATCTCAACATCTCAGTATCTCAACATCTCAATATCTCAGTATCTCAATATCTCAGTATCTCAATATCTCAGTATCTCAGTATCTCAATATCTCAGTTTCTCAATATCTCAATATCTCAGTATCTCAGTATCTCAGTATCTCAACATCTCAGTATCTCAACATCTCAATATCTCAGTATCTCAATATCTCAGTATCTCAGTATCTCAATATCTCAGTATCTCAGTATCTCAATATCTCAGTTTCTCAATATCTCAATATCTCAGTATCTCAGTATCTCAATATCTCAGTATCTCAATATCTCAGTATCTCAATATCTAACCCTGGTGTGTGTGTGACGCATCCTAACCCTGGTGTGTGTGTGACGCATCCTAACCCTGGTGTGTGTGACGCATCCTAACCCTGGTGTGTGTGACGCATCATAACCCTGGTGTGTGTGACGCATCATAACCCTGGTGTGTGTGACGCATCCTAACCCTGGTGTGTGTGACGCATCATAACCCTGGTGTGTGTGACGCATCATAACCCTGGTGTGTGTGACGCATCATAACCCTGGTGTGTGTGACGCATCATAACCCTGGTGTGTGTGACGCATCATAACCCTGGTGTGTGTGACGCATCATAACCCTGGTGTGTGTGACGCATCATAACCCTGGTGTGTGTGACGCATCCTAACCCTGGTGTGTGTGACGCATCCTAACCCTGGTGTGTGTGACGCATCCTAACCCTGGTGTGTGTGACGCATCCTAACCCTGGTGTGTGTGACGCATCCTAACCCTGGTGTGTGTGACGCATCCTAACCCTGGTGTGTGTGACGCATCCTAACCCTGGTGTGTGTGACGCATCCTAACCCTGGTGTGTGTGACGCATCATAACCCTGGTGTGTGTGACGCATCATAACCCTGGTGTGTGTGAGTCTGTTTGATCGAGTGTGTGGACAGGTGTCTGTTTGGTCGAGTGTGTGGACAGGTGTCTGTTTGATCGAGTGTGTGGACAGGTGTCTGTTTGATCGAGTGTGTGGACAGGTGTCTGTTTGATCGAGTGTGTGGACAGGTGTCTGTTTGATCGAGTGTGTGGACAGGAGTCTGTTTGATCGAGTGTGTGGACAGGTGTCTGTTTGATCGAGTGTGTGGACAGGTGTCTGTTTGATCGAGTGTGTGGACAGGTGTCTGTTTGGTCGAGTGTGTGGACAGGTGTCTGTTTGGTCGAGTGTGTGGACAGGTGTCTGTTTGGTCGAGTGTGTGGACAGGTGTCTGTTTGGTCGAGTGTGTGGACAGGTGTCTGTTTGGTCGAGTGTGTGGACAGGTGTCTGTTTGGTCGAGTGTGTGGACAGGTGTCTGTTTGGTCGAGTGTGTGGACAGGTGTCTGTTTGGTCGAGTGTGTGGACGGGTGTCTGTTTGGTCGAGTGTGTGGACGGGTGTCTGTTTGGTCGAGTGTGTGGACAGGTGTCTGTTTGGTCGAGTGTGTGGACAGGTGTCTGTTTGGTCGAGTGTGTGGACAGGTGTCTGTTTGGTCGAGTGTGTGGACAGGTGTCTGTTTGGTCGAGTGTGTGGACGGGTGTCTGTTTGGTCGAGTGTGTGGACGGGTGTCTGTTTGGTCGAGTGTGTGGACGGGTGTCTGTTTGATCGAGTGTGTGGACGGGTGTCTGTTTGATCGAGTGTGTGGACGGGTGTCTGTTTGATCGAGTGTGTGGACGGGTGTCTTTTTGATCGAGTGTGTGGACGGGTGTCTGTTTGGTCGAGTGTGTGGACGGGTGTCTGTTTGGTCGAGTGTGTGGACGGGTGTCTGTTTGGTCGAGTGTGTGGACGGGTGTCTGTTTGGTCGAGTGTGTGGACGGGTGTCTGTTTGGTCGAGTGTGTGGACGGGTGTCTGTTTGGTCGAGTGTGTGGACGGGTGTCTGTTTGATCGAGTGTGTGGACGGGTGTCTGTTTGATCGAGTGTGTGGACGGGTGTCTGTTTGGTCGAGTGTGTGGACGGGTGTCTGTTTGATCGAGTGTGTGGACGGGTGTCTGTTTGATCGAGTGTGTGGACGGGTGTCTGTTTGATCGAGTGTGTGGACGGGTGTCTGTTTGATCGAGTGTGTGGACAGGTGTCTGTTTGATCGAGTGTGTGGACAGGTGTCTGTTTGATCGAGTGTGTGGACAGGTGTCTGTTTGATCGAGTGTGTGGACAGGTGTCTGTTTGATCGAGTGTGTGGACAGGTGTCTGTTTGGTCGAGTGTGTGGACAGGTGTCTGTTTGGTCGAGTGTGTGGACAGGTGTCTGTTTGGTCGAGTGTGTGGACAGGTGTCTGTTTGAGCAGTGTGTGGACAGGTGTCTGTTTGGTCGAGTGTGTGGACGGGTGTCTGTTTGGTCGAGTGTGTGGACGGGTGTCTGTTTGGTCGAGTGTGTGGACGGGTGTCTGTTTGGTCGAGTGTGTGGACGGGTGTCTGTTTGGTCGAGTGTGTGGACGGGTGTCTGTTTGATCGAGTGTGTGGACGGGTGTCTGTTTGATCGAGTGTGTGGACGGGTGTCTGTTTGATCGAGTGTGTGGACGGGTGTCTGTTTGATCGAGTGTGTGGACGGGTGTCTGTTTGATCGAGTGTGTGGACGGGTGTCTGTTTGGTCGAGTGTGTGGACGGGTGTCTGTTTGGTCGAGTGTGTGGACAGGTGTCTGTTTGGTCGAGTGTGTGGACAGGTGTCTGTTTGGTCGAGTGTGTGGACAGGTGTCTGTTTGGTCGAGTGTGTGGACAGGTGTCTGTTTGGTCGAGTGTGTGGACAGGTGTCTGTTTGGTCGAGTGTGTGGACAGGTGTCTGTTTGGTCGAGTGTGTGGACGGGTGTCTGTTTGATCGAGTGTGTGGACGGGTGTCTATTTGATCGAGTGTGTGGACGGGTGTCTGTTTGATCGAGTGTGTGGACGGGTGTCTGTTTGATCGAGTGTGTGGACGGGTGTCTGTTTGATCGAGTGTGTGGACGGGTGTCTGTTTGATCGAGTGTGTGGACGGGTGTCTGTTTGATCGAGTGTGTGGACGGGTGTCTGTTTGATCGAGTGTGTGGACGGGTGTCTGTTTGATCGAGTGTGTGGACGGGTGTCTGTTTGATCGAGTGTGTGGACGGGTGTCTGTTTGATCGAGTGTGTGGACGGGTGTCTGTTTGATCGAGTGTGTGGACGGGTGTCTGTTTGATCGAGTGTGTGGACGGGTGTCTGTTTGATCGAGTGTGTGGACGGGTGTCTGTTTGATCGAGTGTGTGGACGGGTGTCTGTTTGGTCGAGTGTGTGGACAGGTGTCTGTTTGGTCGAGTGTGTGGACAGGTGTCTGTTTGGTCGAGTGTGTGGACAGGTGTCTGTTTGGTCGAGTGTGTGGACAGGTGTCTGTTTGGTCGAGTGTGTGGACAGGTGTCTGTTTGGTCGAGTGTGTGGACAGGTGTCTGTTTGGTCGAGTGTGTGGACGGGTGTCTATTTGATCGAGTGTGTGGACGGTGTCTGTTTGATCGAGTGTGTGGACGGGTGTCTGTTTGGTCGAGTGTGTGGACAGGTGTCTGTTTGATTGAGTTTGTGGACAGGTGTCTGTTTGATCGAGTGTGTGGACAGGTGTCTGTTTGATTGAGTGTGTGGACAGGTGTCTGTTTGATCGAGTGTGTGGACAGGTGTCTGTTTGGTCGAGTGTGTGGACAGGTGTCTGTTTGGTCGAGTGTGTGGACAGGTGTCTGTTTGGTCGAGTGTGTGGACAGGTGTCTGTTTGGTCGAGTGTGTGGACGGGTGTCTGTTTGGTCGAGTGTGTGGACGGGTGTCTATTTGATCGAGTGTGTGGACGGTGTCTGTTTGATCGAGTGTGTGGACGGGTGTCTGTTTGATCGAGTGTGTGGACGGGTGTCTGTTTGATCGAGTGTGTGGACAGGTGTCTGTTTGAGTGAGTGTGTGGACAGGTGTCTGTTTGATCGAGTGTGTGGACAGGTGTCTGTTTGATCGAGTGTGTGGACAGGTGTCTGTTTGATCGAGTGTGTGGACAGGTGTCTGTTTGATCGAGTGTGTGGACAGGTGTCTGTTTGAGTGAGTGTGTGGACAGGTGTCTGTTTGATCGAGTGTGTGGACAGGTGTCTGTTTGATCGAGTGTGTGGACAGGTGTCTGTTTGATCGAGTGTGTGGACAGGAGTCTGTTTGAGTGAGTGTGTGGACAGGTGTCTGTTTGATTGAGTGTGTGAACAGGTGTCTGTTTGATCGAGTGTGTGGACAGGTGTCTGTTTGATTGAGTGTGTGGACAGGTGTCTGTTTGATCGAGTGTGTGGACAGGTGTCTGTTTGATCGAGTGTGTGGACAGGTGTCTGTTTGATCGAGTGTGTGGACGGGTGTCTGTTTGATCGAGTGTGTGGACGGGTGTCTGTTTGATCGAGTGTGTGGACAGGTGTCTGTTTGATCGAGTGTGTGGACAGGAGTCTGTTTGATCGAGTGTGTGGACAGGTGTCTGTTTGATCGAGTGTGTGGACAGGAGTCTGTTTGATCGAGTGTGTGGACAGGTGTCTGTTTGATTGAGTGTGTGGACAGGAGTCTGTTTGATCGAGTGTGTGGACAGGTGTCTGTTTGATCGAGTGTGTGGACAGGTGTATTTTATACAGGTAATGAGTGGAGAACAGGAGGGCTTCTTAAAGAAAAACTAACAGGTCTGTGAGAGCCGGAACTCTTACTGGTTGGTAAGAAATACTTCAAATACTTTTGTCATGCAATAAAATGTAAATTAATTATTTAAAAATCATACTATCTTTTCTGGATTTTTGTTTTAGATTCCGTCACTCACAGTTGAAGAGTTCCTATGATAAAAACTAAAGACCTTACATGCTTTGTAAGTGGGAAAACCTGCAAAATCAGCAGTGTATCAAATACTTGTTCTCCACACTGTATATTATATACTGTTATATATATATATATATATATATATATATATTATACGATCAGCTGAGAGTAATGACCTGTTCCTGACTCTCTTCCATGAGCTCGTCTCCTTCACAGATGATGCGTGTTCTCTCTCTCCTCATCTCTTCTGCAGGGGCGAGCGAGTCTCGTGTCCATCTTCTGCTCAGTGGTCAGTGTAGGTCCTGTGCTCATCAGCAGCTACATCTGGCTACTGGGTCTCTGATGGACACCTGTCCGTCAAACAGCATCAGAGAGGAGGAACACACGAGACGGTGGAGGACCACACACACACAAGACAGTGGAGGAACACACACACACACACACAAGACGGTGGAGGAACACACACACACACACACAAGACGATGGAGGAACACACACACACACACACAAGACGGTGGAGGAACACACACACACACAAGACAGTGGAAGAACACACACACACACACACAAGACAGTGGAGGAACACACACACACACACACAAGACGGTGGAGGAACACACACACACACACACAAGACGGTGGAGGAACACACACACACACACACAAGACGATGGAGGAACACACACACACACACACAAGACGGTGGAGGAACACACACACACACACACACACACAAGACGGTGGAGGAACACACACACACACACACACACACACACAAGACGGTGGAGGAACACACACACACACACACACACACACACACAAGACGATGGAGGAACACACACACACACACACACACAAGACGGTGGAGGAACACACACACACACACACACACACACACACAAGACGGTGGAGGAACACACGCACACACTGATGCGCTTCTGAACCTGGCACACAGTGTAGAGACCTGTGTTTGTGTAACTACAGCTACATCGTCTGCTGGGTTTCAGAGTCGCTTCACTCGAGATCAGGAGCGTTTACTTTAACAGTGCCAGTCTTTAAATTATTCAATAAAGTTTGGAGATATTTGTCAAACAAGAATATTTGACTTTGTTCAGTGTCCATCAGCAATGTTTTAAACACTCATTTGAGTCTCTTTTTCAACTCATGAGCACTTCTGTGATACCAGAGTGTCAACCCCACACACACACACACACACGATGAAGCTCTCCTACTGCTGACTACAATTAATTTAATGGAAAGCTGAAACTCGTGAGTTTCTTCTGAACAGCAGATTATGAAACTACAAATAAGGGGAGACGAAGGGATTCTTGTGTAATCGCAGTGAAAGCTTCACACTTCTGTATTATGAATTTTTAAGGCCAGACATAGTTAAATAGTAAATGGACCGCAAATCAGAGTTCTCTCTCACCGACTGATTCTACACGCTGAATCGGCCAAAACACACAACAGCGCCCGAAACACACCGGAAACACTCGGAAACGGCCCGTTGGCTTGATGTGTGTGTGTGTGTAATTAAAAGAGATGTGATGTCTTTATAAAAATGTATGCATAACTTTCACGTATCGAACATACTTAATACAAGTGCATGAAAATGTTGACAACTTGTTTAATAACTCATAAAACATTCTTCAAACAATAAAACAATTTAATAGTTTCTGTACAATGCTTACTAAGCAGTTTAATTCTATATAGAAAAATGCAGGAGTAGTTTAAATGACAAAACTCCTTCAAATTTAATGGCAGGTACTCTGGGAAAAATAACAGCATTCCATCCACAAATATCTTCAAGCAATAAATATGTATTTATAAATAGTGTAAATGTACATCAGGATTAGAAACAAACGAGGAAGGAAAAAAAAACAGACAAATTAAACGTTATTCCTTACTCTATGTGCAACTCATTTTTCTTTGTGACTTGGCTGTTATGTTTTTCCACAATTTTTTCCTTTTTCTTACCTAAGAAACAAAATATCGAACATGGTGTCAAAATAACAAGACAGGAAAAACAAAAGCAGTAAAAAATTATATATATATATATATCACCTAATTCTTCACATTACAAATATTTTTTTGTAGATTTAGCCATCCAAAGTCATCGTAAAATCGATATCTACCATACAAAAAGCTAGGCTAGCGCTCCTTCGTGAAGGCGAACCCTTGAGACACAAGGAAAAGATTTCAGGTTTCAGCATGTTAACAAAATACAAAAAGAACGTCTCAAGTCAGTAGTCTGTAAGTGACGATGCCAGTTGTGATTGACACTATGTACAAAAACAAGTTTCCCATAATTTCCACCCAAGTTTTTGTGATTAGTTTCTCACGTGAAGCAGCGGCGAGCCGGTGTGGAGAGGAAGTTCACTCACTACCGCCCCCTGCAGGCCATAACCACACACTGCAGTTATAGACCTCCCCCTGCAGGCCATAACCAAACACTGCAGTTATAGACCTCCCCCTACAGGCCATAACGAAACACTGCAGTTATAGACCACCCCTTGCAGGCCATAACCAAACACTGCAGTTATAGACCTCCCCCTGCAGGCCATAACCACACACTGCAGTTATAGACCACCCCTTGCAGGCCATAACCACACACTGCAGTTATAGACCGGTTGCATAGACACACACTGCTGGAGTCGACAGTCCCGTGTGCTCGCGAGAGACGACACCACTGTCCTGAATATCAGAAACGGTCCGTTTATAGAGTTCCTGTAATGTGATATCCACATGTAGAGCATCTTAATGTCAAGATGAAGACGAATGAAGAGCAGGAGCCTGAAAAACACAAGGTGGGCAAAGAGTGTTATTCCAAATGCTCACGTTACACACACTCTCTCTCTCACACACACACACACACACATTCTCTCCGGATCTAAACCCTTTAGGCGAGCCACTCCGGATCTAAAGCCTTCAGGCGAGCCACTCCGGATCTAAAGCCTTCAGGCGAGTCACTCCGGATCTAAAGCCTTCAGGCGAGCCACTCCGGATCTAAAGCCTTCAGGCGAGTCACTCCGGATCTAAAGCCTTTAGGCGAGCCACTCCGGATCTAAAGCCTTCAGGCGAGTCACTCCGGATCTAAAGCCTTTAGGCGAGCCACTCCGGATCTAAAGCCTTCAGGCGAGCCACTCCGGATCTAAAGCCTTCAGGCGAGTCACTCCGGATCTAAAGCCTTCAGGCGAGCCACTCCGGATCTAAAGCCTTCAGGTGAGCCACTCCGGATCTAAAGCCTTCAGGTGAGCCACTCCGGATCTAAAGCCTTCAGGTGAGCCACTCCGGATCTAAAGCCTTCAGGTGAGCCACTCCGGATCTAAAGCCTTTAGGCGAGCCACTCCGGATCTAAAACCTTCAGGCGAGTCACTCCGGATCTAAAACCTTCAGGCGAGTCACACCGGATCTAAAACCTTTAGGCGAGTCACTCCGGATCTAAAACCTTTAGGCGAGCCACTCCGGATCTAAAGCCTTCAGGTGAGCCACTCTGGATTTAAAGCCTTCAGGCGAGCCACTCCGGATCTAAAACCTTCAGGTGAGTCACTCCGGATCTAAAACCTTTAGGCGAGCCACTCCGGATCTAAAGCCTTCAGGTGAGCCACTCTGGATCTAAAGCCTTCAGGTGAGCCACTCCGGATCTAAAACCTTTAGGCGAGCCACTCCGGATCTAAAGCCTTCAGGTGAGCCACTCCGGATCTAAAGCCTTTAGGCGAGCCACTCCGGATCTAAAACCTTCAGGCGAGTCACTCTGGATCTAAAACCTTCAGGCGAGTCACACCGGATCTAAAACCTTCAGGCGAGTCACACCGGATCTAAAACCTTCAGGCGAGTCACACCGGATCTAAAACCTTCAGGTGAGCCACTCCGGATCTAAAGCCTTTAGGCGAGTCACACCGGATCTAAAACCTTTAGGCGAGTCACTCCGGATCTAAAACCTTCAGGCGAGTCACACTGGATCTAAAACCTTTAGGCGAGTCACTCCGGATCTAAAACCTTTAGGCGAGCCACTCCGGATCTAAAGCCTTCAGGTGAGCCACTCTGGATCTAAAGCCTTCAGGTGAGCCACTCCAGATCTAAAGCCTTCAGGTGAGCCACTCTGGATCTAAAGCCTTCAGGTGAGCCACTCCGGATCTAAAACCTTTAGGCGAGCCACTCCGGATCTAAAACCTTCAGGCGAGTCACTCCGGATCTAAAACCTTTAGGCGAGCCAATCCGGATCTAAAACCTTCAGGCGAGTCGCTCCGGATCTAAAAACTTCAGGCGAGCCACTCCGGATCTAAAAACTTCAGGCGAGCCACTCCGGATCTAAAGCCTTCAGGCGAGCCACTCCGGATCTAAAGCCTTCAGGCGAGTCACTACGGATCTAAAGCCTTTAGGCGAGTCACTCCGGATCTAAAGCCTTCAGGTGAGCCACTCCGGATCTAAAGCCTTCAGGCGAGCCACTCCGGATCTAAAGCCTTCAGGCGAGTCACTACGGATCTAAAGCCTTCAGGCGAGTCACTCCGGATCTAAAGCCTTCAGGTGAGTCACTACGGATCTAAAGCCTTTAGGCGAGTCACTACGGATCTAAAGCCTTTAGGCGAGTCACTCCGGATCTAAAGCCTTCAGGCGAGCCGCTCCAGATCTAAAAACTTCAGGCGAGCCACTCCGGATCTAAAGCCTTCAGGCGAGCCACTCCGGATCTAAAGCCTTCAGGCGAGTCACTACGGATCTAAAGCCTTTAGGCGAGTCACTCCGGATCTAAAGCCTTCAGGTGAGCCACTCCGGATCTAAAGCCTTCAGGTGAGCCACTCCAGATCTAAAGCCTTCAGGCGAGCCAGTCCGGATCTAAAACCTTTAGGCGAGTCACTCCGGATCTAAAGCCTTCAGGTGAGCCACTCCGGATCTAAAGCCTTCAGGCGAGTCACTCCGGATCTAAAGCCTTCAGGTGAGCCACTCTGGATCTAAAACCTTCAGGCGAGTCACTCCGGATCTAAAACCTTCAGGCGAGTCACTCCGGATCTAAACCCTTCAGACACGCCCTGGAACAAGAATGGCATTGAAAAAAAATGACTTACTAAAGAGAACTGGTCGTAAACCTGCATGAGGTCGTCCATCCGGTGCTGCTCCAACACCACGAACCCTTCCAGCTCTCCACTGCCCTTCCGAGCGCAGGCCTGACAGTGAACGACAGAGGAGTGGCGGGCGTAGCTGTCGCTTGTCACGAACAGAAGGTTAAACACCTCCACCTGCAACAACACCAAGAGAAGGTTAAACACCTCCACCTGCAACAACATCATCAGAAGGTTAAACACCTCCACCTGCAACAACATCATCAGAAGGTTAAACACCTCCACCTGCATTAGAAGGTTAAACACCTCCACCTGCAACAACATCATCAGAAGGTTAAACATCTCCACCTGCATTAGAAAGTTAAAACCCTCCACCTGCAACAACACCAAGAGAAGGTTAAACACCTCCACCTGCAACAACATCATCAGAAGGTTAAACACCTCCACCTGCAACAACATCATCAGAAGGTTAAACACCTCCACCTGCATCAGAAGGTTAAACACCTCCACCTGCAACAACACCAAGAGAAGGTTAAACACCTCCACCTGCAACAACACCAAGAGAAGGTTAAACACCTCCACCTGCAACAACACCAAGAGAAGGTTAAACACCTCCACCTGCATCAGAAGGTTAAACACCTCCACCTGCAACAACACCAAGAGAAGGTTAAACACCTCCACCTGCAACAACACCAAGAGAAGGTTAAACACCTCCACCTGCAACAACACCAAGAGAAGGTTAAACACCTCCACCTGCAACAACACCAAGAGAAGGTTAAACACCTCCACCTGCATTAGAAGGTTAAACACCTCCACCTGCAACAACATCATCAGAAGGTTAAACACCTCCACCTGCATTAGAAGGTTAAACCCCTCCACCTGCAACAGAAGGTTAAACACCTCCACCTGCAACAACACCAAGAGAAGGTTAAACACCTCCACCTGCATTAGAAGGTTAAACACCTCCACCTGCAACAACACCAAGAGAAGGTTAAACACCTCCACCTGCAACAACATCATCAGAAGGTTAAACACCTCCACCTGCATCAGAAGGTTAAACACCTCCACCTGCAACAACATCATCAGAAGGTTAAACATCTCCACCTGCATTAGAAGGTTAAACACCTCCACCTGCAACAACACCAAGAGAAGGTTAAACACCTCCACCTGCAACAACACCAAGAGAAGGTTAAACACCTCCACCTGCAACAACACCAAGAGAAGGTTAAACACCTCCACCTGCATTAGAAGGTTAAACACCTCCACCTGCAACAACATCATCAGAAGGTTAAACACCTCCACCTGCATTAGAAGGTTAAACCCCTCCACCTGCAACAGAAGGTTAAACACCTCCACCTGCAACAACACCAAGAGAAGGTTAAACACCTCCACCTGCATTAGAAGGTTAAACACCTCCACCTGCAACAATACAGCACAGGCTGATTTCAGCATGTCGTCTGATTAGAACAAGGGATGGGGATTTTTCAAAAATAAAAATGAGACGTTATTTTTTAAGTTTAAGGCTTTAAAAAAAAAAGTTGTCACCATTTTTTAACAAGCTTACATTAAACAATATGTGTAAACAAAAAAATATTAAGGCGAGACACTACAGGTGAATAGGGTACAATTTTCAAATAATAGAGATCACCATGAAACTTCCTCAGTTGATTACTTACACAAGTTCATAAAAAAAAATTATTACAAGTTTTTGAAATTTGTATGTTTAATTATGCAAATGATGCATTATCTCATTAAATATGCTCAATTTTGCATATATTTTCGGTAGATAGATCTGAACATATGATAAAGCCAGGTGCAAAATTTTTTTTTCATTTTGATTACACACAAGATGAAAGATGTTCAGAGGATTTCAGGAGATATGCTTTCATGACCTAGGAAATCTAAATATACTGTCCATAGCCTTAAAAAATCGATTTGACATTTTTTTTTGATTAAAATGTCACATAAATCAGGCCAGGAATGATTTATTAACAAATCCCTCTGAACATATCTTCAGAATACTGCTGAGTGTGTAACTGGAGAGTTTGGTGTACATCGGCTGAGATGTTTAGAGAATGACAAAAAACTCATTTTGAGAAAAAGGCATTTAAAGATTTGTAATGTAAAAATTCATACTTTTTTTAGTGGAAACAACTATTTACTGACACAATATCTTATCAAATCATTAGCAACAACAATACACGCCACCTAAATCACATCAAAACTTATAAACACAGCATTTATGGCCTTCAACTGAGCAGAAAAACAGTCAGAAACACACATCTGAGTGTCAGAGCGCGTCATGTGATGCTTCTGAACCAATCACGCTATCAGACATTGACATCAGCCAATGAGATTTCGCTTTTAGAGTTAAATGCCCATTGTACTTTCACGATTGGTTGCTGATTAAAAGGAAATTACCATATTTGGATCGACAGCATTGTACAGGAGAGAGAGAGCTTCACAGCGGTGTGTGTGTGTGAGATTAAAGGAAGAACACAGAGATCGCGGAGCAGCGGATGATTTAGAACGACAACTTTTGTTGATTTTCAGAGAAATCCTCAGACGCAAACAGACAAAGTCAGTAAAATAAACACCTAAATGTGTATTTTGGACTTTTTTTCACCACAAGTCTGAAAGAAGACGTTATTGAAGACAAATAGCCCAACATCTCAAAATTGACCAGAGAAAAAAAACAGCAGTGTATTAGCCTGCCGTGTCTCGCCTTAAGAACAAAAGCATTTAAGCTCAAGCGACGCAAACGGGAAAACCCCCGCTAATAAAGCAGCGTAAATTATTGTGCATATCCACTCGAGTCAGCATATGGATATCGTGTTTATATAGTTTGACGTTACAACAGAGCTCGAGTGAGAACACGCTGCGCTGTTCGGGGCTTGATCACGGATTCACTGCATTTACGGTCAGCAAAGCAACGAGTCAAATTTGCATAGTATTTAATTTTTCGTGCACAGCCTAACGAGAACGAGCGGTTATTGGGCATCAGATCCAGAACTCACCTCACAGATGCTGCAGTAATGCGCCGGCTCATCCCGGCCTCTCCGGTGCCAGACCGTCTCCTTCCCAGCAGCCACCAGCGCCTCTTTGATGGCCTGACACTGCTTGAGCGTCCGCAGCAAACAGAACCTGTTCACCACAGAGACGGATTACGGCTCGGTACCGACCAGACACACACGCTGACAGAGGAGCCTTCACTCACTTGATCATCTCGAACAGCTTGAGGTCGGACACTTTAATGTTCCTCGCCATGTTCCAGGACAGATGCACCATGGGAACCATGGACTTGACGCTCTGGAGTTTGTTCCACTCGTAGCGTTCGACGGCCAGCTTGTACTGATAGGCTGCAGGGAGCAGACGGACAGTCACATGACCCACAGCGAACACAAGAGGATAGTGGTGCCACGGATCACACAACTCACGGTGCGGATCATTTAGTTTTTAAGCCACGTTTCAGATCAGCAGAAAAAAATAATGTGTGTGTGTGTGTGTGTGTGTGGTAACTTTGCTTTTCCTTTATTACTGAAAGCTCACTTGAAGTTCTTCGATACCACATCAGAAACTACTGGCCTAACTGGTCAAGTTCAAACATTATTAAAGACCAGTGAACAGTCCGTGATAAAATAAGAACATATATACGGTACATAACTTTAGGCAGAGATGAACACTAGAACTACTACAGTCTAACTGTAGTATTCAGGTACAGAAATTAATAATTAACCTGTTAGCCTTCAGCGCCACTTTTGAAAAATCCCCAGAAATAGCATACCCAACCTAAAAAAGATTCAATTAATTGACCCTTTGTCCTAAAAGCTCAAGTATGGTCTCATTTGAAAGCTGACACCTGGCACTTTATTGGAAATGTAGAATGAATTATTGTCATAATGAAAAAAAAATTATGAATAGCTTCAAAGTTGTGTAAGTTATTAGAAATTTATTTTTATGAAACATCTTCATGAAAATTAAATTGAAGTTGGCCCGTCAGCACTCTAGAAATGCACTCCAGCTAAAGACACATGTCTGACCATGTTATATTTAAAATTTGAAGGTGATAAGTCTAAAACTCTGTATTTTGTTAAATGTTTTTCAAGATCATCTCAAATGACTTTATTTTGAATTGACTCTAAAATGCAAACTTGTGTTTATTGTCATCTATTAGCATCTATTCAGTCTATTGTCTCTATTGTTTTGTGGTGCAAACGAGCCCCATTCAGTGTCACTCTCTCCTGCTCACATTTACACCTTTCCAGCCGGCTTATGGCCATAAATATTCTTTTCCTTTGTCTCCATTATAATGCCTAACGACTGGCTAATCACGGTGTTTCACCCCCTAATTTCTTTCATAATCTTCACTTCACATTTGAAACTGTATCAAATGCCTTTCTTAAATAAAGAAATATTTCAGTAAGCATTCCGATTTAGAAAAAAAATCATAAAAAATAACAGCTAGATGGCAGGTGCAACTAGAGAGCTAGCTAGCATGTTAGCTTAGCACACCATCAATACACGACAATTTATGAGATTAAAACCCTGTTTGTGCTCCAAACTTACTTTATAGCGCAAGTCGAGTGTTTTAAATAATCTTCTATGAGCTTATTTGGCTTCAGAAAAGAAAATCAGACAGAAAATAAATGAGTTTATGGTATTCTGCATGTTTGTAAAGTCTATATCGATTAGCATTACATTATACATATAATCTATTATTATAAAAATACCTGACATGGCTCGAAGAACACAGGTAAATCAAATATCATTGCAATCATGTTTATTGTCTTCAAAACATCTTTATCTGCATGTTATAGCGATCTCTGAAAGCTAACGTTAGCTGTGTTTATGTCAGTGACGTCCTGGAAGGTCACAGGTTATTGTTCTTCTTCGTGTGCTCCCATATTTGGAAAAAACTGTGCATAGAGCGCCCTCAGCCTGCTGTATGGATTGAAAACACAGTACATCAGAGTATCCAGCGCTCTTTATGTATACATCGACGCATTTGGATATAAATTCAATAAATATTATTCCTGTCTATAGAAATATGATGTAAACCTATGATAATATATCAATATTTCTCCAAATCTGCACATTTTTGAGCCAAAAGCCCTGAGGAACGTTGTTTTGTCACGCGTTCTCAAGACAACAGCACCGGAGTTTTTTTCTGAATGGAGCAGCTGACGCTCATAATTCATATTAAAGGTATCGACTCATTTTTTCATTACATAAATCCTGACACAAATTAAGACATAACTGTCACTATAAGTTTCTCAGAATACAATAGTGGTCAAATACTGAAACGTGAGACTTATATATTTTTAATGATGTATAGTTTGTCAAGGTAATAACATTAAATCTGATAGTAACTTTGAACTATTTAAAAAAAAAAACGCTTCAGAGCGTCCTCGCTCTGGTGAAGGCTAACAGGTTAAACCTAAATGTAAAATACTGTAACTATTTATTCACTGTATAAATTAAATATAGATTAATCTGTTAAAGCTGTACTTTGTTGTTTTATTAACATTAATGACAGACAACAGCAGGAATATTAGTCTGCCGTCACTTTAAGAGCGAATAAACTGACACACATCCTCAACCGTTCAGCCATGACAGAACACTTGCTCACACACACACACA
>NC_136886.1:205000-207500 GCF_949152265.1 Phoxinus phoxinus
CGTCCATACTTATCCAGAGCTGGAAATGACTCAAATCAAATGTCAGACTGCGTATGAACTAGTACATACTTCTCACAGAACTCGCTCATCACTCCCCAGTACGGCTCCGGCACGGCGAACCACTCGCAGTCGCCCGGCCCGATGTTGATGTTCACGGCGCAGAAGTTATTGTGCTCCTGATGCCCTAGATATGAGCAGATCATGTGATATGAGCAGAGAGATCATGTGACTGGACGTCAGCTTTATTTATACAGCGCTTCACAGAGAGAACAGGGAAATAATGCAACCGTGTGTCCAGAAGAGAATAGCATCAGTCCAGCTTAAGCAAGTTCAGTGATGCTCATTTCTGTTGTGAAAAAGTTATTAATATATATATATATAGCCGCTCTGGAGAAAACCGTGATGTCATCGTCCAGTTCTCATATAATAATCAGTGCAGGAGATCAATACTATTGTTGAGTATTAACATAAATGTCCCCAACTAAGCAAGTAAAGGGCGCCAGCGGCTCCATCATTGAGTAACGCCAGCGGCTCTCACCTGGAGTTCTGCTGCCCGGCACCTTCATGAAGAGCTGGACCGTGTTCATTCCCAGAATGCTGTGGCCCACGTGACTGAGCAGGTTTCCGGCGGACACGACTCGAGCAAACGCAGGCAGTTTACTGAGTTCCTGCAGCTGCAGCTTCCACCTGCAGGGGGAGCCACAGTTCACTCGAGCTTCACTACAGACCGAGCAGCGGCGGAGCTCAGGCGCTTCGGCGGCACCGGCCCGCATTAGCTCAGTTAGCATCACTGCTTGCACACACAAACGCTTGGCTTTGGCCAATGCATGAGACACTATCACTTACAATATACACAAAACACAGAGGGGAACCACATGCACCGGGACTCACTTCTTTTCATCCGAGACGTCGATGTTGGTCCCAAACTTGACTTGTTTGAACGGAGCTTTGCGGCTCCGAGAAACTCTGAGCAGAACGAACAGTAAGTTAGCATCAGCGCAGCTAGAGCATCATGGGTTATTAAACACGTCAAACTCACGTTTCCGAGGACGTGATTTCAGAGTCCGACAGCTCCTTCTGCCCCTTCTTCTCATTCTCCTCCTGAAGGACACAAGCTCAGTCACTCACTGCGCACAATGCCACATGCTAACGATTACTGCTAATTTTAGAGATCGACCGATATATCGGCTTCCTGATATTAAGCATTTTCCCATAACTAGGTATCAGTTTTGTAACATCAGATTCCCGATAAACAGCGCCATCTTGTGGCCGTTGTGGGAACTGTGTCATTAAAGCACTGAGATGAGTCAGCAACAGCTCAGAGGAAACATAACGTCCCTTAATTAATCAGCTTTATTCGGCAGCCATTACTGCACACACTGAGTCTGTCTTTAGATAACTCTAGACTTAGACTTAGTAATTGACTCTAAACATTAGACAGTCTTTTTTTTTTTTTTGCCTGTTGTTATTATAAATATAAAGATGCAAACGCAGTTATGTATTTTGTATTATTCAGGCAGTTTAGAATGTTTTATGCTTTAAAATATATATTTTTTTACATGCATTGTATGTAATGATCATACACATCACATGCTCATGTAATCATTACCTGTTTGTTTACCTTATCAAATATTTTATTTGTCACTAAATTGTGTTTTAGTGCATTATATATATATATATATATATATTTTTTTTTTTGCACTTTCAGACTATTGATGTAGAAGTGTGTTTTGTTTTGTGAAATGCAGTATTTAATAAGTGTTAAAAAGTTTATTCAGTTCAATACTGTTGTTATAATTGTCAAAACCAGAAATAAAACAAATAAATATAGTTTTTTGGGCACATAAACATGCATATATTTGGTCTCTGTAATAAAGAAATCCCTCTGGGTGTGCCTCCATCTGATAGAGTTAGAGTTAGCTTTACCCTCAGAGACTCCTGGAAGGGTTAGTTAGAGTTAGCTTTACCCTCAGAGACTCCTGGAAGGGTTAGTTAGTGTTAGCTTTACCCTCAGAGACTCCTGGAAGGGTTAGTTAGAGTTAGCTTTACCCTCAGAGACTCCTGGAAGGGTTAGTTAGTGTTAGCTTTACCCTCAGAGACTCCTGGAAGGGTTAGTTAGTGTTAGCTTTACCCTCAGAGACTCCTGGAAGGGTTAGTTAGTGTTAGCTTTACCCTCAGAGACTCCTGGAAGGGTTAGTTAGTGTTAGCTTTACCCTCAGAGACTCCTGGAAGGGTTAGTTAGAGTTAGCTTTACCCTCAGAGACTCCTGGAAGGGTTAGTTAGTGTTAGCTTTACCCTCAGAGACTCCTGGAAGGGTTAGTTAGAGTTAGCTTTACCCTCAGAGACTCCTGGAAGGGTTAGTTAGTGTTAGCTTTACCCTCAGAGACTCCTGGAAGGGTTAGTTAGTGTTAGCTTTACCCTCAGAGACTCCTGGAAGGGTTAGTTAGTGTTAGCTTTACCCTCAGAGACTCCTGGAAGGGTTAGTTAGTGTTAGCTTTAC